>NC_134362.1:212431683-212748717 GCF_048569485.1 Anomaloglossus baeobatrachus
AATCAGGAGCCAATCCATCAGCTCCATCACCCAATCAGGAGCTAAGAAATAGGAGGCCACCAGTTTGGAGCCCGCTGGATTACCCCGGCCCGGTATAGCGGATGTGGGACGACACACAGGAGGCGGGGGAGGGGATACCTCTTTATTATTTCAAATCTTCTCATAATGAAAGTGCTGATAATACTGATAAGCCCCGCCCCTGAGGAGCCACAATGAGGCAATTGAAGGGTTAATGGCACAAGAGTCACTTTGATATCAAACACAAAGTCTAAACACTGTGAACTGTATTCACACACCGCGCCGCTACATCCATGGTCATGTGACCCAGAGAAACCAATCAGAGCAGCCGTGTATGAAGAACCCCAAAGCACGAGTCCATGGTCACCTCCATGTGCAGTCGAAAAAAAGGGCGGGAGAGGGGGAAAACGGAGAGATGGGGGAAGGGAGGGGTGAATGTCACAGATTCGCTCATCTCCTCTGGCCCCGTCCTGCTCGCTCAGTGGCGTGTTAGCCGCACTCCATTCAACAGCAGCAAGCAGAGATCTTGAAGACTGTGAGGAGCTGTGATGCCGGCAGAACATCCCACCGGGGGGGCCGCAGTCTCTCTCTCGCCCCCCAGTGGTGGGAGCAGCAGAAGACGCCTCCACATGATTGGCTGATGCAATGATTGTACCAGGCCGGCAGATTGTCAGTGACAGCCCCGCCCCCGCTCAGTGGCAGGAGAGGGCGGAGACTGTCAGGGGGGACATGCAGAGACCCCAATACTGCTCAGGTAACGGATCCGACCCCGGCGCCACAAGTCACAGCGAAAGTCAAACTCCAGAGCAGCAAACCAGAATCATGGCGGAGCTTCCTGGCAGTGGGGCAGAGCTCAGCAGTGGGCGGAGCTTACAGGGCCCGGCCGCCATACACACTGATCTTTCCCTCCCGGGTGAGCGAGTCAATGATCTGCGCCTCAAAGTCGGCGTCGTGGACTCCAGTTTTCCGGAATTCTCCAGCGTAGCGGTTATTTTCCCAATAGTGATGCCAGTTACCCCGACCGTCCGCGCCAAAGCCAAAAACATTCACCTGAGGACAACAAGAAGAAGGTTACTGCCGGCAACCAAGAGGGCGGAGTCACGGCACAGCCGACACTCACCTCGTCACACACATGCAGCGCAAAGAACAGGACCAGCATGCCGGTGGACGGGTAGCGGCCGTGGTGCTGCGTCCAGTGGTCGTGGATGTACTTAAAGAAGGCCGGATTGTAGATCTGCACCTGCAGAGACGCCAAACATCAGCCCCGCCCCACACGGCTCAAAAGCCCCGCCCACCCCAGCACTCACCAGCCCCACCCACCCCAACATTCTCACCAGCCCCGCCCACCCCAGCATTCTCACCAGCCCCGCCCACCCCAGCATTCTCACCGGCCCCACTCCCACTGCTCACCAGCCCCACCCACCCCCCCAGCATTCTCCCCAGCCCTACCCACCCCAGCATTCTCACCAGCCCCGCCCACTGCTCACCAGCCCCACCCACCCCAGCATTCTCACCGGCCCCACTCCCACTGCTCACCAGCCCCGCCCACCCCAGCATTCTCCGCAGCATTCTCCCCAGCCCCACCCACCCCAGCATTCTCCCCAGCCCCACCCACTGCTCACCAGCCCTGCCTTAGTTTGCCGGCCACACCCCCACAGCTCACCAGCCTCACCCACCCCAGCACTCTTCAGCCCTGCCCCCACTCCTTACAGTTTCTCCCCCACTCCAACCTTCTTGCTAGCCCCGCCCACCCCAACCTGCTTGTCAGCCACACCAATTCCACCTCCATTCGCTTGCTCTGCTCACCCAAACCTGCTCACAGTTCCGCCCACTTTAAGCTCCGCCCTGCGCTCTCAGGCCCGCACTCCCTGTCCCGGCTCCGCTCTGCGCGCTCAGGCCCCGCACTCCCTGTCCCGGCTCCGCTCTGCGCTCTCAGGCCCCGCACTCCCTGTCCCGGCTCCGCTCTGCGCTCTCAGGCCCCGCACTCCCTGTCCCGGCTCCGCTCTGCGCTCTCAGGCCCCGCACTCCCTGTCCCGGCTCCGCTCTGCGCTCAGGCCCCGCACTCCCTGTCCCGGCTCCGCTCTGCGCTCTCAGGCCCCGCACTCCCTGTCCCGGCTCCGCTCTGCGCTCTCAGGCCCCGCACTCCCTGTCCCGGCTCCGCTCTGCGCTCTCAGGCCCCGCACTCCCTGTCCCGGCTCCGCTCTGCGCTCTCAGGCCCCGCACTCCCTGTCCCGGCTCCGCTCTGCGCTCTCAGGCCCCGCACTCCCTGTCCCGGCTTCGCTCTGCGCTCTCAGGCCCCGCACTCCCTGTCCCGGCTCCGCTCTGCGGTCTCAGGCCCCGCACTCCCTGTCCCGGCTCCGCTCTGCGGTCTCAGGCCCCGCACTCCCTGTCCCGGCTCCGCTCTGCGGTCTCAGGCCCCGCACTCCCTGTCCCGGCTCCGCTCTGCGGTCTCAGGCCCCGCACTCCCTGTCCCGGCTCCGCTCTGCGGTCTCAGGCCCCGCACTCCCTGTCCCGGCTCCGCTCTGCGGTCTCAGGCCCCGCACTCCCTGTCCCGGCTCCGCTCTGCGGTCTCAGGCCCCGCACTCCCTGTCCCGGCTCCGCTCTGCGGTCTCAGGCCCCGCACTCCCTGTCCCGGCTCCGCTCTGCGGTCTCAGGCCCCGCACTCCCTGTCCCGGCTCCGCTCTGCGGTCTCAGGCCCCGCACTCCCTGTCCCGGCTCCGCTCTGCGGTCTCAGGCCCCGCGCTCCCTGTCCCGGCTCCGCCCTGCGGTCTCAGGCCCCGCGCTCCCTGTCCCAGCTCCGCTCTGCGCTCAGGCCCCACACTCCCTGTCCCGGCTCCGCTCTGCGCTCAGGCCCCGCACTCCCTGTCCCGGCTCCGCTCTGCGCTCTCAGGCCCGCACTCCCTGTTCCGGCTCCGCTCTGCGCTCTCAGGCCCCGCGCTCCCTGTCCCGGCTCCGCCCTGCGCTCTCAGGCTCCGCACTCCCTGTCCCGGCTCCGCTCTGCGCTCTCAGGCCCGCACTCCCTGTCCTGGCTCCGCTCTGCGCTCTCAGGCCCACACTCCCTGTCCCGGCTGCGCTCTGCGGTCTCAGGCCCCGCGCTCCCTGTCCCGGCTCCGCTCTGCGGTCTCAGGCCCCGCGCTCCCTGTCCCAGCTCCGCTCTGCGCTCAGGCCCCACACTCCCTGTCCCGGCTCCGCTCTGCGCTCAGGCCCCGCACTCCCTGTCCCGGCTCCGCTCTGCGCTCTCAGGCCCGCACTCCCTGTCCTGGCTCCGCTCTGCGCTCTCAGGCTCGCACTCCCTGTCCCGGCTCCGCTCTGCGCTCTCAGGCCCGCACTCCCTGTCCTGGCTCCGCTCTGCGCTCTCAGGCCCGCACTCCCTGTTCCGGCTCCGCCCTGCGCTCTCAGGCCCCGCGCTCCCTGTCCCGGCTCCGCCCTGCGCTCTCAGGCTCCGCACTCCCTGTCCCGGCTCCGCTCTGCGCTCTCAGGCCCGCACTCCCTGTCCTGGCTCCGCTCTGCGCTCTCAGGCCCACACTCCCTGTCCCGGCTGCGCCATGTGGCGATGTCCTCACCTTGTCCTTGTCCACCCGTAGGAAGGCCTTCACCGGAGCGTACGTGCTGTGAGGAGAGATGGGAGTGGTCAGTGATGAGATCAGTGGCGGCTCGGACCCCCCGATCCCCGGCACTTACAAGCGAATCTGCCCGGAGGAGAGCGCGCTGGTGATCCACAGCAGGTCCAGCGCCTTGAAGGGGACCAGCACGAAGCTGACGTTGGCCGGGAGATTCTTGGCACTTTCCGGGTACATAAAGTGGTGGGAGGTCCGGGAGCCGACGTCCCCCTCATAGCCGAGCGTCGGGGCCTGGTTCATCCTGCCGGGTCAGAGGAGGGTGAGAGCGCCCCCTACAGAGAGGAGCCCAAGAGCCCACCATAGAGCCTACATATACTGGCTACTGCTCCCTGTTATCAGCCATTACAGCTGGGGGAGGAGACTGGCGAGTACAATCTACTACTCCCTGTTATCAGCCACATCTCATATCTCAGTCCAGTAGCTCCACACCTAATCGTGAATATCAGCTGGGGGCTTAATTATATTTGGGTGGGGGGCCGGGTCACATACCCCATCCTACCTCATGATAAAGTTGTGGCTGTCAATGTCTTTCCCGTAGCCGGACCCTCGCAGGTTCCCAGAGTTTCCAACCACAGCGCAGCGTTGGCAGAGGAGGGGGTCCTGCGGCCTGTACGGGTTCTGCCCCGGAATGATCTGGAAGAGCTGAGTGAGGATCTCCAGGGTGTTGTGCGACCGGAACTGAGGCTGCAGCATCTGCGCGGCACAAACCATGGAGAAAAGCAACAACACTGCCGGTAACTCACAGCGGATGTACCACAAGTCCCAGAAAACAGACGTCACACGGGACGAAAGGGTGATTGTACACAGGGAGCTCCCCCTAGTGGAGGCTGCAGACAGGATCTTATCATGTATCTCTGTATACAGGGATCTCCCCCTAGTGGTGGCTGCAGACAGGATCTTATCATGTATCTCTGTATACAGGGAGCTCCCCCTAGTGGTGGCTGCAGACAGGATGTTATCATGTATCTCTGTATACAGGGAGCTCCCCCTAGTGGTGGCTGCAGACAGGATCTTATGTATCTCTGTATACAGGGAGCTCCCCCTAGTGGTGGCTGCAGACAGGATCTTATCATGTACCTCTGTATACAGGGAGCTCCCCCTAGTGGTGGCTGCAGACAGGATCTTATCATGTATCTCTGTATACAGGGAGCTCCCCCTAGTGGTGGCTGCAGACAGGATCTTATCATGTATCTCTGTATACAGGGAGCTCCCCCTAGTGGAGGCTGCAGACAGGATCTTATCATGTATCTCTGTATACAGGGAGCTCCCCCTAGTGGTGGCTGCAGACAGGATCTTATCATGTATCTCTGTATACAGGGAGCTCCCCCTAGTGGAGGCTGCAGACAGGATCTTATCATGTATCTCTGTATACAGGGAGCTCCCCCTAGTGGAGGCTGCAGACAGGATCTTATCATGTATCTCTGTATACATGGAGCTCCCCCTAGTGGTGGCTGCAGACAGGATCTTATCATGTATCTATGTATACAGGGAGCTCCCTCTAGTGGTGACTGCAGACAGGATCTTATCATGTATCTCTGTATACAGGGAGCTCCCTCTAGTGGTGGCTGCAGACAGGATCTTACCATGTATCTCTGTATACAGGGAGCTCCCCCTAGTGGTGACTGCAGACAGGATCTTATCATGTATCTCTGTATACAGGGAGCTCCCTCTAGTGGTGGCTGCAGACAGGATCTTATCATGTATCTCTGTATACAGGGAGCTCCCTCTAGTGGTGGCTGCAGACAGGATCTTATCATGTATCTCTGTATACAGGGAGCTCCCTCTAGTGGTGGCTGCAGACAGGATCTTACCATGTATCTCTGTATACAGGGAGCTCCCCCTAGTGGTGACTGCAGACAGGATCTTATCATGTATCTCTGTATACAGGGAGCTCCCCCTAGTGGAGGCTGCAGACAGGATCTTATCATGTATCTCTGTATACATGGAGCTCCCCCTAGTGGTGGCTGCAGACAGGATCTTATCATGTATCTCTGTATACAGGGAGCTCCCCCTAGTGGTGACTGTAGACAGAATCTTATCATGTATCTCTGTATACAGGGAGCTCCCCCTAGTGGTGGCTGCAGACAGGATCTTATCATGTATCTATGTATACAGGGAGCTCCCTCTAGTGGTGACTGTAGACAGAATCTTATCATGTATCTCTGTATACAGGGAGCTCCCCCTAGTGGTGGCTGCAGACAGGATCTTATCATGTATCTCTGTATACAGGGAGCTCCCCCTAGTGGTGGCTGCAGACAGGATCTTATCATGTATCTCTGTATACAGGGAGCTCCCCCTAGTGGTGGCTGCAGACAGGATCTTATCATGTATCTCTGTATACAGGGAGCTCCCCCTAGTGGTGGCTGCAGGCAGGATCTTATCATGTATCTCTGTATACAGGGAGCTCCCCCTAGTGGTGACTGCAGGCAGGATCTTATCATGTATCTCTGTATACAGGGAGCTCCCCCTAGTGGTGGCTGCAGACAGGATCTTATCATGTATCTCTGTATACAGGGAGCTCCCCCTAGTGGTGGCTGCAGACAGGGTCTTATCATGTATCTCTGTATACAGGGAGCTCCCCCTAGTGGTGACTGCAGACAGGATCTTATCATGTATCTCTGTATACAGGGAGCTCCCTCTAGTGGTGACTGCAGGCAGGATCTTATCATGTATCTCTGTATACAGGGAGCTCCCCCTAGTGGTAGCTGCAGACAGGATCTTATGTGTATCTCTGTATACAGGGAGCTCCCCCTAGTGGTGGCTGCAGACAGGATCTTATCATGTATCTATGTATACAGGGAGCTCCCCCTAGTGGTGGCTGCAGACAGGATCTTATGTATCTCTGTATACAGGGAGCTCCCCCTAGTGGTGACTGCAGACAGGATCTTATCATGTATCCCTGTATACAGGGAGCTCCCCCTAGTGGTGACTGCAGACAGGATCTTATCATGTATCTCTGTATACAGGGAGCTCCCCCTAGTGGTGGCTGCAGACAGGATCTTATCATGTATCTCTGTATACAGGGAGCTCCCCCTAGTGGTGACTGCAGACAGGATCTTATCATGTATCTCTGTATACAGGGAGCTCCCTCTAGTGGTGGCTGCAGACAGGATCTTATCATGTATCTCTGTATACAGGGAGCTCCCCCTAGTGGTGGCTGCAGACAGGATCTTATCATGTATCTCTGTATACAGGGAGCTCCCCCTAGTGGTGGCTGCAGACAGGATCTTATCATGTATCTCTGTATACAGGGGCTCCCCCTAGTGGTGGCTGCAGACAGGATCTTATCATGTATCTCTGTATACAGGGAGCTCCCCCTAGTGGTGTCTGCAGACAGGATCTTATCATGTATCTCTGTATACAGGGAGCTCCCCCTAGTGGTGGCTGCAGACAGGAGCTTATCATGTATCTCTGTATACAGGGAGCTCCCCCTAGTGGTGGCTGCAGACAGGATCTTATGTATCTGTATACAGGAAGCTCCCCCTAGTGGTGGCTGCAGACACGATCCTATCATGTGTCTCTGTATACAGGGAGCTCCCCCTAGTGGTGACTGCAGACAGGATCTTATCATGTATCTCTGTATACAGGGAGCTCCCCCTAGTGGTGGCTGTAGACAGGATCTTATCATGTATCTCTGTATACAGGGAGCTCCCCCTAGTGGTGTCTGCAGACAGGATCTTATCATGTATCTCTGTATACAGGGAGCTCCCCCTAGTGGTGTCTGCAGACAGGATCTTATCATGTATCTCTGTATACAGGGAGCTCCCCCTAGTGGTGGCTGCAGACAGGATCTTATCATGTATCTCTGTATACAGGGAGCTCCCCCTAGTGGTGGCTGCAGACAGGATCTTATCATGTATCTCTGTATATAGGGAGCTCCCCCTAGTGGTGGCTGTATACAGGATCTTATCATGTATCTCTGTATACAGGGAGCTCCCCCTAGTGGTGGCTGCAGACAGGATCTTATCATGTATCTCTGTATACAGGGAGCTCCCCCTAGTGGTGGCTGCAGGCAGGATCTTATCATGTATCTCTGTATACAGGGAGCTCCCCCTAGTGGTGACTGCAGGCAGGATCTTATCATGTATCTCTGTATACAGGGAGCTCCCCCTAGTGGTGGCTGCAGACAGGATCTTATGTATCTCTGTATACAGGGAGCTCCCCCTAGTGGTGGCTGCAGACAGAATCTTATCATGTATCTCTGTATACAGGGAGCTCCCCCTAGTGGTGGCTGCAGACAGGATCTTATCATGTATCTCTGTATACAGGGAGCTCCCCCTAGTGGTGGCTGCAGATAGGACCTTATCATCATGTATCTCTGTATACAGGGAGCTCCCCCTAGTGGTGACTGCAGACAGGATCTTATCATGTATCTCTGTATACAGGGAGCTCCCTCTAGTGGTGACTGCAGACAGGATCTTATCATGTATCTCTGTATACAGGGAGCTCCCCCTAGTGGTGACTGCAGTCAGGATCTTATCATGTATCTCTGTATACAGGGAGCTCCCCCTAATGGTGGCTGCAGGCAGGATCTTATCATGTATCTCTGTATACAGGGAGCTCCCCCTAGTGGTGGCTGCAGACAGTATCTTATCATGTATCTCTGTATACAGGGAGCTCCCCCTAGTGGTGGCTGCAGACATGATCTTATCATGTATCTCTGTATACAGGGAGCTCCCCCTAGTGGTGACTGCAGACAGGATCTTATCATGTATCTCTGTATACAGGGAGCTCCCCCTAGTGGTGGCTGCAGACAGGATCTTATCATGTATCTCTGTATACAGGGAGCTCCCCCTAGTGGTGGCTGCAGACAGGATCTTATCATGTATCTCTGTATACAGGGAGCTCCCCCTAGTGGTAGCTGCAGACAGGATCTTATGTGTATCTCTGTATACAGGGAGCTCCCCCTAGTGGTGGCTGCAGACAGGATCTTATCATGTATCTATGTATACAGGGAGCTCCCCCTAGTGGTGGCTGCAGACAGGATCTTATGTATCTCTGTATACAGGGAGCTCCCCCTAGTGGTGACTGCAGACAGGATCTTATCATGTATCCCTGTATACAGGGAGCTCCCCCTAGTGGTGACTGCAGACAGGATCTTATCATGTATCTCTGTATACAGGGAGCTCCCCCTAGTGGTGGCTGCAGACAGGATCTTATCATGTATCTCTGTATACAGGGAGCTCCCCCTAGTGGTGGCTGCAGACAGGATCTTATGTATCTCTGTATACAGGGAGCTCCCCCTAGTGGTGGCTGCAGACAGGATCTTATCATGTATCTCTATATACAGGGAGCTCCCCCTAGTGGTGGCTGCAGACAGGATCTTATCATGTATCTCTGTATACAGGGAGCTCCCCATAGTGGTGGCTGCAGACAGGATCTTATCATGTATCTCTGTATATAGGGAGCTCCCCCTAGTGGTGGCTGTATACAGGATCTTATCATGTATCTCTGTATACAGGGAGCTCCCCCTAGTGGTGGCTGCAGACAGGATCTTATCATGTATCTCTGTATACAGGGAGCTCCCCCTAGTGGTGGCTGCAGGCAGGATCTTATCATGTATCTCTGTATACAGGGAGCTCCCCCTAGTGGTGACTGCAGGCAGGATCTTATCATGTATCTCCGTATACAGGGAGCTCCCCCTAGTGGTGGCTGCAGACAGGATCTTATGTATCTCTGTATACAGGGAGCTCCCCATAGTGGTGGCTGCAGACAGGATCTTATGTATCTCTGTATACAGGGAGCTCCCCCTAGTGGTGACTGCAGACAGGGTCTTATGTATCTCTGTATACAGGGAGCTCCCCCTAGTGGTGACTGCAGACAGGATCTTATCATGTATCTCTGTATACAGGGAGCTCCCCCTAGTGGTGGCTGCAGACAGGATCTTATGTATCTCTGTATACAGGGAGCTCCCCCTAGTGGTGGCTGCAGACAGAATCTTATCATGTATCTCTGTATACAGGGAGCTCCCCCTAGTGGTGGCTGCAGACAGGATCTTATCATGTATCTCTGTATACAGGGAGCTCCCCCTAGTGGTGGCTGCAGATAGGACCTTATCATCATGTATCTCTGTATACAGGGAGCTCCCCCTAGTGGTGACTGCAGACAGGATCTTATCATGTATCTCTGTATACAGGGAGCTCCCTCTAGTGGTGACTGCAGACAGGATCTTATCATGTATCTCTGTATACAGGGAGCTCCCCCTAGTGGTGACTGCAGACAGAATCTTATCATGTATCTCTGTATACAGGGAGCTCCCTCTAGTGGTGACTGCAGACAGGGTCTTATGTATCTCTGTATACAGGGAGCTCCCCCTAGTGGTGACTGTAGACAGGATCTTATCATGTATCTCTGTATACAGGGAGCTCCCCCTAGTGGTGGCTGCAGACAGGATCTTATCATGTAAATCTGTATACAGGGAGCTCCCCCTAGTGGTGGCTGCAGACAGGATATTATCATGTATCTCTGTATACAGGGAGCTCCCCCTAGTGCTGACTGCAGAGAGGGTCTTATCATGTATCTCTGTATACAGGGAGCTCCCCCTAGTGGTGGCTGCAGACAGGAGCTTATCATGTATCTCTGTATACAGGGAGCTCCCCCTAGTGGTGGCTGCAGACAGGATCTTATCATGTATCTCTGTATACAGGGAGCTCCCCCTAGTGGTGGCTGCAGACAGATCTTATCATGTATCTCTGTATACAGGGAGCTCCCCCTAGTGGTGGCTGCAGATAGGATCTTATGTATCTCTGTATACAGGGAGCTCCCCCTAGTGGTGGCTGCAGACAGGAGCTTATCATGTATCTCTGTATACAGGGAGCTCCCCCTAGTGGTGACTGCAGACAGGATCTTATCATGTATCTCTGTATACAGGGAGCTCTCCCTAGTGGTGACTGCAGACAGGATCTTATCATGTATCTCTGTATACAGGGAGCTCCCCCTAGTGGTGGCTGCAGACAGGATCTTATCATGTATCTCTGTATACAGGGAGCTCCCCCTAGTGGTGGCTGCAGATAGGATCTTATGTATCTCTGTATACAGGGAGCTCCCCCTAGTGGTGGCTGCAGATAGGATCTTATGTATCTCTGTATACAGGGAGCTCCCCCTAGTGGTGGCTGCAGACTGGACCTTATTTGTGTACAGGAGCAGTGATTTTGTACAGCATAGCGGTATGTGAGTGAGTGGCCGCTGGGGATGGGCATTTTGCGGGGTCTTTACTCACCATCCACCAGTGCTGGACGTCTGCCGGCAGCTCCCGGTTCTCCAGGGTCCACACAGGGGAGATGGCCGCATCGTAGTGAGCGTCGAACCAGACGGAGTCCCCAGGTTGGCGCAGGCAGTGGCGACAGGCGCAGTCCTTGGAGATTGATGGTGGATGGGGCCGATGCCTCACCCCGGGGTAACCTGGCACGAGCCGGACTGGGTGCCCCTCTGCAGATGCCCATCCCCCCAGCTCTGAGTAGAGCGGGGTCTCCGTCCCATTGTGAGAGAAAGTGAAGAGGAGGGACATGATGAAGAGCAGGACGGAGGTGCTGAGGAGCCAGAGGCGCAGGGAGCACTTCATCCTGCCTCTCCGCGGGGAGCTGGAGTCGCAGCGCTGCACAGCATGGGCCTCCACCCCGGCGCACCTAGGAGCTGCTGGCACCGCGCAGGAGAAGGACCGGAGGCCAGAGGAGCGAGCGTCAGCTAGGAGCCCCGGAGGCAGGGGGTGCGCACACTCACCTCCGGCTGCCCCTCCTCCATGAAGTGTCCACACTGCCGGCACCACGCCGCACACCGAGCGTCACATCCCACGTCACCTGCAGAGGGGAGAACAGAGCTGAGTGCGGACCACCTCCTGTCCCCCGCAGAGCCCACCCCTCCTGCACTGCAGCCGGAGCCAGGGAGGCCGGACAGCCTCCTGCTGAGCGATAATGAGGCCACGAGACTCCTAATCCTGCACAGTAATACCGGCCGCTCCGCCACCGCAGCCCCCAAACATCTGCCCTACAGGAGAGGGGGGCACAGAAAACCGGGGGCTCTGCCTGCGCAGCCCCCAAACATCTGCCCTACAGGAGGGGGGGCACAGAACATCTGCCCTAGAGGAGAGGGGGGCACAGAACACGGGGGGCTCTGCAAGCGCAGCCCCCAAACATCTGCCCTACAGGAGAGGGGGGCACAGAAAACCGGGGGCTCTGCCAGCGCAGCCCCCAAACATCTGCCCTACAGGAGGGGGGGGGGGGGACACCGAATACGGGGGGCTCTGCCAGCGCGGCCCCCAAACATCTGCCCTACAGGGAGGGGTACACATTGTATATTTGGGGGGTACACAGTGTGTGTATATATACAGTGAAGGAAATAAGTATTGGATCCCTGCTGATCGTGTAGCTTTCCCACAGACACAGACATGAACCGTCTATAATTTTAGGTTTATTGTAACAGAGAGGAAAAGCTGTGGAGAATAAAGCGCAATAGGGTCTTACCCTTATAGGCACAGGGCAATAGGCAAGGGGAGCAATTATACTCACCAACTGTAGTTGTGACAGTCACAACTACTGTACTCGCATTTACAAATGGATCCAGGCAGCGGCAACCCAAAGCGGCTGATAACAGAGAACAATTGTAGAAAAAGGGTTTCTATACCGCGCCAATGATCACAAATCTGGAAGTCGGATTGATGTGGCTTTATTGTAGCATAGGTCTACGCGTTTCAGGAGCTCTGCTCCCTTCCTCAGGACCATAGAAACAACATCAAATCCCATGATGTTTTCTATGGTCCTGAGGAAGGGAGCAGAGCTCCTGAAACGCGTAGACCTATGCTACAATAAAGCCACATCAATCCGACTTCCAGATTTGTGATCATTGGCGCGGTATAGAAACCCTTTTTCTACAATTGTTCTCAGGTTTATTGTAACAGTGAGAGATAGAAAATCACATTGTATAAATTATAGAAATTTGCATTTTGCAGAGAGAAATAAGTATTGGATCCCGACCAACCATTAAGAGTTCTGGCTACAGACATTAGCCGCTCCTAACCCCCTCGTTCCCTGCATTACAGACGGCTCTTCCATTGTCCCCTGTATAAAGCCTCCTGTCCACACACTATTAATCAGACTAACCTCTACAACATGGGCGGCCAGAGAGTCAGGGGCAAGACCATAGACCTGCACAAGGCTGGAATGGAGAAGACCATAGACCTGCACAAGGCTGGAATGGAGAAGACCATAGACCTGCACAAGGCTGGAATGGAGAAGACCATAGACCTGCACAAGGCTGGAATGGAGAAGACCATAGACCTGCACAAGGCTGGAATGGAGAAGACCATAGACCTGCACAAGGCTGGAATGGAGAAGACCATAGACCTGCACAAGGCTGGAATGGAGAAGACCATAGACTTGCACAAGGCTGGAATGGAGAAGACCATAGACCTGCACAAGGCTGGAATGGAGAAGACCATAGACCTGCACAAGGCTGGAATGGAGAAGACCATAGACCAGCACAAGGCTGGAATGGAGATGACCATAGACCAGCACAAGGCTGGAATGGAGAAGACCATAGACCTGCACAAGGCTGGAATGGAGAAGACCATAGACCTGCACAAGGCTGGAATGGAGAAGACCATAGACCTGCACAAACCTGGAATGGAGAAGACCCTGCGTGGACTACAGGGGGCTCAATGCTGTCACGGTCGCCGATGCGTACCCAATGCCATGCATCGATGACCAGCTCGATCAGTTGGCCGGGGCTCAGTACCTGACCATCATGGATCTGAGCCGGGGATATTGGCAGATCCCCCTGACTCGCAAGGCCAGGGAACGCTCTGCCTTTATTACCCCATTTGGACTGTACGAGTCCACGGTGATGCCATTCGGGATGAGGAATGCCCCTGCCACTTTCCAGCGGATGGTCAACACCCTGCTCACGGGACTTGAAGGGTACGTGGCCGCGTACCTGGATGACATTGCCGTCTTCAGTCCCACCTGGGAAGATCACCTAGAGCATCTAGCACAGGTGCTTAGGCAGATCCACCAGGCAGGTTTGACCATCAAGCCGGGAAAGTGTCAGCTGGCCATGAGCGAGGTCCAGTACCTCGGTCACCGGGTAGGTGGGAGAACACTGAAGCCCGAGCCTGAGAAAGTGGAAGCCATCGCATCCTGGCCCACCCCCAGGACCAAGAAGCAGGTGATGTCCTTCCTAGGGACCGCCGGGTACTATAGGAGGTTTGTTCCACGCTATAGTAGCCTGGCAAAGCCCTTGACGGACCTCACCAAGAAGAAGCTGCCCTCTGCAGTCGATTGGACAATGGACTGCGAGACAGCCTTCCGGGCCCTAAAGGACGCCCTGTCCAGCCCGCCCGTGCTACAGGCAGCCGACTTCACGCGGCCGTTTGTAGTACAGACCGACGCCAGTGACTTCGGCCTCGGTGCGGTGCTCAGCCAGGTGGACCCTGCGAGCCAAGAGCACCCAGTCTTGTACCTGAGCAGGAAGCTGTTACCGAGGGAAGTGGCCTATTCCACGATGGAAAAGGAATGCCTGGCCATAGTGTGGGCCCTGCAGCGTCTGCAACCCTATCTATACGGGCGCCACTTCATCGTGGAGACGGACCACAATCCCCTCAGCTGGTTGCACACCGTCTCTGGGACAAATGGCAGGTTGTTGCGATGGAGCCTTGCGCTCCAGCAATACCACTTCACCATTCGCCACAAAAGGGGCCGTGACCACGGTAACGCAGACAGGCTGTCCCGACAAGGAGAGGTCGCGGACGGGCGCACGGGGGAACACCGGAGTGTGCTGCCCCCTAGCGCCCTCAAAAGGGGGGAGGTGTGAGGAAAATCCTGGGATATGAAGAGGAATTATGATTTCCAGTCATAATCGCTCTCATCACTCCATGGCAGTGCCCCCTCCCTTCTTGTTCTCAGATGTCCAGCATCTGGGAAGGTGTCACATCCTAGCAACACATCCCATGGCCATCTCCTGTGATATGGAGATTAGATGATCTGGGAATAGTGGAGACAGGATGACTCCCTGCCGTGACCCTGTGGTAGGGGCTGCTATCTAATTAGCAAGCTTGGAAGTATCCAGACAGAACGACTCCAGTAAAATATGGTTCATATCTCGCAAGCCATATTTCCGATAAATATGGCAACCATAAAAATGGTGTCTCCGCATGCGGACGATGCTGGTGCACCTTTTTTATGGGAGTAGGACATTGGGAAGTACCCCAGGCGTGATATCAGCCAATGGGGAACTAGTAGACAAGTCATGAGTCCTCTCGTTCTGTAGCTAAATTCATAACTGTCACAATGAGAGCGTTGGCGTCCGCCTACGACGCTCCCAGGCAAAGTTATGGCCCATATTCCCTGTTGTGGATATTGTCCATAACTCCAGCCAGGGGTGGAGCAGTGCTCCCTCTGAGGTCACTAAGGTAGGAGGGGACCTGGATTTGCCCAGGTTGATAACCCCAATTTGGCCATTTTCCAGGGTTCTTTTGCTCAGGGGTCTGGTCAGGGAAGACCTGTGAGGGAGATCCTGGAAACCTGGTCCACGGCGCCCCCCTGTGGCCAGACGCACAAGGTAACTGCTGGAACTGTGTATGCCTGTTTGTAAACCATACTTTATTGTAAATGTGCTCTGACATATGTATATTCTGTAGATCCCCTATTGTATATATTGTAGTTTCTAGTGTGCTTTAGGCTGATTAAATTATATAATTAATCTTGGGCTGTTCTGTTATCTCGATCTTGAATCCCACGTCTGTGTGTTCGGCTAATAGTTACCGTAAATCGGTTGGTGGCAGCGAGTTGTGCCAAGGATCATTGTGGGGCGGCCAGTGAGATTCGGGAAGATTTTATATATTCCGCCCGCGGAGGTCGGGGGAATATATACCCTACTCTCACCGGGGACCCTTCAATAATCGGCATAAGTAGTATAGCGGCCTCCTTGCTTATTGTCGGGCAATTCCATAATTGGCCTGACTATAAGAGGGGCGCTAGAGAGCGCGTCACGTGCTCTGTCTGTCGGTCGGGAGGTAAAAAGGAGGGGTGACCCCCACTTGTTACCCCCCGATTGTGACGTACTGGTAGCCAGCGCGGGGGATTTCTGAGTGACCCCCCCGGTGGTTCGTGACAACCATAGACCTGCACAAGGCTGGAATGGGCTACAAAACCATAAGTAAGACGCTGGGTGAGGAGACACTGCTGGGGCAATAGTAAGAAAATGGAAGAAACACAAAATGAGCGCCAATCCACATTGATCTGGAGCACCATGCAAAATCTTACCTGGGTCTCCAGGGTCATGAGGAAGGTGAGAGATCAACCGAAAACTACACAGGGGGAACTTGTTACTGAGCTCAAAGCAGCTGGGACCACTGTCACCAAGAAAACCACTGGTAACACATTACACCGCAATAGTGCCCGCAAAGTCCCAGTGCTCAAGAAGGCCCACGGGCAGCCGGCCCGTCTGAAGAAGGCCCACGGGCAGCCGGCCCGTCTGAAGAAGGCCCACGGGCAGCCGGCCCGTCTGAAGAAGGCCCACGGGCAGCCGGCCCGTCTGAAGAAGGCCCACGGGCAGCCGGCCCGTCTGAAGAAGGCCCACGGGCAGCCGGCCCGTCTGAAGAAGGCCCACGGGCAGCCGGCCCGTCTGAAGAAGGCCCACGGGCAGCCGGCCCGTCTGAAGAAGGCCCACGGGCAGCCGGCCCGTCTGAAGAAGGCCCACGGGCAGCCGGCCCGTCTGAAGAAGGCCCACGGGCAGCCGGCCCGTCTGAAGAAGGTTCACGGGCAGCCGGCCCGTCTGAAGAAGGCCCACGGGCAGCCGGCCCGTCTGAAGAAGGCCCACGGGCAGCCGGCCCGTCTGAAGAAGGCCCACGGGCAGCCGGCCCGTCTGAAGAAGGCCCACGGGCAGCCGGCCCGTCTGAAGTTTGCCACTGAACACCTGGGTGATTCTGAGAGTGATTGGAGGAAGGTGCTGGGATCAGATGAGACAAAACTTCAGCTCTTTGGCCTTAACTCACCGTGCAGTGTTTGGAGGAAGAGAAATGCTGCCTATGACCCAAAGAACACCCTCCCCACTGTCAAGCATGGAAGCATGGAGGGGGAAACATTATGTTTTGGGAGTATTTGTCTGCTAAGGGCACATGACTACTTCACCGCATCAATGGGACAATGGATGGAGCCATGTACCAAAAAATCCTGAGTGACAACCTCCTTCCCTCCCTCAGGACATTAAAAATGGGTAGTGGCTGGGTCTTCCAGCACCACAATGACCCAAAACATACAGCCAAGGCAACAAGGAGTGGCTCAAAAAGAAGGACATGAAGGTCATGGAGTGGCCTAGCCGGTCTCCAGACCTTAACCCAATAGAAAACCTATGGAGGAGCTTTAGAGATGATCTGCAAAGAGGAGAGGAGCAAAATCCTCCTGACATCAAACCTCATCAGCAACTATAACCGCCTGACTGCTGGGGGCCAACAAGTATTACGTCTTGTTTGCCAGAGGGATCCAATACTTATTCCTCTCTGCAAAATGTAAATGCAGTTATATAATGTGATTTTCAGGATTTTATTTTGGATATTCTCTGTTACAAGAAACATAAAAATTATAGATTGTTCATGTCTGTGTCGGGGGAAGCGTACGCGATCAGCAAGAGGTCAAATATATATATAAATAAACACACACACTTCCTCCGTATATACCCTGGAGATGAATATTAAACACCCCCCAGTTCCCTATATGCTGCACTCCTTGTGTCGTCCTCTGTGATTATCTCCTCACATGAGGAAACTCGCAGGATTTTCCACTTATTTCATAAATTGAATTTATTGTAAAGTAAATAATAAAATAATAAAAATGAAATTGAGATAAAAGACCCGGATCACAATTAGAGGACACGGATCACAATTCGAGGACCCGGATCACAATTCGAGGACCCGGATCACAATTCGAGGACCCGGACTGCAGGTTATTGGTGCTAATGTCCTTCATTATCTGACAATCCCGATGTAACTGGCAGAATAACTTTCCAGTTTGCACTGACTTTGCCGTTCCAAAGTGACTGAAAGCCTCCGGCAGCAGGTTGTCCAGATAGTCACCCCTTTGGCTTCATCAGCCATAGCAGGAGAAGTTGGTCGTTCCAAGTTTGTGATTTTGAGAATATCGCATCTTTACAACATCACAAACTTTTTCAAGTCCCCCAAGAAGGCTGGTCACCCCGAAAGACAAATGCAAGAGAGGAGGGGATAATGGGGAGACTCTCCATAGAGAGGACGGGATAATGCGGAGACTCTCCATAGAGAGGAGGGGATAATGCGGAGACTCTCCATAGAGAGGAGGGGATAATGCGGAGACTCTCCATAGAGAGGAGGGGATAATGCGGAGACTCTCCATAGAGAGGACGGGATAATGCAGAGACTCTCCATAGAGAGGACGGGATAATGCAGAGACTCTCCATAGAGAGGACGGGATAATGCAGAGACTCTCCATAGAGAGGACGGGATAATGCAGAGACTCTCCATAGAGAGGACGGGATAATGCGGAGACTCTTCATAGAGAGGAGGGGATAATGCGGAGACTCTCCATAGAGAGGACGGGATAATGAGGAGACTCTCCATAGAGAGGACGGGATAATGCGGAGACTCTCCATAGAGAGGACGGGATAATGCGGAGACTCTCCATAGAGAGGACGGGATAATGCGGAGACTCTCCATAGAGAGGACGGGATAATGCGGAGACTCTCCATAGAGAGGAGGGGATAATGCGGAGACTCTCCATAGAGAGGAGGGGATAATGCGGAGACTCTCCATAGAGAGGACGGGATAATGCAGAGACTCTCCATAGAGAGGACGGGATAATGCAGAGACTCTCCATAGAGAGGACGGGATAATGCAGAGACTCTCCATAGAGAGGACGGAATAATGTGAAGGACGTATGAATCAAGCCGCATACAAGGTTATCCTGTAATAACAGTTGCTTCCTTCTGCTCAGGCAATGTTCCCCAACTCTGAGGACCATGCGCCATGCCACACAGCTAGGTCAATCAATGTGTGGATGAAGGATCACCACATCAATACCCTGTCATGGCCAGCCCAATCTCCAGACCTGAACCCCATTGAAAACCTCTGGAATCTAATCAAGAGGAAGATGGATAGTCACAAGCCATCAACCAAAGAACTGCTTACATTTCTGCACCAGGAGGGGCATAAGGTCACCCAAAAGGCATGTGACGACTGGAGGAAAGCTGGGATTACACATCATGGATATTCTACAGAATATTGATTTCTGAATCTTCCGGAGGTAAAACATTATTATATTGTTGTGTAATTGATGAGGAACTTGTTTTCGTTGCATTATTTGAGGTGAAAGCGCTGTGTATTCTGTGCCTCCTGTGCCTCGTGTGCAGCCTGTGCCTCGTGTGCAGCCTGTGCCTCGTGTGCAGCCTGTGCCTCGTGTGCAGCCTGTGCCTCGTGTGCAGCCTGTGCCTCGTGTGCAGCCTGTGCCTCGTGTGCATTGTTCTGTTATTGTCACCATTTCTCATCTTCAGAGAATAAATACACAATGTATAGCTGGAGATCGGGAGATTATAGAATAAACAACAATTCACATTTTACTCACAAATAGAGAAAAACTGACAATTGTGCAGCGGAGTGTGAAATTATACCAGAGCTGTGCATGGGGTACACAGTATACATGGGGGTACAGTATATATATATATATATATATACACACACTGTACCCCCAAATATATATATATATATATATATATATATACATACATACATACACACAGTATATATGGGGGTACAGGGTATATATATATGTACACAGTATGTATGGGGGTGCACAGTGTATATATATATATATTATATATATATAGGGAACAGTATATATGAGGGTTACACAGTATATATATGGGGTGCACAGCGTGTGTGTGTGTATTATATATATATATATATATATGGGGTGCACAGTAAATATATGGGGGGTGCACAGTATATATATATGGGATATGGAAGGTGCACAGTATATGAGGGGTGCACAGTGTATATATATATATGGGGGGTGCACAGTATATATATATGGGGGGTGCACAGTATATATATATATATATATGGGGGGTGCACAGTATATATATATATATGGGGGGTGCACAGTATATATATATATATGGGGGGTGCACAGTATATATATATATATATGGGGGGTGCACAGTATATATATATATGGGGGGTGCACAGTATATATATATATGGGGGGTGCACAGTATATATATATATATGGGGGGTGCACAGTATATATATATATGGGGGGTGCACAGTATATATATGGGGGTTGCAGTATATATATATGGGGGGTGCACAGTATATATATATATATGGGGGGTGCACAGTATATATATGGGGGTTGCACAGTATATATATATGGGGGGTGCACAGTATATATATATATATGGGGGGTGCACAGTATATATATGGGGGTTGCAGTATATATATATGGGGGTGCACAGTATATATATATATATATATATGGGGGGTGCACAGTATATATATATATATGGGGGGTGCACAGTATATATATATATGGGGGGTGCACAGTATATATATATATGGGGGGTGCACAGTATATATATGGGGGGTGCACAGTATATATATATATATATGGGGGGTGCACAGTATATATATATATGGGGGGTGCACAGTATATATATGGGGGTTGCACAGTATATATATATGGGGGGTGCACAGTATATATATGGGGGTTGCACAGTATATATATATGAGGGGTGCACAGTGTGTGTATATATATATATATATATATATATGGGGGGTGCACAGTGTGTATATATATATATATATATGGGGGGCGCACAGTATATATATATTGGTGATACACGGAATATGGGGCTACGTTCAGACACACAGCCGCACATACCGCCTCCGCCGTCGTCCTCCCGGTGCCGCTCAGGCCTTTGTCCCCGACCCTCCGCCTCTCATCTCCGGCTCATCCCTGGACCACACGAGCCCCCTCCATCCAGCCGCACACCACAGCCTCTGAGCGCTGAGCGGCGCGGCACCGCAGGGCACCTGGGAAATGTAGTCCTGTCCCCCTGACAACCACCAGTGACCAATGAGGTAGAGCTCAGCTAAAACTACAGCTCCCGAAATGTCCGGCTGAGGAGTGCGGGTCCTGCTGCGCGCTGCATTCTGGTTATTGTAGTTCGCTGCAGACCGCGTCTTTATTATATCCCACTTTATCCGAGAAAGTCCAAACTACAATTCCCAGAAGCGGGTGAGTGTGAGGGGATTCTGTATATACCGGGACCCGGTGCGGAGAATGCGGAGCACAGCTGGTCCATTCATCCCGGGACAGAGCCTGCAGAGGACGAGCAGCACAGCCCCGAGATATCCCCCCCGCCTACACACTGGAGCCCCCCACACACATGAACCCCCCATAAACACTGGAGCCCCCCGGAGCCCCCCACACCGGACCCACCCCCATATCCACTGGAAACTCCCACAGCCCGGAGCCCCCCACACCGGGACCCCCCCATATACACTGGAAACCTCCACAGCCCAGAACCCCCCACACCGGGACCCCCCCATATACACTGGAGACCCCCACAGCCCGGAGCCCCCCACACCGGACCCACCCCCATATACACTGGAAACCCCCACAGCCCGGAGCCCCCCACACCGGACCCACCCCCATATACACTGGAGACCCCCACAGCCCGGAGCCCCCCACACCGGACCCACCCCCATATACACTGGAAACCCCCACAGCCCGGAGCCCCCCACACCGGACCCACCCCCATATACACTGGAAACCCCCACAGCCCGGAGCCCCTCACACCAGACCCACCCCCATATACACTGGAGACCCCCACAGCCCGGAACCCCCCACACCGGGACCCCTCCCATATACACTGGAGACCCCCACACCGGACCCCCCCATATACACTGGAGACCCCTACAGCCCGGAGACCCCCACACCGGACCCACCCCCATATACACTGGAAACCCCCACAGCCCGGAGCCCCCCACACCGGACCCACCCCCATATACACTGGAGCCCCCCACACCGGACCCACCCCCATATACACTGGAAACCCCCACAGCCCAGAACCCCCCACACCGGGACCCCCCCATATACACTGGAGACCCCCACAGCCCGGAGACCCCCACACCGGACCTACCCCCATATACACTGGAGAACCCCACAGCCCGGAGCCCCCCCACACCAGACCCACCCCCATATACACTGGAGCCCCCCACAGCCCGGAGCCCCCCACACCGGACCCACCCCCATATACACTGGAAACCCCCACACCGGACTCACCCCCATATACACTGGAAACCCCCACAGCCCGGAGCCCCCCACACCGGACCCACCCCCATATACACTGGAGTCCCCGGAGCCCCCCACACCGGACCCACCCCCATATACACTGGAAACTCCCGGAGCCCCCCACACCGGACCCACCCCCATATACACTGGAAACCCCCCACACCGGACCCACCCCCATATACACTGGAAACCCCCACAGCCCGGAGCCCCCCACACCGGACCCACCCCCATATACACTGGAAACCCCCACAGCCCAGAACCCCCCACACCGGACCCACCCCCATATACACTGGAAACCCCCACAGCCCGGACCCCCCATATACACTGGAGACCCCCACATGCCGGAGACCCCCACAGCCCGGACCCCCCATATACACTGGAGACCCCCACATGCCGGAGACCCCCACACCCATATACACTGGAAACCCCCACAGCCCGGAGCCCCCCACACCGGACCCACCCCCATATACACTGGAGTCCCCGGAGCCCCCCACACCGGACCCACCCCCATATACACTGGAAACCCCCCACACCGGACCCACCCCCATATACACTGGAAACCCCCACAGCCCAGAACCCCCCACACCGGACCCACCCCCATATACACTGGAAACCCCCACAGCCCGGACCCCCCATATACACTGGAGACCCCCACATGCCGGAGACCCCCACAGCCCGGACCCCCCATATACACTGGAGACCCCCACATGCCGGAGACCCCCACACCCATATACACTGGAAACCCCCACAGCCCGGAGCCCCCCCCACCGGACCCACCCCCATATACACTGGAGCCCCCCACACCGGACCCACCCCCATATACACTGGAGACCCCTAAAACCCGGAGCCCCCACACCGGACCCCCCCACACACACACACACACACACTGGAGCCCCCCCAAACACAGCCCGGAGCCCCCTATACACATTCCGGAGGCCCCTCCCCCCTCCACACACAGCCTGGAGCAGACAGTATCACACAGGAGAGGATTAGATACACGGCTCAGCAGACAGTATCACACAGGAGAGGATTAGATACACGGCTCAGCAGACAGTATCACACAGGAGAGGATTAGATACACGGCTCAGCAGACAGTATCACACAGGAGAGGATTAGATACACAGCTCAGCAGACAGTATCACACAGGAGAGGATTAGATACACAGCTCAGCAGACAGTATCACACAGGAGAGGATTAGATACACGGCTCAGCAGACAGTATCACACAGGAGAGGATTAGATACACAGCTCAGCAGACAGTATCACACAGGAGAGGATTAGATACACGGCTCAGCAGACAGTATCACACAGGAGAGGATTAGATACACAGCTCAGCAGACAGTATCACACAGGAGAGGATTAGATACACAGCTCAGCAGACAGTATCACACAGGAGAGGATTAGATACACGGCTCAGCAGACAGTATCACACAGGAGAGGATTAGATACACAGCTCAGCAGACAGTATCACACAGGAGAGGATTAGTGTCACAAACCACCGGGGGGGTCACTCAGAAATCCCCCGCGCTGGCTACCAGTACGTCACAATCGGGGGGTAACAAGTGGGGGTCACCCCTCCTTTATACCTCCCGACCGACAGACAGAGCACGTGACGCGCTCTCTAGCGCCCCTCTTATAGTCAGGCCAATTATGGAATTGCCCGACCATAAGCAAGGAGGCCGCTATACTACTTATGCCGATTATTGAAGGGTCCCCGGTGAGAGTAGGGTATATATTCCCCCGACCTCCGCGGGCGGAATATATAAAATCTCCCCGAATCTCACTGGCCTCCCCACAATAATCCTTGGCACAATTCGCTGCCACCAACCGCTTCACGGTAACTATTAGCCGAACACACAGACGTGGGATTCAAGATCGAGATAACAGAACAGCCCAAGATTAATTATATAATTTAATCAGCCTAAAGCACACTAGAACTACAATATATACAATAGGGAATCTACAGAATATACATATGTCAGAGTACAGTTACAATCAAAGCATGGGTTACAAACAGGCATACACAGTTCCAGCAGTTACCTTGTTGCGTCTGGCCACAGGGGGGCGCTGTAGACCAGGTTTCTAGGAACTCCCGCAGATGTTTCCTGCACGTGCCCCCAGCGAAAGAACCCCTGGAAAATGGCCGAAGTAGGGTTATCAACCTGGGCAGATCCAGGTCCCCTCCTACCTTAGTGACCTCACAGGGAAGCACTGCCACTCCCCCTGCATGGATCAGAATTATCCAGCAAAGGGGATATTGGCCATAACTTTGCCTGGGAGCGTCGTAGGCGGACGCCAATGCTCTCATTGTGACAGTTATGAATTTAGCTACAGAACGAGGGGACTCATGACCTGTCTGCCAGTTCCCCATTGGCTGATATCACGCCTGGGGCATTTCCCAATGTCCTGCTCCCATAAAAAGGGGGTGCCGGCATCGTCCACATGCGGAGACACCATTTTTATGGTTGCCATATTTATCGGAAATATGGCTTGCGAGATATGAACCATTTTTTACTGGAGTCGTTCTGTCTGGCTATTTCCATAGCCTTGCTAACTAGCTAGCAGCTCCTACTACAGGGTGACGGCAGGGAGTCATCCTGTGTCCATTGTTCCCACACCACCTCATTTCCATATCACAGGACATGGCCATGGGATTTGTTGCTAAACCAGTTGTGTGAAGGAAAGGGGGGGTGACACCAGGAGAGGGCTTCCTGACATACTTGAATATCATGATTTATCGTCATATCTCCGGATTTGCCTCACACCTCCCCCCTTTTGAGGGCGCTAGGGGGCAGCACACTCCGGTGTTCCCCCGTGCGCCCGTCCGCGACCTCTCCTTGTCGGGACAGCCCGTCTGCGTTACCGTGGTCACGGCCCCTTTTGTGGCGAATGGTGAAGTTGTATTGCTGGAGCGCAAGGCTCCATCGCAGCAATCGCCCATTCGTCCCAGAGACGGTGTGCAACCAGCTGAGGGGATTGTGGTCCGTCTCCACGATGAAGTGGCGCCCGTATAGATAGGGTTGCAGACGCTGCAGGGCCCACACTATGGCCAGGCACTCCTTCTCCATCGTGGAATAGGCAACTTCCCTTGGTAACAGCTTCCTGCTCAGGTACAAGACTGGGTGCTCTTGGCTCGCAGAGTCCACCTGGCTGAGCACCGCACCGAGGCCGAAGTCACTGGCGTCGGTCTGTACTTCAAACGGCCGCGTGAAGTCGGCTGCCTGTAGCACGGGCGGGCTGGACAGGGCGTCCTTTAGGGCCCGGAAGGCTGTCTCGTAGTCCATTGTCCAATCGACTGCAGAGGGCAGCTTCTTCTTGGTGAGGTCCGTCAAGGGCTTTGCCAGGCTACTATAGCATGGAACAAACCTCCTATAGTACCCAGCGGTCCCCAAGAAGGACATCACCTGCTTCTTGGTCCTGGGGGTGGGCCAGGATGCGATGGCTTCCACTTTCTCAGGCTCGGGCTTCAGGGTTCTCCCACCTACCCGGTGACCGAGGTACTGGACCTCGCTCATGGCCAGCTGACACTTTCCCGGCTTGATGGTCAAACCTGCCCGGTGGATCCGCCTGAGCACCTGTGCTAGATGCTCTAGGTGGTCCTCCCAGGTGGGACTGAAGACGGCAATGTCATCCAGGTACGCGGCCGCGTACCCTTCAAGTCCCTTGAGCAGGGTGTTGACCATCCGCTGGAAAGTGGCAGGGGCATTCCTCATCCCGAATGGCATCACCGTGGACTCGTACAGTCCAAATGGGGTAATAAAGGCAGAGCGTTCCCTGGCCTTGCGAGTCAGGGGGATCTGCCAATATCCCCGGCTCAGATCCATGATGGTCAGGTACTGAGCCCCGGCCAACTGATCGAGCAGGTCATCGATGCGTGGCATTGGGTACGCATCGGCGACCGTGACCGCATTGAGCCCCCTGTAGTCCACGCAGAACCGAGTGGTTCGGTCCTTCTTAGGGACGAGGACTACAGGCGAGGCCCAAGCGCTGTTGGATGCCTGGATCACCCCCAGCTTCAGCATCTCGTCAATCTCCTGGCGCATGTGTTGCTGCACCTCCAGGGAGACCCGATATGCTGAACGCCGGATCGGGGGATGATCCCCAGTGTCCACGTGATGGACAGCCAAGTCAGTCCTTCCGGGCTGGTTGGTAAACAACCCCCGGAAGGGGTGTAGGGTGGCCCACAGCTGGGACCGTTGGTCCTCCAAGAGCTGGTGGCCAACCTCCACATCCTCAATGGATCCGCCTGCCCTAACCTGGGCTAGCATATCCAAGAGGGTTTCCGCTTCTCCCTCCTCGGGCAGGTTGCACACGGGGAGTGCACATGCCTCCCGCTCATGATGTGCCTTCATCATGTTCACATGGAAGGGCTTCCGCCTTCCACGGGCAGGGTCCAGGGTGACCAGGTACGTTACAGGGTTGAGCTGCTGGTACACGAGGTATGGGCCTTCCCAGGCTGCCTGAAGCTTGTCCTGTGGTACGGGGACCAGTACCCACACCTTTTGACCCACTTGGTAGGTCCTCTCACAAGCGTTCTGGTCGTACCAACGCTTCTGATCGGCCTGGGCTTGAGCCATATTGTCGTGTACCAGTTGCGTCAAGGCCTGCATTTTGTCCCGGAAGCGCATGACATACTCGATAACCGACACTCCAGGGGTGGCCAAATCCCCTTCCCAAGCCTCTTTCACCAGAGCCAGGGGGCCCCGCACACGTCGCCCGTACAGGAGCTCAAACGGTGAGAATCCTGTTGAGGCCTGTGGAACCTCCCGGTAAGCAAATAACAGGTGTGGGAGATACCGCTCCCAGTCACGCCCATGGGAGTCGACCAACATCTTAAGCATCTGCTTTAAGGTGCCATTGAACCGCTCGCACAGGCCATTAGTCTGTGGATGGTACGGGCTGGCCACCAGATGTCGCACCTGGACCTGCTTACAGAGGGCCTCCATCAGCTGGGACATGAATTGGGTCCCCCGGTCAGTGAGCATTTCCTGGGGAAAACCCACTCGGGAGAAAATCTCCAGCAATGCGGTGGCCACCTTGTCAGCCCGAATGGACGACAAGGCCACTGCTTCTGGGTACCGGGTGGCATAGTCCACTACCGTCAGTATGAAGCGTTTCCCGGAGCTGCTGGGGATGGCCAGCGGGCCGACCAGATCCACAGCCACCCTCCTGAAAGGCTCATCGATGATGGGCAGAGATACCAGTGGGGCTTTGGGGCGTGGCCCCGCCTTCCCCACTCTCTGACAGGTTTCACACGAACGGCAGTAGGCAGCCACATCGGCCCCCATTTTTGGCCAGTAGAAATGCTGGTTTAACCTGGCCTTGGTCTTAGCGATCCCTAGGTGTCCGGCCATCGGAATCTCATGTGCGATCCGCAACAACTCCGTCCGGAACGGATAGGGTACCACCAACTGTCGGTCCCTGGGCCACGCCTCCGGTGAACCCTGCTGGACCGTGGCCCGGTACAGCCGTCCTTGGTCCCAGACCACTCGCTCCGGGTCCGAGTCCGAGGGAGGCTGTGCCGCCTGCTCCTTAAGAGCTTTCAGGCTGTCGTCAGCTTCTAACGCTGCCTGAAACCCCTGACTAGATGTGGCCAGAATCGACGAGACTGTCACATCTTCGGTCAGTACCCCGGGACCTGTGTCCTGGCCTCCACCTGACTCGGCTGCCACTTGGTCAGAAGGGGAAGAGCTATCGGACCTCCGGGAGGCCCCTTGGCTTCCAGCACTCCCACTGCGGGTGACAGCGGCCACAGCCGCTGCGACCGTGGGTCGTGCCTGCTCCTCCTCCGTTCCTGACCAAGTCGCCGGTTCAGGCAGACCTACCTGGCTTCCTGACACCCCGGTTGTGGGGGAACCATGCACCGAGATCTTACCTGGGAGCACTTCCGCTCCTGGACCGGCCCCAATCTCACCTGCCTGTTCCCCTCCTGCAGCAACAGAACCCCGCTGTGAAATCTCTGGGGACCCCACATTTGCTGTGGTAGCCCCCACCCCACACACTGGTCCTCCCCCTGCAGCACCCTGCTCTCTGCTTATCCCTGCAGAGGGCAACAGATCCCAGCTCACAGGCTGGTTACTTGTAGAGGCATTGTCACACCTTTCTCTGACCCCCTCCCCTGTCACAGCTGCAGCTGAGTGTGTGTCTATGGTGTCTATGCAAGCAGAAATATCAGAGTTCACTCCCTCCTCCCTTACATCATTCATAGATAACACATTAACATTGTTAGGAGTCATGTCAGTACGGGCTGAAGGTTCAGCCCTTGGGGGGGGCCCAAACTGGGAGGTTATCTGCCCCAAATCTGTCCCAAGTAGCACGTTTGCAGGGATCCGATCAGTTACCCCCACCTCCCTCACCCCTCGCCCTGCGCCCCAGTCCACATAAATGTCAGCAACAGGCAGCGCCGGGTCAGTGCCTCCAATCCCGGAGACAGCGAGGGTTTTTCCAGGGATCAAGTCTTGGGGGGACACCATCTCAGGCCGCACCAGAGTCACCTCCGAGGCGCTGTCTCGCAGTCCTATGGTCACAGACCGGCCGACGGTGACAGGTTGGAAGCTGTCCAGGGACCTACCACCACCCCCACCCACACAATACACCTTGGGCGGCCCTTGGGACGGGGACGGAGCCGGGGCCTTGGGACGCTGAGGGCACATGGCCTTGAAGTGTCCAGGTAGGTTGCACTGGTGGCACCGTCTTGGTTCTGCCACGGGCCTGGAGAGGGGAGTTGAGGGGGACACCCCCTGCAGTCTAGGGGCAGGTGGGGCAGTCGCCGAATTCATCTTACCCCCTCTCCAGGTGCTGCTGGTGGCCGCTCTCCTGGCCTCAGGGGCCCGGTTGTTGGTGTAGTCGTCGGCAAGGGCAGCTGTAGCCGTGGACCCCTTTGGCTTCTGGTCTCGGATGAACTGGCGGAGATCCTCAGGGCAGTTCCACAAGAGTTGCTCCGTGATGAACAAGTCCAGGATCTCCGGTCCGGTGGAAAGCTGCAGGCCTTGGGTCCAGTGGTCGGCAGCTCGGGCAAGTGCCCGCCGGTGGTCAGCCCAGGAGTCCTTTGGTCCCTTCTGTAGGCTCCGGAACTTCTTGCGGTAGGACTCTGGAGTGAGGTTGTACTGTTGGATCAGGGCCCGCTTGATGGTGTCGTAGCCCTGATCTGCCTCAGCAGGCAAGTCCCCAAGGACATCTAGGGCCTTACCCCTTAAACGGGGGGTCAGGTATTTGGCCCACTGGTCCTTGTCCAGATGGTGCTGCAAGCAAGTCCGTTCAAAAGCAGTCAAGAAAGAGTCCAAGTCTCCATCCTTCTCCAGCACTGGGAAGTCCTCAACACGGACCTTTGGAAGTTTGGTGTCTCGAAGGTCACGTGTGGCTGATGAGGGCCGGAGCTGAGCTAGCTGCAGCTGGTAGTCACGGTCTGCCTGTCGCTCTGCAGCCTCACGCTCTGCCTGGCGCTCTTCACGCGCTGCTTGCCGCTCCGCAGCCTCAGCATCACGCGCTGCCTGCCGCTCTGCCCTGCGCTCTGCCAGGAGTTCCTTGTAGCCCTTCTGGTCTCCAGCCTGGAGAAGGGCCATAGCCATTTGAAGAAGGCTATCCGAGCCTCCCAGGCTCGGTGGAATGGCACGTGGTGATCTGCGGCCCGCTGCGGAGCCTGGTGCTTCACTGTCCATTGCAGAGCGGAGGGCTGGCATCTGGCTCGTTGAGGACCCTTGGGTGAGCTGCTCCTCATCTTGTCCATAATTGCTAGGTTGTGCAATGTCCTCTGCAGAGCTGTTTTCTGGCGTCGAGCTCCTGGAGGACTCGTGGGCAACCTCCTCATTACTGTCCACAGCACCGTCCTCCCTCTCTTCGGCTCCTGCCTTAGCATTGGCCAGTTGCATAGCTCTGCTCCTGGTGCCATCAGCCATTCTTGCAGACTTTTGGTCACTGACACAGAACTGACACCTGATGCCTCCACACACCTTACAGTATCTGCACTCTGACACTCTAGTGTTGAGCTGGTCTGAAGACCCCAGCAGCCACAGCTGCTGCAGGCAGTCTTTAGTGTCTGGGAGTATGGGTCTCACACTCACACACACTATTATCTCGATCCCACCGCTATGCCACCAATATGTCACAAACCACCGGGGGGGTCACTCAGAAATCCCCCGCGCTGGCTACCAGTACGTCACAATCGGGGGGTAACAAGTGGGGGGTCACCCCTCCTTTATACCTCCCGACCGACAGACAGAGCACGTGACGCGCTCTCTAGCGCCCCTCTTATAGTCAGGCCAATTATGGAATTGCCCGACCATAAGCAAGGAGGCCGCTATACTACTTATGCCGATTATTGAAGGGTCCCCGGTGAGAGTAAGGTATATATTCCCCCGACCTCCGCGGGCGGAATATATAAAATCTCCCCGAATCTCACTGGCCTCCCCACAATAATCCTTGGCACAATTCGCTGCCACCAACCGATTTACGGTAACTATTAGCCGAACACACAGACGTGGGATTCAAGATCGAGATAACAGAACAGCCCAAGATTAATTATATAATTTAATCAGCCTAAAGCACACTAGAAACTACAATATATACAATAGGGAATCTACAGAATATACATATGTCAGAGTACAGTTACAGATAAAGCATGGTTTACAACAGGTATGCAATTCAATCAGTTACCTTGTGCGTCTGGCCACAGGGGGGCGCTGTAGACCAGGTTTCTAGGAACTCCCGCAGATGTTTCCTGCACGTGCCCCCAGCGAAAGAACCCCTGGAAAATGGCCGAAGTAGGGTTATCAACCTGGGCAATCCAGGTCCCCTCCTACCTTAGTGACCTCACAGGGAAGCACTGCCACTCCCCCTGCATGGATCAGAATTATCCAACAAAGGGGATATTGGCCATAACTTTGCCTGGGAGCGTCGTAGGCAGACGCCAATGCTCTCATTGTGACAGTTATGAATTTAGCTACAGAACGAGGGGACTCATGACCTGTCTGCCAGTTCCCCATTGGCTGATATCACGCCTGGGGCATTTCCCAATGTCCTGCTCCCATAAAAAGGGGGTGCCGGCATCGTCCACATGCGGAGACACCATTTTTATGGTTGCCATATTTATCGGAAATATGGCTTGCGAGATATGAACCATTTTTTACTGGAGTCGTTCTGTCTGGCTATTTCCATAGCCTTGCTAACTAGCTAGCAGCTCCTACTACAGGGTGACGGCAGGGAGTCATCCTGTGTCCATTGTTCCCACACCACCTCATTTCCATATCACAGGACATGGCCATGGGATTTGTTGCTAAACCAGTTGTGTGAAGGAAAGGGGGGGGTGACACCAGGAGAGGGCTTCCTGACATACTTGAATATCATGATTTATCGTCATATCTCCGGATTTGCCTCACAATTAGATACACGGCTCAGCAGACAGTATCACACAGGAGAGGATTAGATACACGGCTCAGCATACAGTATCACACAGGAGAGGATTAGATACACAGCTCAGCAGACAGTATCACACAGGATAGGATTAGATACACGGCTCAGCATACAGTATCACACAGGATAGGATTAGATACACAGCTCAGCAGACAGTATCACACAGGATAGGATTAGATACACGGCTCAGCAGACAGTATTACACAGGAGAGGATTAGATACACAGCTCAGCAGACAGTATCACACAGGAGAGGATTAGATACACAGCTCAGCAGACAGTATCACACAGGATAGGATTAGATACACAGCTCAGCAGACAGTATCACACAGGAGAGGATTAGATACACAGCTCAGCAGACAGTATCACACAGGAGAGGATTAGATACACAGCTCAGCAGACAGTATCACACAGGAGAAGATTAGATACACGGCTCAGCAGACAGTATCACACAGGAGAGGATTAGATACATAGCTCAGCAGACAGTATCACACAGGAGAGGATTAGATACACGGCTCAGCAGACAGTATCACACAGGAGAGGATTAGATACTGTGAGGCAAATCCCGGGATATGAAGATGAATTATGACTCCAGTCATAATCCCTCATCACTCCCTGGCAGTGCCCCCTCCCTTCTTGTTCTCAGTGTTCCACTTACACCTCCATGGCCATGTCCTGTGATATGGAGATGAGGTGGTGTGGGAACAATGGACACAGGATGACTCCCTGCCGTCACCCTGTAGTAGGAGCTGCTAGCTAGTTAGCAAGGCTATGGAAATAGCCAGACAGAACGACTCCAGTAAAAAATGGTTCATATCTCGCAAGCCATATTTCCGATAAATATGGCAACCATAAAAATGGTGTCTCGGCATGCGGACGATGCCGGCACACCCTTTTTATGGGAGCAGGACATTGGGAAATGCCCCAGGCGTGATATCAGCCAATGGGGAACTGGCAGACAGGTCATGAGTCCCCTCGTTCTGTGGCTAAATTCATAGCTGTCACAATGAGAGCGTTGGCGTCCGCCTACGACGCTCCCAGGCAAAGTTATGGCCCATATTCCATGTTGGGATATTGTCCATAACTCAAGCCAGGGGTGGAGCAGTGCTCCCTCTGAGGTCACTAAGGTAGGAGGGGACCTGGATTTGCCCAGGTTGATAACCCTACTTCGGCCATTTTCCAGCGTTCTTCTCGCTGGGGGCACGTGTAGGAAACATCTGTGGGAAGGATCCTAGAAACCTGGGTACAGCGCCCCCCTGTGGCCAGACGCAACAAGGTAACTGCTGGAACTGTGTATGCCTGTTTGTAACCCATGCTTTGATTGTAACTGTACTCTGACATATGTATATTCTGTAGATTCCCTATTGTATATATTGTAGTTTCTAGTGTGCTTTAGGCTGATTAAATTATATAATTAATCTTGGGCTGTTCTGTTATCTCGATCTTGAATCCCACGTCTGTGTGTTCGGCTAATAGTTACCGTGAAGCGGTTGGTGGCAGCGAGTTTGTGCCAAGGATTATTGTGGGGAGGCCAGTGAGATTCGGGGAGATTTTATATATTCCGCCCGCGGAGGTCGGGGGAATATATACCCTACTCTCACCGGGGACCCTTCAATAATCGGCATAAGTAGTATAGCGGCCTCCTTGCTTATTGTCGGGCAATTCCATAATTGGCCTGACTATAAAAGGGGCGCTAGAGAGCGCGTCACGTGCTCTGTCTGTCGGTCGGGAGGTATAAAGGAGGGGTGACCCCCACTTGTTACCCCCCGATTGTGACGTACTGGTAGCCAGCGCGGGGGATTTCTGAGTGACCCCCCCGGTGGTTTGTGACATATTGGTGGCATAGCGGTGGGATCGAGATAATAGTGTGTGTGAGTGTGAGACCCATACTCCCAGACACTAAAGACTGCCTGCAGCAGCTGTGGCTGCTGGGGTCTTCAGACCAGCTCAACACTAGAGTGTCAGAGTGCAGATACTGTAAGGTGTGTGGAGGCATCAGGTGTCAGTTCTGTGTCAGTGACCAAAAGTCTGCAAGAATGGCTGATGGCACCAGGAGCAGAGCTATGCAACTGGCCAATGCTAAGGCAGGAGCCGAAGAGAGGGAGGACGGTGCTGTGGACAGCAATGAGGAGGTTGCCCACGAGTCCTCCAGGAGCTCGACGCCAGAAAACCGTTCTGCAGAGGACAGCGCACAAGCTGGCAATTATGGACAAGATGAGGAGCAGCTCACCCAAGGGTCCTCAACGAGCCAGATGCCAGCCCTCCGCTCTGCAATGGACAGTGAATCACCAGGCTCCGCAGCGGGCCGCAGATCACCACGTGCCATTCCACCGAGCCTGGGAGGCTCGGATAGCCTTCTTCAAATGGCTATGGCCCTTCTCCAGGCTGGAGACCAGGAGGGCTACAAGGGACTCCTGGCAGAGCGCAGGGCAGAGCGGCAAGCAGCACGTGAGGCTGAGGCTGCGGAGCGGCAGGCAGCGCGTGAAGAGCGCCAGGCAGAGCGTGACTACCAGCTGCAGCTAGCTCAGCTCCGGCCCTCATCAGCCACACGTGACCTTCAAGACACCAAACTTCCAAAGGTCCGTGTTGAGGACTTCCCAGTGCTGGAGAAGGATGGAGACTTGGACTCTTTCTTGACTGCTTTTGAACGGACTTGCTTGCAGCACCATCTGAACAAGGACCAGTGGGCCAAATACCTGACCCCCCGTTTAAGGGGTAAGGCCCTGGATATCCTTGGGGACTTGCCTGCTGAGGCAGATCAGGGCTACGACACCATCAAGCGGGCCCTGATCCAACAGTACAACCTCACTCCAGAGTCCTACCGCAAGAAGTTCCGGAGCCTACAGAAGGGACCAAAGGACTCCTGGGCTGACCACCGGCGGGCACTTGCCCGAGCTGCCGACCACTGGACCCAAGGCCTGCAGCTTTCCACCGGACCGGAGATCCTGGACTTGTTCATCACGGAGCAACTCTTGTGGAACTGCCCTGAGGATCTCCGCCAGTTCATCCGAGACCAGAAGCCAAAGGGGTCCACGGCTACAGCTGCCCTTGCCGATGACTACACCAACAACCGGGCCCCTGAGGCCAGGAGAGCGGCCACCAGCAGCACCTGGAGAGGGGGTAAGATGAATTCTGCGACTGCCCCACCTGCCCCTAGACTGCAGGGGGTGTCCCCCTCAACTCCCCTCTCCAGGCCCGTGGCAGAACCAAGACGGTGCCACCAGTGCAACCTACCTGGACACTTCAAGGCCATGTGCCCTCAGCGTCCCAAGGCCCCGGCTCCGTCCCCGTCCCAAGGGCCGCCCAAGGTGTATTGTGTGGGTGGGGGTGGTGGTAGGTCCCTGGACAGCTTCCAACCTGTCACCGTCGGCCGGTCTGTGACCATAGGACTGCGAGACAGCGCCTCGGAGGTAACTCTGGTGCGGCCTGAGATGGTGTCCCCCCAAGACTTGATCCCTGGAAAAACCCTCGCTGTCTCCGGGATTGGAGGCATTGACCCGGCGCTGCCTGTTGCTGACATTTATGTGGACTGGGGCGCAGGGCGAGGGGTGAGAGAGGTGGGGGTAACTGATCGGATCCCCGCAAACGTGCTACTTGGGACAGATTTGGGGCAGATAACCTCCCAGTTCGGGCCCCAACCAAGGGCTGAACCTTCAGCCAGTACTGACGTGACTCCTGACAATGTTAATGTGTTATCTATGAATGATGTAAGGGAGGAGGGAGTGAACTCTGATATTTCGGCTTGCACAGACACCATAGACACACACGCAGCTGCAGCTGTGACAGGAGGGGAGGGGGTCAGAGAAAGGTGTGACAATGCCTCTACAAGTAACCAGCCTGTGAGCTGGGATCTGTTGCCCTCTGCAGGGATAAGCAGAGAGCAGGGTGCTGCAGGGGGAGGACCAGTGTGTGGGGTGGGGGCTACCACAGCAAATGTGGGGTCCCCAGAGATTTCACACCGGGGTTCTGTTGCTGCAGGAGGGGAACAGGCAGGTGAGATTGGGGCCGGTCCAGGAGCGGAAGTGCTCCCAGGTAAGATCTCGGTGCATGGTTCCCCCACAACCGGGGTGTCAGGAAGCCAGGCAGGTCTGCCTGAACCGGCGACTTGGTCAGGAACGGAGGAGGAGCAGGCACGACCCACGGTCGCAGCGGCTGTGGCCGCTGTCACCCGCAGTGGGAGTGCTGGAAGCCAAGGGGCCTCCCGGAGGTCCGATAGCTCTTCCCCTTCTGACCAAGTGGCAGCCGAGTCAGGTGGAGGCCAGGACACAGGTCCCGGGGTACTGACTGAAGATGTGACAGTCTCGTCGATTCTGGCCACATCTAGTCAGGGGTTTCAGGCAGCGTTAGAAGCTGACGACAGCCTGAAAGCTCTTAAGGAGCAGGCGGCACAGCCTCCCTCGGACTCGGACCCGGAGCGAGTGGTCTGGGACCAAGGACGGCTGTACCGGGCCACGGTCCAGCAGGGTTCACCGGAGGCGTGGCCCAGGGACCGACAGTTGGTGGTACCCTATCCGTTCCGGACGGAGTTGTTGCGGATCGCACATGAGATTCCGATGGCCGGACACCTAGGGATCGCTAAGACCAAGGCCAGGTTAAACCAGCATTTCTACTGGCCAAAAATGGGGGCCGATGTGGCTGCCTACTGCCGTTCGTGTGAAACCTGTCAGAGAGTGGGGAAGGCGGGGCCACGCCCCAAAGCCCCACTGGTATGTCTGCCAATCATCGATGAGCCTTTCAGGAGGGTGGCTGTGGATCTGGTCGGCCCGCTGGCCATCCCCAGCAGCTCCGGGAAACGCTTCATACTGACGGTAGTGGACTATGCCACCCGGTACCCAGAAGCAGTGGCCTTGTCGTCCATTCGGGCTGACAAGGTGGCCACCGCATTGCTGGAGATTTTCTCCCGAGTGGGTTTTCCCCAGGAAATGCTCACTGACCGGGGGACCCAATTCATGTCCCAGCTGATGGAGGCCCTCTGTAAGCAAGTCCAGGTGCGACATCTGGTGGCCAGCCCGTACCATCCACAGACTAATGGCCTGTGCGAGCGGTTCAATGGCACCTTAAAGCAGATGCTTAAGATGTTGGTCGACTCCCATGGGCGTGACTGGGAGCGGTATCTCCCACACCTGTTATTTGCTTACCGGGAGGTTCCACAGGCCTCAACAGGATTCTCACCGTTTGAGCTCCTGTACGGGCGACGTGTGCGGGGCCCCCTGGCTCTGGTGAAAGAGGCTTGGGAAGGGGATTTGGCCACCCCTGGAGTGTCGGTTATCGAGTATGTCATGCGCTTCCGGGACAAAATGCAGGCCTTGACGCAACTGGTACACGACAATATGGCTCAAGCCCAGGCCGATCAGAAGCGTTGGTACGACCAGAACGCTTGTGAGAGGACCTACCAAGTGGGTCAAGAGGTGTGGGTACTGGTCCCCGTACCACAGGACAAGCTTCAGGCAGCCTGGGAAGGCCCATACCTCGTGTACCAGCAGCTCAACCCTGTGACGTACCTGGTCACCCTGGACCCTGCCCGTGGAAGGCGGAAGCCCTTCCATGTGAACATGATGAAGGCACATCATGAGCGGGAGGCATGTGCGCTCCCCGTGTGCAACCTGCCCGAGGAGGGAGAAGCGGAAACCCTCTTGGATATGCTAGCCCAGGTTAGGGCAGGCGGATCCATTGAGGATGTGGAGGTTGGCCACCAGCTCTTGGAAGACCAACGGTCCCAGCTGTGGGCCACCCTCCTCCCCTTCCGGGGGTTGTTTACCAACCAGCCCGGAAGGACTGACTTGGCTGTCCATCACGTGGACACTGGGGATCATCCCCCGATCCGGCGTTCAGCATATCGGGTCTCCCTGGAGGTGCAGCAACACATGCGCCAGGAGATTGACGAGATGCTGAAGCTGGGGGTGATCCAGGCATCCAACAGCGCTTGGGCCTCGCCTGTAGTCCTCGTCCCTAAGAAGGACCGAACCACTCGGTTCTGCGTGGACTACAGGGGGCTCAATGCTGTCACGGTCGCCGATGCGTACCCAATGCCACGCATCGATGACCTGCTCGATCAGTTGGCCGGGGCTCAGTACCTGACCATCATGGACCTGAGCCGGGGATATTGGCAGATCCCCCTGACTCGCAAGGCCAGGGAACGCTCTGCCTTTATTACCCCATTTGGACTGTACGAGTCCACGGTGATGCCATTCGGGATGAGGAATGCCCCTGCCACTTTCCAGCGGATGGTCAACACCCTGCTCAAGGGACTTGAAGGGTACGCGGCCGCGTACCTGGATGACATTGCCGTCTTCAGTCCCACCTGGGAGGACCACCTAGAGCATCTAGCACAGGTGCTCAGGCGGATCCACCGGGCAGGTTTGACCATCAAGCCGGGAAAGTGTCAGCTGGCCATGAGCGAGGTCCAGTACCTCGGTCACCGGGTAGGTGGGAGAACACTGAAGCCCGAGCCTGAGAAAGTGGAAGCCATCGCATCCTGGCCCACCCCCAGGACCAAGAAGCAGGTGATGTCCTTCTTGGGGACCGCTGGGTACTATAGGAGGTTTGTTCCATGCTATAGTAGCCTGGCAAAGCCCTTGACGGACCTCACCAAGAAGAAGCTGCCCTCTGCAGTCGATTGGACAATGGACTGCGAGACAGCCTTCCGGGCCCTAAAGGACGCCCTGTCCAGCCCGCCCGTGCTACAGGCAGCCGACTTCACGCGGCCGTTTGTAGTACAGACCGACGCCAGTGACTTCGGCCTCGGTGCGGTGCTCAGCCAGGTGGACCCTGCGAGCCAAGAGCACCCAGTCTTGTACCTGAGCAGGAAGCTGTTACCAAGGGAAGTTGCCTATTCCACGATGGAGAAGGAGTGCCTGGCCATAGTGTGGGCCCTGCAGCGTCTGCAACCCTATCTATACGGGCGCCACTTCATCGTGGAGGCGGACCACAATCCCCTCAGCTGGTTGCACACCGTCTCTGGGACGAATGGGCGATTGTTGCGATGGAGCCTTGCGCTCCAGCAATACAACTTCACCATTCGCCACAAAAGGGGCCGTGACCACGGTAACGCAGACGGGCTGTCCCGACAAGGAGAGGTCGCGGACGGGCGCACGGGGGAACACCGGAGTGTGCTGCCCCCTAGCGCCCTCAAAAGGGGGGAGGTGTGAGGCAAATCCCGGGATATGAAGATGAATTATGACTCCAGTCATAATCCCTCATCACTCCCTGGCAGTGCCCCCTCCCTTCTTGTTCTCAGTGTTCCACTTACACCTCCATGGCCATGTCCTGTGATATGGAGATGAGGTGGTGTGGGAACAATGGACACAGGATGACTCCCTGCCGTCACCCTGTAGTAGGAGCTGCTAGCTAGTTAGCAAGGCTATGGAAATAGCCAGACAGAACGACTCCAGTAAAAAATGGTTCATATCTCGCAAGCCATATTTCCGATAAATATGGCAACCATAAAAATGGTGTCTCGGCATGTGGACGATGCCGGCACACCCTTTTTATGGGAGCAGGACATTGGGAAATGCCCCAGGCGTGATATCAGCCAATGGGGAACTGGCAGACAGGTCATGAGTCCCCTCGTTCTGTGGCTAAATTCATAGCTGTCACAATGAGAGCATTGGCGTCCGCCTACGACGCTCCCAGGCAAAGTTATGGCCCATATTCCATGTTGGGATATTGTCCATAACTCAAGCCAGGGGTGGAGCAGTGCTCCCTCTGAGGTCACTAAGGTAGGAGGGGACCTGGATTTGCCCAGGTTGATAACCCTACTTCGGCCATTTTCCAGCGTTCTTCTCGCTGGGGGCACGTGTAGGAAACATCTGTGGGAAGGATCCTAGAAACCTGGTCTACAGCGCCCCCCTGTGGCCAGACGCAACAAGGTAACTGCTGGAACTGTGTATGCCTGTTTGTAACCCATGCTTTATCTGTAACTGTACTCTGACATATGTATATTCTGTAGATTCCCTATTGTATATATTGTAGTTTCTAGTGTGCTTTAGGCTGATTAAATTATATAATTAATCTTGGGCTGTTCTGTTATCTCGATCTTGAATCCCACGTCTGTGTGTTCGGCTAATAGTTACCGTAAATCGGTTGGTGGCAGCGAATTGTGCCAAGGATTATTGTGGGGAGGCCAGTGAGATTCGGAGAGATTTTATATATTCCGCCCGCGGAGGTCGGGGGAATATATACCTTACTCTCACCGGGGACCCTTCAATAATCGGCATAAGTAGTATAGCGGCCTCCTTGCTTATTGTCGGGCAATTCCATAATTGGCCTGACTATAAAAGGGGCGCTAGAGAGCGCGTCACGTGCTCTGTCTGTCGGTCGGGAGGTATAAAGGAGGGGTGACCCCCACTTGTTACCCCCCGATTGTGACGTACTGGTAGCCAGCGCGGGGGATTTCTGAGTGACCCCCCCGGTGGTTTGTGACAGATACACGGCTCAGCAGACAGTATCACACAGGAGAGGATTAGATACACGGCTCAGCAGACAGTATCACACAGGATAGGATTAGATACACAGCTCAGCAGACAGTATCACACAGGAGAGGATTAGATACACAGCTCAGCAGACAGTATCACACAGGAGAGGATTAGATACACAGCTCAGCAGATAGTATCACACAGGAGAGGATTAGATACACGGCTCAGCAGATAGTATCACACAGGAGAGGATTAGATACACGGCTCAGCAGACAGTATCACACAGGAGAGGATTAGATACACGGCTCAGCAGACAGTATCACAGGAGAGGATTAGATACACGGCTCAGCAGACAGTATCACACAGGAGAGGATTAGATACACGGCTCAGCAGACAGTATCAGACAGGAGAGGATTAGATGCACGGCTCAGCAGACAGTATCACACAGAGGATTAGATGCACAGCTCAGCAGACAGTATCACACAGGAGAGGATTAGATACATGGCTCAGCAGACAATATCACACAGGAGAGGATTAGATACACGGCTCAGCAGACAGTATCACACAGGAGAGGATTAGATACACAGCTCAGCAGACAATATCACACAGGAGAGGATTAGATACACGGCTCAGCAGACAGTATCACACAGGAGAGGATTAGATGCACAGCTCAGCAGTATCACACAGGAGAGGATTAGATACACGGCTCAGCAGACAGTATCACACAGGAAAGGATTAGATACACGGCTCAGCAGACAGTATCACACAGGAGAGGATTAGATACACGGCTCAGCAGACAGTATCACACAGGAGAGGATTAGATACACAGCTCAGCAGACAGTATCACACAGGATAGGATTAGATACACGGCTCAGCAGACAGTATCACACAGGAGAGGATTAGATACACGGCTCAGCAGACAGTATCAGACAGGATAGGATTAGATACACGGCTCAGCAGACAGTATCACACAGAGGATTAGATGCACGGCTCAGCAGACAGTATCACACAGAGGATTAGATGCACAGCTCAGCAGACAGTATCACACAGGAGAGGATTAGATACACAGCTCATCAGACAGTATCACACAGGATAGAATTAGATACACAGCTCAGCAGACAGTATCACACAGGAGAGGATTAGATACACAGCTCAGCAGACAGTATCACACAGGAGAGGATTAGATACACGGCTCAGCAGACAGTATCACACAGGAGGATTAGATACACGGCTCAGCAGACAGTATCACACAGGAGAGGATTAGATACACGGCTCAGCAGACAGTATCACAGGAGAGGATTAGATACACGGCTCAGCAGACAGTATCACACAGGAGAGGATTAGATACACGGCTCAGCAGACAGTATCACACAGGAGGATTAGATACACGGCTCAGCAGACAGTATCACACAGGAGAGGATTAGATACACAGCTCAGCAGACAGTATCAAACAGGAGAGGATTAGATACACAGCTCAGCAGACAGTATCACACAGGAGAGGATGAGATACACGGCTCAGCAGACAGTATCACACAGGAGAGGATTAGATACTCGGCTCAGCAGACAGTATCACACAGGAGAGGATTACATACACGGCTCAGCAGACAGTATCACACAGGAGAGGATTAGATACACAGCTCAGCAGACAGTATCACACAGGATAGGATTAGATACACGGCTCAGCAGACAGTATCACACAGGAGAGGATTAGATACACGGCTCAGCAGACAGTATCAGACAGGATAGGATTAGATGCACAGCTCAGCAGACAGCATCACACAGGATAGGATTAGATACACAGCTCAGCAGACAGTATCACACAGAGGATTAGATGCACGGCTCAGCAGACAGTATCACACAGAGGATTAGATGCACAGCTCAGCAGACAGTATCACACAGGAGAGGATTAGATACACAGCTCATCAGACAGTATCACACAGGATAGAATTAGATACACAGCTCAGCAGACAGTATCACACAGGAGAGGATTAGATACACAGCTCAGCAGACAGTATCACACAGGAGAGGATTAGATACACGGCTCAGCAGACAGTATCACACAGGAGAGGATTAGATACACGGCTCAAACACCAATAATAGAAGAATAGAATCCGTACCACATTGATATTTACAGTATGTATTAAATATAGGGTCAATAATATATAACCAAAAAATTTGGGGATATCGGATCAATAGGACCATTCGGATTATATACTAAACCAAAAAAGGGGGGACCGAACAAAAAGGTCACTTCATATATCTTTATTAATGTAAAATTACACACAGATATAAAATGTTAAAAAACACAGAGCTGTGAACTGGAAAAAACGGCGTCAAAACCTACATAATATATAATAACAGTATTAAGCCATAGTTTTTCAGACAATAGTGCAGTAAGACACAGGATAGTGTAGTATACGGGAATTCAGAGGCTATGTATAGATGTACTAATAAATAAATAATTAAATAAATATGAACATAGAAAAATATATATGTATATATATCTCTATGGGGTCATAGAATAAAGTGTCAAGTGCTGAGGGGTTATAGCAGCAATAATATCACAATGTGAAGCTATAATCAGCAAATGTTACAGCTGCTGACGCCTATGCACATATTATGCATGAATTCCACCAATTACTGAACTGACAGCCTGAAAATTGCAGGTGAAATGTAGAGATAGGACGGCTCAGATGATGACGGCCAGAGGAAAAAGGGTATACGTAAGTATGTATACATTAAACTGGTGTCAGGATCGGCCCAGTATTATTTACCAACGTCAATAAAGATATTAAACAGTGAAATAATTACCAATGGCCACGGAGCACAGCCTCCTCTATTAATGCGACGCCTGCCCCGACGCGCGCACGTTTCATAGCGACTTCCTCAAGGATTAGATACACGGCTCAGCAGACAGTATCACACAGGAGAGGATGAGATACACGGCTCAGCAGACAGTATCACAGGAGAGGATTAGATACACGGCTCAGCAGACAGTATCACACAGGAGAGGATTAGATACACAGCTCAGCAGACAGTATCACACAGGAGGATTAGATACACGGCTCAGCAGACAGTATCACACAGGAGAGGATTAGATACACCGCTCAGCAGACAGTATCACACAGGAGAGGATTAGATACACAGCTCAGCAGACAGTATCACACAGGAGGATTAGATACATGGCTCAGCAGACAGTATCACACAGGAGAGGATTAGATACACGGCTCAGCAGACAGTATCACACAGGAGAGGATTAGATACACGGCTCAGCAGACAGTATCACACAGGAGAGGATTAGATACACAGCTCAGCAGACAGTATCACACAGGAGAGGATTAGATACACGGCTCAGCAGACAGTATCACACAGGATAGGATTAGATACACCGCTCAGCAGACAGTATCACACAGGAGAGGATTAGATACACGGCTCAGCAGACAGTATCACACAGGATAGGATTAGATACACCGCTCAGCAGACAGTATCACACAGGAGAGGATTAGATACACGGCTCAGCAGACAGTATCACACAGGAGAGGATTAGATACACAGCTCAGCAGACAGTATCACACAGGAAAGGATTAGATACACAGCTCAGCAGACAGTATCACACAGTAGAGGATTAGATACACGGCTCAGCAGACAGTATCACACAGGATAGGATTAGATACACGGCTCAGCAGACAGTATCACACAGGAGGGGATTAGATACACGGCTCAGCAGACAGTATCACACAGGAGGGGATTAGATACACGGCTCAGCAGACAGTATCACGCAGGAGAGGATTAGATACACGGCTCAGCAGACAGTATCACACAGGAGAGGATTAGATACACGGCTCAGCAGACAGTATCACACAGGATAGGATGAGATACACAGCTCAGCAGACAGTATCACACAGGAGAGGATTAGATACACAGCTCAGCAGACAGTATCACACAGGAGGATTAGATACACAGCTCAGCAGACAGTATCACACAGGAGAGGATTAGATACACGGCTCAGCAGACAGTATCACACAGGATAGGATTAGATACACGGCTCAGCAGACAATATCACACAGGAGGATTAGATACACGGCTCAGCAGACAGTATCACACAGGAGAGGATTAGATACACAGCTCAGCAGACAGTATCACACAGGAGAGGATTAGATACACAGCTCAGCAGACAGTATCACACAGGAGGATTAGATACATGGCTCAGCAGACAGTATCACACAGGAGAGGATTAGATACACGGCTCAGCAGACAGTATCACACAGGAGAGGATTAGATACACGGCTCAGCAGACAGTATCACACAGGAGAGGATTAGATACACAGCTCAGCAGACAGTATCACACAGGAGAGGATTAGATACACGGCTCAGCAGACAGTATCACACAGGATAGGATTAGATACACCGCTCAGCAGACAGTATCACACAGGAGAGGATTAGATACACGGCTCAGCAGACAGTATCACACAGGAGAGGATTAGATACACAGCTCAGCAGACAGTATCACACAGGAAAGGATTAGATACACAGCTCAGCAGACAGTATCACACAGTAGAGGATTAGATACACGGCTCAGCAGACAGTATCACACAGGATAGGATTAGATACACGGCTCAGCAGACAGTATCACACAGGAGGGGATTAGATACACGGCTCAGCAGACAGTATCACACAGGAGGGGATTAGATACACGGCTCAGCAGACAGTATCACGCAGGAGAGGATTAGATACACGGCTCAGCAGACAGTATCACACAGGAGAGGATTAGATACACGGCTCAGCAGACAGTATCACACAGGATAGGATGAGATACACAGCTCAGCAGACAGTATCACACAGGAGAGGATTAGATACACAGCTCAGCAGACAGTATCACACAGGAGGATTAGATACACGGCTCAGCAGACAGTATCACACAGGAGAGGATTAGATACACGGCTCAGCAGACAGTATCACACAGGAGAGGATTAGATACACAGCTCAGCAGACAGTATCACACAGGAGGATTAGATACACGGCTCAGCAGACAGTATCACACAGGAGAGGATTAGATACACAGCTCAGCAGACAGTATCACACAGGAGGATTAGATACACGGCTCAGCAGACAGTATCACACAGGAGAGGATTAGATACACGGCTCAGCAGACAGTATCACACAGGAGAGGATTAGATACACAGCTCAGCAGACAGTATCACACAGGAGAGGATTAGATACACAGCTCAGCAGACAGTATCACACAGGAGGATTAGATACACGGCTCAGCAGACAGTATCACACAGGAGAGGATTAGATACACGGCTCAGCAGACAGTATCACACAGGATAGGATTAGATACACGGCTCAGCAGACAATATCACACAGGAGGATTAGATACACGGCTCAGCAGACAGTATCACACAGGAGAGGATTAGATACACAGCTCAGCAGACAGTATCACACAGGAGAGGATTAGATACACAGCTCAGCAGACAGTATCACACAGGAGGATTAGATACATGGCTCAGCAGACAGTATCACACAGGAGAGGATTAGATACACGGCTCAGCAGACAGTATCACACAGGAGAGGATTAGATACACGGCTCAGCAGACAGTATCACACAGGAGAGGATTAGATACACAGCTCAGCAGACAGTATCACACAGGAGAGGATTAGATACACGGCTCAGCAGACAGTATCACACAGGATAGGATTAGATACACCGCTCAGCAGACAGTATCACACAGGAGAGGATTAGATACACGGCTCAGCAGACAGTATCACACAGGAGAGGATTAGATACACAGCTCAGCAGACAGTATCACACAGGAAAGGATTAGATACACAGCTCAGCAGACAGTATCACACAGTAGAGGATTAGATACACGGCTCAGCAGACAGTATCACACAGGATAGGATTAGATACACGGCTCAGCAGACAGTATCACACAGGAGGGGATTAGATACACGGCTCAGCAGACAGTATCACACAGGAGGGGATTAGATACACGGCTCAGCAGACAGTATCACGCAGGAGAGGATTAGATACACGGCTCAGCAGACAGTATCACACAGGAGAGGATTAGATACACGGCTCAGCAGACAGTATCACACAGGATAGGATGAGATACACAGCTCAGCAGACAGTATCACACAGGAGAGGATTAGATACACAGCTCAGCAGACAGTATCACACAGGAGGATTAGATACACGGCTCAGCAGACAGTATCACACAGGAGAGGATTAGATACACGGCTCAGCAGACAGTATCACACAGGAGAGGATTAGATACACAGCTCAGCAGACAGTATCACACAGGAGGATTAGATACACGGCTCAGCAGACAGTATCACACAGGAGAGGATTAGATACACAGCTCAGCAGACAGTATCACACAGGAGGATTAGATACACGGCTCAGCAGACAGTATCACACAGGAGAGGATTAGATACACGGCTCAGCAGACAGTATCACACAGGAGAGGATTAGATACACAGCTCAGCAGACAGTATCACACAGGAGAGGATTAGATACACGGCTCAGCAGACAGTATCACACAGGAGAGGATTAGATACACGGCTCAGCAGACAGTATCACACAGGAGGGGATTAGATACACGGCTCAGCAGACAGTATCACACAGGAGGGGATTAGATACACGGCTCAGCAGACAGTATCACGCAGGAGAGGATTAGATACACGGCTCAGCAGACAGTATCACACAGGAGAGGATTAGATACACGGCTCAGCAGACAGTATCACACAGGATAGGATGAGATACACAGCTCAGCAGACAGTATCACACAGGAGAGGATTAGATACACAGCTCAGCAGACAGTATCACACAGGAGGATTAGATACACGGCTCAGCAGACAGTATCACACAGGAGAGGATTAGATACACGGCTCAGCAGACAGTATCACACAGGAGAGGATTAGATACACAGCTCAGCAGACAGTATCACACAGGAGGATTAGATACACGGCTCAGCAGACAGTATCACACAGGAGAGGATTAGATACACAGCTCAGCAGACAGTATCACACAGGAGGATTAGATACACGGCTCAGCAGACAGTATCACACAGGAGAGGATTAGATACACGGCTCAGCAGACAGTATCACACAGGAGAGGATTAGATACACAGCTCAGCAGACAGTATCACACAGGAGAGGATTAGATACACGGCTCAGCAGACAGTATCACACAGGAGAGGATTAGATACACAGCTCAGCAGACAGTATCACACAGGAGAGGATTAGATACACGGCTCAGCAGACAGTATCACACTGGAGAGGATTAGATACACAGCTCAGTAGACAGTATCACACAGGAGAGGATTAGATACACGGCTCAGCAGACAGTATCACACAGAGGATTAGTTACACGGCTCAGACAGTATCACACAGGAGAGGATTAGATACACAGCTCAGCAGACAATATCACACAGGAGAGGATTAGATACACGGCTCAGCAGACAATATCACACAGGATAGGATTAGATACACAGCTCAGCAGACAATATCACACAGGATAGGATTAGATACACAGCTCAGCAGACAGTATCACACAGGAGAGGATTAGATACACGGCTCAGCAGACAGTATCACACAGGAGAGGATTAGATACACATCAGGTGGGCGGTACAGGCTGTAATACGGTGATAGCGCTCCCTCTACTGGTGTTGTCAGGATCTGCACCTCCATCCATCAACAGATCGTCTAAGACAAGAGAGCTCTGCGCAGGCGCAATGATCTGCTCCAAAACTACATTTCCCAGAAGTCTTCACCGGGTCATGTGATCTCTATCTACAGCAGCTGATGTCCGGGTGTGAGGTAAATCCTAGAGGGGGGCAATAGACCCTGCAGTGTAAGTATAGGGGGAGGTAATAGACCCTGCAGTGTAAGTATAGGGGGAGGTAATAGACCCTGCAGTGTAAGTATAGGGGGGAGGCAATAGACCCTGCAGTGTAAGTATGGGGGGAGGTAATAGACCCTGCAGTGTAAGTATAGGGGGAGGTAATAGACCCTGCAGTGTAAGTATAGGGGGAGGTAATAGACCCTGCAGTGTAAGTATGGGGGGGGGGCAATAGACCCTGCAGTGTAAGTATAGGGGGGAGGCAATAGACCCTGCAGTGTAAGTATAGGGGGGAGGTAATAGACCCTGCAGTGTAAGTATAGGGGGGAGGTAATAGACCCTGCAGTGTAAGTATAGGGGGGAGGCAATAGACCCTGCAGTGTAAGTATAGGGGGGAGGCAATATACCCTGCAGTGTAAGTATAGGGGGAGGTAATAGACCCTGCAGTGTAAGTATAGGGGGAGGTAATAGACCCTGCAGTGTAAGTATGGGGGGGAGGTAATAGACCCTGCAGTGTAAGTATGGGGGGGAGGTAATAGACCCTGCAGTGTAAGTATAGGGGGGGTAATAGACCCTGCAGTATAAGTATAGGGGGGTAATAGACCCTGCAGTGTAAGTATAGGGGGAGGTAATAGACCCTGCAGTGTAAGTATGGGGGGAGGTAATAGACCCTGCAGTGTAAGTATAGGGGGGAGGTAATAGACCCTGCAGTGGAAGTATGGGGGGAGGTAATAGACCCTGCAGTGTAAGTATGGGGGGAGGTAATAGACCCTGCAGTGTAAGTATAGGGGGAGGTAATAGACCCTGCAGTGTAAGTATGGGGGGAGGTAATAGACCCTGCAGTGTAAGTATGGGGGGGTAATAGACCCTGCAGTATAAGTATAGGGGGGTGTAATAGACCCTGCAGTGTAAGTATAGGGGGGTGTAATAGACCCTGCAGTGTAAGTATAGGGGGGGGTAATAGACCCTGCAGTGTAAGTATGGGGGGAGGTAATAGACCCTGCAGTGTAAGTATAGGGGGGGGTAATAGACCCTGCAGTGTAAGTATGGGGGGGAGGTAATAGACCCTGCAGTGTAAGTATGGGGGGAGGTAATAGACCCTGCAGTGTAAGTATAGGGGGAGGTAATAGACCCTGCAGTGTAAGTATAGGGGGAGGTAATAGACCCTGCAGTGTAAGTATGGGGGGGTGTAATAGACCCTGCAGTGTAAGTATAGGGGGGTAATAGACCCTGCAGTGTAAGTATGGGGGGAGGTAATAGACCCTGCAGTGTAAGTATGGGGGGAGGTAATAGACCCTGCAGTGTAAGTATGGGGGGGTGTAATAGACCCTGCAGTGTAAGTATAGGGGGGGTAATAGACCCTGCAGTGTAAGTATAGGAGGGTAATAGACCCCGCAGTGTAAGTATAAGGGGGGTAATAGACCCTGCAGTGTAAGTATAAGGGGGGTAATAGACCCTGCAGTGTAAGTATAGGGGGAGGTAATAGACCCTGCAGTGTAAGTATAGGGGGAGGTAATAGACCCTGCAGTGCAAGTATAGGGGGAGGTAATAGACCCTGCAGTGTAAGTATAGGGGGGAGGTAATAGACCCTGCAGTGTAAGTATAGGGGGAGGTAATAGACCCTTGCAGTGTAAGTATAGGGGGAGGTAATAGACCCTGCAGTGTAAGTATAGGGGGGGTAATAGACCCTGCAGTGTAAGTATAGGGGGGAGGCAATAGACCCTGCAGTGTAAGTATAGGGGGGAGGTAATAGACCCTGCAGTGTAAGTATGGGGGGGGGGCAATAGACCCTGCAGTGTAAGTATAGGGGGGAGGCAATAGACCCTGCAGTGTAAGTATAGGGGGAGGTAATAGACCCTGCAGTGTAAGTATAGGGGGGAGGTAATAGACCCTGCAGTGTAAGTATAGGGGGGAGGCAATAGACCCTGCAGTGTAAGTATAGGGGGGAGGCAATATACCCTGCAGTGTAAGTATAGGGGGAGGTAATAGACCCTGCAGTGTAAGTATAGGGGGAGGTAATAGACCCTGCAGTGTAAGTATGGGGGGGAGGTAATAGACCCTGCAGTGTAAGTATGGGGGGGAGGTAATAGACCCTGCAGTGTAAGTATAGGGGGGGTAATAGACCCTGCAGTATAAGTATAGGGGGGTAATAGACCCTGCAGTGTAAGTATAGGGGGAGGTAATAGACCCTGCAGTGTAAGTATGGGGGGAGGTAATAGACCCTGCAGTGTAAGTATAGGGGGGAGGTAATAGACCCTGCAGTGGAAGTATGGGGGGAGGTAATAGACCCTGCAGTGGAAGTATGGGGGGGAGGTAATAGACCCTGCAGTGTAAGTATAGGGGGAGGTAATAGACCCTGCAGTGTAAGTATGGGGGGGAGGTAATAGACCCTGCAGTGTAAGTATGGGGGGGTAATAGACCCTGCAGTATAAGTATAGGGGGGTGTAATAGACCCTGCAGTGTAAGTATAGGGGGGTGTAATAGACCCTGCAGTGTAAGTATAGGGGGGGGTAATAGACCCTGCAGTGTAAGTATGGGGGGAGGTAATAGACCCTGCAGTGTAAGTATGGGGGGAGGTAATAGACCCTGCAGTGTAAGTATAGGGGGGGGTAATAGACCCTGCAGTGTAAGTATGGGGGGGAGGTAATAGACCCTGCAGTGTAAGTATGGGGGGAGGTAATAGACCCTGCAGTGTAAGTATAGGGGGAGGTAATAGACCCTGCAGTGTAAGTATAGGGGGAGGTAATAGACCCTGCAGTGTAAGTATGGGGGGGTGTAATAGACCCTGCAGTGTAAGTATAGGGGGGTAATAGACCCTGCAGTGTAAGTATGGGGGGAGGTAATAGACCCTGCAGTGTAAGTATGGGGGGAGGTAATAGACCCTGCAGTGTAAGTATGGGGGGGTGTAATAGACCCTGCAGTGTAAGTATAGGGGGGGTAATAGACCCTGCAGTGTAAGTATAGGAGGGTAATAGACCCCGCAGTGTAAGTATAAGGGGGGTAATAGACCCTGCAGTGTAAGTATAAGGGGGGTAATAGACCCTGCAGTGTAAGTATAGGGGGAGGTAATAGACCCTGCAGTGTAAGTATAGGGGGAGGTAATAGACCCTGCAGTGCAAGTATAGGGGGAGGTAATAGACCCTGCAGTGTAAGTATAGGGGGGAGGTAATAGACCCTGCAGTATAAGTATAGGGGGAGGTAATAGACCCTGCAGTGTAAGTATAGGGGGAGGTAATAGACCCTGCAGTGTAAGTATAGGGGGGGTAATAGACCCTGCAGTGTAAGTATAGGGGGGAGGTAATAGACCCTGCAGTGTAAGTATGGGGGGAGGTAATAGACCCTGCAGTGTAAGTATGGGGGGAGGTAATAGACCCTGCAGTGTAAGTATGGGGGGGGTAATAGACCCTGCAGTGTAAGTATAAGGGGGGTAATAGACCCTGCAGTGTAAGTATAGGGGGGTAATAGACCCTGCAGTGTAAGTATAGGGGGAGGTAATAGACCCTGCAGTGTAAGTATAGGAGGGTGTAATAGACCCTGCAGTGTAAGTATAGGAGGGTGTAATAGACCCTGCAGTGTAAGTATAGGAGGGTGTAATAGACCCTGCAGTGTAAGTATAGGGGGGTGTAATAGACCCTGCAGTGTAAGTATAGGGGGGGGGGGGTAATAGACCCTGCAGTGTAAGTATAGGGGGAGGTAATAGACCCTGCAGTGTAAGTATGGGGGGAGGTAATAGACCCTGCAGTGTAAGTATGGGGGGAGGTAATAGACCCCACAGTGTAAGTATGGGGGGAGGTAATAGACCCTGCAGTGTAAGTATAGGGGGGGTAATAGACCCTGCAGTGTAAGTATGGGGGGAGGTAATAGACCCTGCAGTGTAAGTATGGGGGGAGGTAATAGACCCTGCAGTGTAAGTATGGAGGGGTAATAGACCCTGCAGTGTAAGTATAGGGGGAGGTAATAGACCCTGCAGTGTAAGTATAGGGGGAGGTAATAGACCCTGCAGTGTAAGTATAGGGGGAGGTAATAGACCCTGCAGTGTAAGTATAGGGGGAGGTAATAGACCCTGCAGTGTAAGTATAGGGGGGTAATAGACCCTGCATTGTAAGTATGGGGGGGTAATAGACCCCGCAGTGTAAGTATGGAGGGGTAATAGACCCTGCATTGTAAGTATAAGGGGGGTAATAGACCCTGCAGTGGAAGTATAAGGGGGGTAATAGACCCTGCAGTGGAAGTATAGGGGGGTAATAGACCCTGCATTGTAAGTATGGGGGGGTAATAGACCCCGCAGTGTAAGTATGGAGGGGTAATAGACCCTGCATTGTAAGTATGGGGGGGTAATAGACCCCACAGTGTAAGTATAGGAGGGTAATAGACCCTGCAGTGTAAGTATGGGGGGGTAATAGACCCCGCAGTGTAAGTATGGAGGGGTAATAGACCCTGCATTGTAAGTATAGGGGGGTAATAGACCCCGCAGTGTAAGTATAGGGGGAGGTAATAGACCCTGCAGTGTAAGTATAGGGGGGTAATAGACCCTGCATTGTAAGTATGGGGGGGTAATAGACCCCGCAGTGTAAGTATGGAGGGGTAATAGACCCTGCATTGTAAGTATGGGGGGGTAATAGACCCCACAGTGTAAGTATAGGGGGGGTAATAGACCCTGCAGTGGAAGTATAGGGGGGTAATAGACCCTGCATTGTAAGTATGGGGGGGGGGTAATAGACCCCGCAGTGTAAGTATAGGGGGAAATAGACCCTGCAGTGTAAGTATAGGGGGGTAATAGACCCTGCAGCGTAATTATAGGGGGGTAATAGACCCCGCAGTGTAAGTATGGGGGGGGGATAATATGACTGGAGCCCCCATATGACCCCCAGTCGCTGGTTTCTCTCGCAGGGGACTGAGGCCGGGATGGACGTGAACACAGACTGGACGGTTCTGGTTCTCACTTGTCAGCACAAGGACAGCGTCCCGGCCCTCCAGAAAGGTGAGGACCCCCCAATCCAACAACAGCCCCTCCCCCTGATCACATGATCACTGACAGGATATCTCCCAGATAAAAAGAAACAGACCACAAAATAGTCTGTAACTATGGAGAATAGTGAGTGTAGCTCTGGAGGATAATACAGGAGGTAACTCAGGATCAGTAATGTAATGTATGTACACAGTGACTGCACCAGCAGAATAGTGAGTGCAGCTCTGGAGTATAATACAGGAGGTAACTCAGGATTAGTAATGTATGTATACAGTGACTGCACCAGCAGAATAGTGAGTGTAGCTCTGGAGGATAATACAGGAGGTAACTCAGGATCAGTAATGTATGTACACAGTGACTGCACCAGCAGAATAGTGAGTGCAGCTCTGGAGTATAATACAGGAGGTAACTCAGGATCAGTAATGTAATGTATGTACACAGTGACTGCACCAGCAGAATAGTGAGTGCAGCTCTGGAGTATAATACAGGAGGTAACTCAGGATCAGTAATGTATGTACACAGTGACTGCACCAGCAGAATAGTGAGTGCAGCTCTGGAGTATAATACAGGAGGTAACTCAGGATCAGTAATGTATGTACACAGTGACTGCACCAGCAGAATAGTGAGTGCAGCTCTGGAGTATAATACAGGAGGTAACTCAGGATCAGTAATGTAATGTATGTACACAGTGACTGCACCAGCAGAATAGTGAGTGCAGCTCTGGAGTATAATACAGGAGGTAACTCAGGATCAGTAATGTATGTACACAGTGACTGCACCAGCAGAATAGTGAGTGCAGCTCTGGAGTATAATACAGGAGGTAACTCAGGATCAGTAATGTAATGTATGTACACAGTGACTGCAGCAGCAGAATAGTGAGTGCAGCTCTGGAGTATAATACAGGAGGTAACTCAGGATCAGTAATGTATGTACACAGTGACTGCACCAGCAGAATAGTGAGTGCAGCTCTGGAGTAAAATACAGGAGATAACTCAGGATCAGTAATGTATGTACACAGTGACTGCACCAGCAGAATAGTGAGTGCAGCTCTGGAGTATAATACAGGAGGTAACTCAGGATCAGTAATGTATGTACACAGTGACTGCACCAGCAGAATAGTGAGTGAAGCTCTAGAGTATAATACAGGAGGTAACTCAGGATCAGTAATGTATGTACACAGTGACTGCACCAGCAGAATAGTGAGTGCAGCTCTGGAGCATAATACAGGAGGTAACTCAGGGTCAGTAATGTATGTACACAGTGACTGCACCAGCAGAATAGTGAGTGCAGCTGTGGAGTATAATACAGGAGGTAACTCAGGATCAGTAATGTAATGTATGTACACAGTGACTGCACCAGCAGAATAGTGAGTGCAGCTGTGGAGTATAATACAGGAGGTAACTCAGGATCAGTAATGTAATGTATGTACACAGTGACTGCACCAGCAGAATAGTGAGTGCAGCTGTGGAGTATAATACAGGAGGTAACTCAGGATCAGTAATGTACGTACACAGTGACTGCACCAGCAGAATAGTGAGTGCAGCTCTGGAGCATAATACAGGAGGTAACTCAGGGTCAGTAATGTATGTACACTGTGACTGCACCAGCAGAATAGTGAGTGCAGCTCTGGAGTATAATACAGGAGGTAACTCAGGATCAGTAATGTATGTACACTGTGACTGCACCAGCAGAATAGTGAGTGCAGCTCTGGAGTATAATACAGGAGGTAACTCAGGGTCAGTAATGTATGTACACAGTGACTGCACCAGCAGAATAGTGAGTGCAGCTCTGGAGTATAATACAGGAGGTAACTCAGGATCAGTAATGTATGTACACTGTGACTGCACCAGCAGAATAGTGAGTGCAGCTCTGGAGTATAATACAGGAGGTAACTCAGGGTCAGTAATGTATGTACACAGTGACTGCACCAGCAGAATAGTGAGTGCAGCTGTGGAGTATAATACAGGAGGTAACTCAGGATCAGTAATGTAATGTATGTACACAGTGACTGCACCAGCAGAATAGTGAGTGCAGCTGTGGAGTATAATACAGGAGGTAACTCAGGATCAGTAATGTATGTACACAGTGACTGCACCAGCAGAATAGTGAGTGCAGCTCTGGAGTATCATACAGGAGGTAACTCAGGATCAGTAATGTAATGTATGTACACAATGACTGCACCAGCAGAATAGTGAGTGCAGCTCTGGAGTATAATACAGGAGGTAACTCAGGATCAATAATGTACGGTATGTACACAGTGACTGCACCAGCAGAATAGTGAGTGCAGCTGTGGAGTATAATACAGGAGGTAACTCAGGATCAATAATGTACGGTATGTACACAGTGACTGCACCAGCAGAATAGTGAGTGCAGCTGTGGAGTATAATACAGGAGGTAACTCAGGATCAGTAATGTATGTACACAGTAACTGCACCAGCAGAATAGTGAGTGCAGCTCTGGAGTATAATACAGGAGGTAACTCAGGATCAGTAATGTATGTACACAGTGACTGCACCAGCAGAATAGTGAGTGCAGCTCTGGAGTATAATACAGGAGGTAACTCAGGATCAGTAATGTAATGTATGTACACAGTGACTGCACCAGCAGAATAGTGAGTGCAGCTCTGGAGTATAATACAGGAGGTAACTCAGGATCAGTAATGTAATGTTATGTACACAGTGACTGCACCAGCAGAATAGTGAGTGCAGCTCTGGAGTATAATACAGGAGGTAGCTCAGGATCAGTAATGTATGTACACAGTGACTGCACCAGCAGAATAGTGAGCGCAGCTCTGCAGTATAATACAGGAGGTAAGTCAGGATCAGTAATGTATATACACAGTGACTGCTCCAGCAGAATAGTGAGTGCAGCTCTGGAGTATAATACAGGAGGTAACTCAGGATCAGTAATGTATGTACACAGTGACTGCACCAGCAGAATAGTGAGTGCAGCTCTGGAGGATAATACAGGAGGTAACTCAGGATCAGTAATGTAATGTATGTACACAGAGACTGCACCAGCAGAATAGTGAGTGCAGCTCTGGAGTATAATACAGGAGGTAACTCAGGATCAGTAATGTAATGTTATGTACACAGTGACTGCACCAGCAGAATAGTGAGTGCAGCTCTGGAGTATAATACAGGAGGTAGCTCAGGATCAGTAATGTATGTACACAGTGACTGCACCAGCAGAATAGTGAGCGGAGCTCTGCAGTATAATACAGGAGGTAACTCAGGATCAGTAATGTATGTACACAGTGACTGCACCAGCAGAATAGTGAGTGCAGCTCTGGAGTAAAATACAGGAGATAACTCAGGATCAGTAATGTATATACACAGTGACTGCACCAGCAGAATAGTGAGTGCAGCTCTGGAGGATAATACAGGAGGTAACTCAGGATCAGTAATGTATGTACACAGAGACTGCACCAGCAGAATAGTGAGTGCAGCTCTGGAGTATAATACAGGATGTAACTCAGGATCAGTAATGTATGTACACAGTGACTGCACCAGCAGAATAGTGAGTGCAGCTCTGGAGTATAATACAGGATGTAACTCAGGATCAGTAATGTAATGTATATACACAGTGACTGCTCCAGCAGAATAGTGAGTGCAGCTCTGGAGTATAATACAGGAGGTAACTCAGGATCAGTAATGTAATGTATGTACACTGTGACTGCACCAGCAGAATAGTGAGTGCAGCTCTGGAGTATAATACAGGAGGTAACTCAGGATCAGTAATGCAATGTATGTACACAGTGACTGCACCAGCAGAATAGTGAGTGCAGCTCTGCAGTATAATACAGGAGGTAACTCAGGATCAGTAATGTAATGTGTGTAGACAGTGATTGCACCAGCAGAATAGTGAGTGCAGCTCTGGAGTATAATACAGGAGGTAACTCAGGATCAGTAATGTATATACACAGTGACTGCTCCAGCAGAATAGTGAGTGCAGCTCTGGAGTATAATACAGGAGGTAACTCAGGATCAGTAATGTATGTACACAGTGACTGCACCAGCAGAATAGTGAGTGCAGCTCTGGAGTAAAATACAGGAGATAACTCAGGATCAGTAATGTATGTACACAGTGACTGCACCAGCAGAATAGTGAGTGCAGCTCTGGAGTATAATACAGGAGGTAACTCAGGATCAGTAATGTAATGTGTGTACACAGTGATTGCACCAGCAGAATAGTGAGTGCAGCTCTGGAGTATAATACAGGAGGTAACTCAGGATCAGTAATGTAATGTATGTACATAGTGACTGCACCAGCAGAATAGTGAGTGCAGCTCTGGAGTATAATACAGGATGTAACTCAGGATCAGTAATGTATGTACACAGTGACTGCACCAGCAGAATAGTGAGTGCAGCTCTGGAGTATAATACAGGATGTAACTCAGGATCAGTAATGTAATGTATGTACACAGTGACTGCACCAGCAGAATAGTGAGTGCAGCTCTGGAGTAAAATACAGGAAATAACTCAGGATCAGTAATGTATGTACACAGTGACTGCACCAGCAGAATAGTGAGTGCAGCTCTGGAGGATAATACAGGAGGTAACTCAGGATCAGTAATGTATGTACACAGTGACTGCACCAGCAGAATAGTGAGTGCAGCTCTGGAGGATAATACAGGAGGTAACTCAGGATCAGTAATGTATGTACACAGTGACTGCACCAGCAGAATAGTGAGTGCAGCTGTGGAGTATAATACAGGAGGTAACTCAGGATCAGTAATGTATGTACACAGTGACTGCACCAGCAGAATAGTGAGTGCAGCTCTGGAGGATAATACAGGAGGTAGCTGTGGATTAGTAATGTATGTGCACAGTGAGTGCAGCTCTGGAGTATAATGTGGTGTTACATATTTTGCTCTATCATCCGTTTCTGATATTGTAGAGCTGGAGATCAGACGGTGTCGGGGGCTTCTGCCCACTGACACACTTATCCTCACTGTGGAGGACCCCCAGGCTCGGGTGGGCAGTGGAGGGGCCACCCTGAACGCCCTCCTGGTGGCCGCAGAGCATCTTAGTGCCCGTGCTGGATACACGGTGAGGTGGAGTGTGAGTGTGCGCCGTCGTCCTCTGCGGAGTCACCGCGGTATTCAGCATGTCCCCGTCCTTGCAGGTGGTTTCCTCCGATGTCCTCCAGGGCGCGCGGCTGCTCATCCTCCACACGGTGAGTGGTGATATTGGGGAGAGGGGGGATGTGCAGCTGAGGTCGGGGCTGACGTCGTCCTTCTCTTCCAGGGTCGGGATTTCTTGTTTGATGACTGTGGACGTGGCTTCACGGCTCTCCCTGTGGAGGATCCCCTGATGGCCGTGGACTCTGTCACCTGTAACGTGGACAGTCTGCTGAGCACGCTGAGGCACCAGGTGAGGCGCGAAGGCTGGTGCCGGATGTCAGCTCTGGAGGCCATATGCTGGTTAATGGTGACATTCTCAATAACGTAGGATTTCTCACCCCTCAGCTGTGTCCGGAGTCTCCTCCCGGTGTCTGGATCTGCAGCACAGACATGACCCTGACTCTAAAGACAAAGCCACGTGAGTCCAGACCCCCCTCCGCCCACCATCCACCATCAGCGCTCTTCTTCCTGACATTCTCCCTTATCTAACCTCACTGTGTGCATAGAAATTAACTGGACTCAGTTTAGGGGGGCTCGTGTCATATCACTGCCAGGAACCCCAGAATATGCCAAGAACCACGGCGTGTACCTGGCAGATGAGCAGGTAGGTGCTGGTGTCAGTCTGTGCCCCAGTGGCCTGTGCCCGTCCGTGTGCGTGCGCCCGATGGCCAGTCTGCATGTGTAGCCCGTGCGTGTGCGACCTGGTTCCCCATCCGTATGTGTGTGGCCCATACATGTGTGTGGACGCACACTGGAGGCCCGTCCGCGTCTATGGCCCGTCCACGTGTGTGTGTGCGCACATGCCCCAGTGGCCTGTGCACATGATTGTGCGCGCCCCGGTGGCCCATCTGTGTGTGTGTGGCCTGTGCGCGCCCCCATAGCCCGTGTATGTGTAGCCTGTGTGTGGCTTGTCTGCATGTGCGTGTGGCCTGTGTGCACCCTGGTGGCCCGTCCGCGTCTATGGCCCGTCCGGATGTGTGCGCGCCCCGGTGGTCCATCCGTGGCCAGCGACTCACTGTCTGCTTCATTCTTGCAGGGGATTGTAAGAGACATCGTGTACCGTGGATCCAGCGAGCAGATCCGGGCCTGTCTCCTGGACGGTCAGCACGTTCCACTGGTAGCGACTCTGTCCTGTTTGGCCCCGGCTGTCTCTTCTCTGCTGTCTGTCCTCTCCTGGCCTCAGTCTTCTGCCCCGGCTGTCTGTCCTCTCCTGGCCTCAGTCTTCTGTCCCGGCTGTCTGTCCTCTCCTGGCCTCAGTCTTCTGCCCCGGCTGTCTGTCCTGTTTGGCCCCGGCTGTCTCTTCTCTGCTGTCTGTCCTCTCCTGGCCTCAGTCTTCTGTCCCGGCTGTCTGTCCTCTCCTGGCCTCAGTCTTCTGTCCCGGCTGTCTGTCCTCTCCTGGCCTCAGTCTTCTGCCCCGGCTGTCTGTCCTCTCCTGATCTCAGTCTTCTGCCCCGGCTGTCTGTCTTTTCCTGGCCTCAGTCTTCTGCCCCGGCTGTCTGTCCTCTCCTGGCCTCAGTCTTCTGTCCCGGCTGTCTGTCCTCTCCTGGCCTCAGTCTTCTGTCCCGGCTGTCTGTCCTCTCCTGGCCTCAGTCTTCTGCCCCGGCTGTTTGTCTTCTCCTGGCCTCAGTCTTCTGTCCCGGCTGTCTCTTCTCTGCTGTCTGTCCTCTCCTGGCCTCAGACTTCTGCCCCGGCTGTCTGTCCTCTCCTGGCCTCAGTCTTCTGTCCCGGCTGTCTCTTCTCTGCTGTCTGTCCTCTCCTGGCCTCAGTCTTTTGCCCCGGCTGTCTGTCTTCTCCTGGCCTCAGTCTTCTGTCCCGGCTGTCTCTTCTCTGCTGTCTGTCCTCTTCTGGCCTCAGTCTTTTGCCCCGGCTGTCTGTCCTCTCCTGATCTCAGTCTTCTGCCCCGGCTGTCTGTCCTCTCCTGATCTCAGTCTTCTGCCCCGGCTGTCTGTCCTCAGTCTTTTGCCCCGGCTGTCTGTCTTCTCCTGGCCTCAGTCTTCTGTCCCGGCTGTCTCTTCTCTGCTGTCTGTCCTCTTCTGGCCTCAGTCTTTTGCCCCGGCTGTCTGTCCTCTCCTGATCTCAGTCTTCTGCCCCGGCTGTCTGTCCTCTCCTGATCTCAGTCTTCTGCCCCGGCTGTCTGTCCTCTCCTGGCCTCAGTCTTCTGCCCCGGCTGTCTGTCCTCAGTCTTCTGCCCCGGCTGTCTGGCCTCAGTCTTCTGCCCCGGCTGTCTGGCCTCAGTCTTCTGCCCCGGCTGTCTGGCCTCAGTCTTCTGCCCCGGCTGTCTGGCCTCAGTCTTCTGTCCCGGCTGTCTGTCCTCTCCTGGCCTCAGTCTTTTGCCCCGGCTGTCTGTCTTCTCCTGGCCTCAGTCTTCTGTCCCGGCTGTCTCTTCTCTGCTGTCTGTCCTCTTCTGGCCTCAGTCTTTTGCCCCGGCTGTCTGTCCTCTCCTGATCTCAGTCTTCTGCCCCGGCTGTCTGTCCTCTCCTGATCTCAGTCTTCTGCCCCGGCTGTCTGTCCTCTCCTGGCCTCAGTCTTCTGCCCCGGCTGTCTGTCCTCAGTCTTCTGCCCCGGCTGTCTGTCCTCAGTCTTCTGCCCCGGCTGTCTGGCCTCAGTCTTCTGCCCCGGCTGTCTGGCCTCAGTCTTCTGCCCCGGCTGTCTGGCCTCAGTCTTCTGTCCCGGCTGTCTGTCCTCTCCTGGCCTCAGTCTTTTGCCCCGGCTGTCTCTTCTCTGCTGTCTGTCCTCTCCTGGCCTCAGTCTTTTGCCCCGGCTGTCTGTCTTCTCCTGGCCTCAGTCTTCTGTCCCGGCTGTCTCTTCTCTGCTGTCTGTCCTCTTCTGGCCTCAGTCTTTTGCCCCGGCTGTCTGTCCTCTCCTGGCCTCAGTCTTCTGCCCCGGCTGTCTGTCCTCTCCTGGCCTCAGTCTTCTGCCCCGGCTGTCTGTCCTCTCCTGGCCTCAGTCTTCTGCCCCGGCTGTCTGTCCTCTCCTGGCCTCAGTCTTCTGCCCCGGCTGTCTGTCCTCTCCTGGCCTTAGTCTTCTGCCCCGGCTGTCTGTCCTCTCCTGGCCTCAGTCTTCTGCCCCGGCTGTCTGTCCTCTCCTGGCCTCAGTCTTCTGCCCTGGCTGTCTGTCCTCTCCTGGCCTCAGTCTTCTGCCCCGGCTGTCTGGCCTCAGTCTTCTGTCCCGGCTGTCTGTCCTCTCCTGGCCTCAGTCTTCTGCCCCGGCTGTCTGTCCTCTCCTGGCCTCAGTCTTCTGCCCCGGCTGTCTGTCCTCAGTCTTCTGTCCCGGCTGTCTGTCCTCTCCTGGCCTCAGTCTTCTGTCCCGGCTGTCTCTTCTCTGCTGTCTGTCCTCTTCTGGCCTCAGTCTTTTGCCCCGGCTGTCTGTCCTCTTCTGGCCTCAGTCTTCTGCCCCGGCTGTCTGTCCTCTCCTGGCCTCAGTCTTCTGCCCCGGCTGTCTGTCCTCTCCTGGCCTCAGTCTTCTGCCCCGGCTGTCTGTCCTCTCCTGGCCTCAGTCTTCTGCCCCGGCTGTCTGTCCTCTCCTGGCCTTAGTCTTCTGCCCCGGCTGTCTGTCCTCTCCTGGCCTCAGTCTTCTGCCCCGGCTGTCTGTCCTCTCCTGGCCTCAGTCTTCTGCCCTGGCTGTCTGTCCTCTCCTGGCCTCAGTCTTCTGCCCCGACTGTCTGTCCTCTCCTGGCCTCAGTCTTCTGCCCCGGCTGTCTGTCCTCTCCTGGCCTCAGTCTTCTGCCCCGGCTGTCTGTCCTCTCCTGGCCTCAGTCTTCTGCCCCGGCTGTCTGTCCTCTCCTGGCCTCAGTCTTCTGCCCCGGCTGTCTGTCCTCTCCTGGCCTCAGTCTTCTGCCCCGGCTGTCTGTCCTCTCCTGGCCTCAGTCTTCTGCCCCGGCTGTCTGTCCTCAGTCTTCTGCCCCGGCTGTCTGTCTTCTCCTGGCCTCAGTCTTTTGTCCCGGCTGTCTCTTCTCTGCTGTTTGTCCTCTCCTGGCCTCAGTCTTTTGCCCCGGCTGTCTGTCCTCTTTTGCCCCGGCTGTCTGTCCTCTCCTGGCCTCAGTCTTCTGCCCCGGCTGTCTGTCCTCTCCTGGCCTCAGTCTTCTGCCCCGGCTGTCTGGCCTCAGTCTTCTGCCCCGGCTGTCTGGCCTCAGTCTTCTGCCCCGGCTGTCTGGCCTCAGTCTTCTGCCCCGGCTGTCTGTCCTCAGTCTTCTGTCCCGGCTGTCTGTCCTCTCCTGGCCTCAGTCTTCTGCCCCGGCTGTCTGTCCTCTCCTGGCCTCAGTCTTCTGCCCCGGCTGTCTGTCCTCAGTCTTCTGTCCCGGCTGTCTGTCCTCTCCTGGCCTCAGTCTTCTGTCCCGGCTGTCTGTCCTCTCCTGGTCTCAGTCTTCTGTCCCGGCTGTCTCTCCAGCTTCTCACTCGCTCTCTCTTTGTCGCTCTTCTTCCTTCGGTTCCGGATATCTCGTCTCAGTCGCGGTCTCCTTTCCTAGGTATCGGGCATCGTCTTCCTCTCCACAGAGACGGCGGAGCGTTTCCTCAGCACTCTGGCGGTTGCTCCCCTGGACGGCTGCACCTATCAGGGTCTGGACTCTGGCGCGGAGCCGCTGGAGGTGAGCCGGTTCTCCGGGCTTTGTGTGTGGGCGCCCCTCGTGGCTGACGATCACGCTCTTTCCCAGGTGTCGCTGTTCCTGGACGTTCTCATGAGCATGTGTCATGATGTCAGCGAGGAGACGTTTCTGAGCCGCAGCCGTCACATCAGCCAGGAGTTAAGAAACGCGCGTTCCGTCCTGAGGAAGGAGCTGCACGACCTCCCGCTGAGTCTGGGTAGGTGGAGGATACGGACGTGTCTGATGTGAGAACCTCCGCCGCACGTCAGTGCGATAAGTGGAATGAGGCGCCGCACATTTTCTGGCATCGGGCGGTCGCGGTTAGATGACGTGCTGCCTGTTTTTTGCCTGCAGTGTATATCCCGGATGGCAGCTACGAGTATCTGTCTCTGCACGCTCGAGATCACATCGCCAATCTGGTCATATCGGCCGCAGCGGGGGGCGATCGCAGCAAGATGGCGCACTGCTCCATTACGGTAGGATGATGGGGAGGTGATGGAGCCCGTTACATTGCCCCTATTGTATGGCGGGGGTTACCGGAGTGTTATCTGCATCTAGCATCCGGAGCTGGTGGAGGACGGGAGCAGCGTCATCAACAGCCGCCTGCGCGGAGAGGTGGCCGTGTCCCGGGGAAGCGCGATCCAGAACTGTGACCTACAGGTAAAGCTGCCGCTGGTACAAGCCACCAACTCTGCCCAACCTCCCCCGTCCCTTCACTCACCGCCCCTCCGAGTCCTCCTTCCTCTTGTCCTTTAGTTCTCACTGCTCACCATTTCTCTTGTCCTTGTGGCGCTGCCACCATCCATTCATCCAGTTTTTGTGTTGGCACCACACACTGCTCTTCTACAGTCCTCGTGTCACCACCACTCACCACAACCTGTGCAGTCCATGTGTTGCCACCTCTCTCGTCTGAAGTTATGATGTTGGGGCAAGTTCTTACTCTTCTGCACACCTCTGGTCCTCCAGTTGCCACCGTTAAACTCAGCTAGTCTCACCACCCTACTTCAGCCCTCGTGCTGCCACTGTTCACTGCCATCCTTTGGCCTTCATTCTGCCACCATTCGCCACAATCCTTCGACCTTCATGCTGCCGTCATCTTTTGGCCCTCGTGCTGCCATCATTCGCCGCCATCCTTTGGCCTTCATTCTGCCACCATTCGCCACAATCCTTCGACCTTCGTGCTGCCACCATTCATCACCATTTTTCGACCTTCATGCTGCCGCCATCCTTTGGCCCTCGTGCTGCCACCGTTCGCTGCCATCCTTTGGCCCTCGTGCTGCCATCCTTCGCTGCCATCCTTCGACCTTCATGCTGCCGCCATCCTTTGGCCCTCGTGCTGCCACCGTTCGCTGCCATCCTTTGGCCCTCGTGCTGCCATCCTTCGCTGCCATCCTTCGACCTTCATGCTGCCACCATTCGCCACCCTCCTTTGGCCTTCATTCTGCCGCCATCCTTTGGCCTTCATTCTGCCACCTTTCGCCGCCATCCTTCGACCTTCATGCTGTCGCCATCCTTTGGCCCTCGTGCTGCCACCATTCACCACCATCCTTTGGCCTTCATGCTTCCACCATTCGCCGCCATCCTTTGGCCCTCGTGTTGCCACCGTTCGCCACCATCTTTTGGCCTTCATGCTTCCACCATTCGCCGCCATCCTTTGGCCCTCGTGCTGCCACCATTTGCCGGCATCCTTTGGCCCTCATGCTGCCACTGTTCGCCACCATCCTTTGGCCTTCATGTTTCCACCATTCGCCGCCATCCTTTGGCCCTCGTGTTGCCACCATTCACCACCATCCTTTGGCCTTCATGCTGCCACCATTCGCCGCCATCCTTTGGCCCTCGTGCTGCCACCGTTCGCCACCATCCTTTGGCCTTCATGCTTCCACCATTCGCCGCCATCCTTTGGCCCTCGTGCTGCCACAATTCGCCGCCATCCTTTGGCCCTCGTGCTGCCACCATTCGTCACCATCATTTGTCCTTCATGCTTCCAAACTTCGCCGCCATCCTTTGGCCCTCGTGCTGCCACCATTCGCCGCCATCCTTTGGCCCTCGTGCTGCCGTCGTTTGCAGCCCTCCTTCAGTCTTCATGACTATTTAGCGCGCTGACAATGTCAGGTAGCTTCTCACCTCGCTCTCTTCAGACCTGATTGACAATGTTTTCGTCCTCGCAGGGTCCGCTGTGTGTGGGCAGCGGGTGTCTCCTGTCCGGGATTGACCACTCGGCATCCTCCGATCTTCAAGGGCTTCACCTGAAGGACGTTATTCTCCAAGCACACGCCATCAGAGTCCAGTCCCTGCCCCTGATTGTGTACAGCCTCCTGGGCACAGATGACCGGCTGGAGGTACGTGTCTCGCCGGCTGGGGGTGTAGATTCTGCTGTATAGTGATGTCCTGTACCTCTTCTGTGCCCCAGCTCTCAGGGGAGGGTGGATCGCCCACATTCCTCAATATGCCCTGGAATGACTTCTTTCGGAGCACAGGGATCTGGTGAGTGTTGCTGCATCGCGCGGCTCCCGGTGAGGTCTTCTCTGTCCGCTGAAGCTCTGCTCCCGGTGAGGTCTTCTCTGTATGCTGAAGCTCTGCTCCCGGTGAGGTCTTCTCTGTATGCTGAAGCTCTGCTCCCGGTGAGGTCTTCTCTGCTGAAGCTCTGCTCCCGGTGAGGTCTTCTCTGTACGTTGAAGCTCTGCTCCCGGTGAGGTCTTCTCTGTACGCTGAAGCTCTGCTCCCGGTGAGGTCTTCTCTGTACGCTGAAGCTCTGCTCCCGGTGAGGTCTTCTCTGTACGTTGAAGCTCTGCTCCCGGTGAGGTCTTCTCTGTACGTTGAAGCTCTGCTCCCGGTGAGGTCTTCTCTGTACGTTGAAGCTCTGCTCCCGGTGAGGTCTTCTCTGTACGTTGAAGCTCTGCTCCCGGTGATGTCTTCTCTGTACGTTGAAGCTCTGCTCCCGGTGAGGTCTTCTCTGTACGCTGAAGCTCTGCTCCCGGTGAGGTCTTCTCTGCTGAAGCTCTGGTCCCGGTGAGATCTCCTCTGTACGCTGAAGCTCTGCTCCCAGTGATGTCTTCTCTGTACGCTGAAGCTCTGCTCCCGGTGAGGTCTTCTCTGTACGCTGAAGCTCTGCTCCCGGTGAGGTCTTCTCTGTACGTTGAAGCTCTGCTCCCGGTGATGTCTTCTCTGTACGCTGAAGCTCTGGTCCCGGTGATGTCTTCTCTGTACGCTGAAGCTCTGCTCCCAGTGATGTCTTCTCTGTACGCTGAAGCTCTGCTCCCGGTGAGGTCTTCTCTGTATGCTGAAGCTCTGCTCTCGGTGAGGTCTTCTCTGTACGGTGAAGCTCTGCTCTCGGTGAGGTCTTCTCTGTACGGTGAAGCTCTGCTCACGGTGAGGTCTTCTCTGTACGCTGAAGCTCTGCTCCCGGTGATGTCTTCTCTGTACGCTGAAGCTCTGCTCCCAGTGATGTCTTCTCTGTACGCTGAAGCTCTGCTCTCTGTGAGGTCTTCTCTGTACGCTGAAGCTCTGCTCCCGGTGATGTCTTCTCTGTACGCTGAAGCTCTGCTCTCGGTGAGGTCTTCTCTGTATGCTGAAGCTCTGCTCTCGGTGAGGTCTTCTCTGTATGCTGAAGCTCTGCTCTCGGTGAGGTCTTCTCTGTACGCTGAAGCTCTGCTCTCGGTGAGGTCTTCTCTGTACGGTGAGGTCTTCTCTGTACGCTGAAGCTCTGCTCCCGGTGAGATCTTCTCTGTACGCTGAGTGTTTGCTCTTGTGTTTGCAGCGGGAATGACCTCTGGGGCTGTGTGTGTAGCCAGGAGCCGAGCGTGTTATCTGCCCCCCTGTTCCCTGTCCTTCACCCCTCACACACTCTGGGGGTGCGAGATGTCTTGTGGTTCCTGAATCCAAAGGACCAAAACACGCAGCGTCAACTTCAGCTGTGGCGCAGCTCCTGGCGCATGTCATGGCAGCAGATCCGGCAGCATCGTGACCAGGAGAGGACGCTGCAGGCGCGCAGGGAGCTGTTCTTCAGCCAGGCCCAGGACAAGGTGCGGAGAGTTCTTCTGGGCCGGGAGGAGAGGAGTGTGATGCCCATCATCCGTGCAGCAGTGTTGGAAGGCACTCACCACCAGCTGCTGGACACACTGGATACTGGTAAGACCACTGCACCAGCCGCTCGTTACAGAGGAGGTGATGGCGCAGTGCGGCCGATTTCATCAAAGCTTTTACGCCAGATGACTTCCAGTCAGAGGCCGCTAGTAACCTGTACTGTGTATGTAAGGGCCGTCAGACCAAGCCCAAGCAGCTGTAACCGCACACCGAGCCGTCAGACCAAGGCACGGGTCTTCAGAATAATCGGATTGCTTGTTATTGCAGTGGCCTCCACGACTGATGACGCCGGGGTCGCTGCCCGGACCCTTGCATGTGTGGCCGACCTCCTGGGATGGATGGCAGGCAGAGAAGGAGGGCTGAGGAGCGGGCCTGCTGCTAACAAGGCCTGGGCTCCAGCGTACCGGCTGCTGGAAGAAGGCAACATGGTGCAAGGTGTGAAGCTGCTGGCAGAAGAGCGGGAGCTGTGGCTGAACAGGTGACGTATTGTTATAGATGTGCAGGTGTGAGAAAGCAAAGCGGCTAAGAGGTTCTGTGGTTCTTGGGCTCATACGTGACTCTGCTGTGCTCGAGCTCTGCTGCTGTGTGAGGCTTGGCTTTGCTGCTCTGCGGCACTTGGGCTTGGCTCTGGTGCTCCGCAGCGCTCACGCCTGGCTTTGTGGCTCTCGTGCAAGGCTCTGATGCTCAACGGCGCTCACACTTGGCTTTATGGCTCACACACTTGGCTTTGTGGCTGTCGCTGCTCGGTGGCGCTCACGCTTGGCTTTGTGGCTCTGGTGCTCCGCAGCGCTCACGCTTGGCTTTGCGGCGCTCACGCTTGGCTCAGATGCTTTGTAGTGTTCACACTTGGCTTTGTGGCTCTGGTTCTCAGCGGCGCTCACGTTCGGCTCTGGTGCTCGGCGGCACTCACGCTTGGCTTTGTGGCTCTGGTGCTTTGTAGTGCTCACACTTGGCTTTGTTGCTGTGGTGCTCGGCGGCGTTCACTCTTGGCTTTGTGGCTCTGGTGCTCGGCGGCGCTCAGTCTTGGCTCAGATGCTTTGTAGTGTTCACACTTGGCTTTGTGGCTCTGGTGCTCGGCAGTGCTCACGCTCAGCTCGAATGCTTTGTGGCTCTCAAGCTTGGCTTTATGGCACTCTGTGCTCGGCGGCACTCACGCTCGGCTCTGATGCTTTGTGGCGCTCATGCTTGGCTTTATGACTCTGGTGCTCGGCGGCACTCAAGCTCGGCTCTGATGCTTTGTAGTGCTCACACTTGGCTTTGTGGCTGTGGTGCTCGGCGGCGCTCAATCTTGGCTTTGTGGCTCTGGTGCTCGGCGGCATTCACGCTCGGCTCTGATGCTTTGTAGTGCTCACACTTGGCGGCTTTGTGGCTGTGGTGCTCGGCGGCGCTCAATCTTGGCTTTGTGGCTCTGGTGCTCGGTGGCGCTCACGCTTGGCTCTGATGCTTTGTGGCGCTCAATCTTGGCTTTGTGGCTCTGGTGCTCGGTGGCGCTCATGCTTGGCTCTGATGCTTTGTGGCGCTCACTCTTGGCTTTGTGGCTGTGGTTCTCGGTGGTGCTCACGCTTGGCTTTGTGGCTCTGGTGCTCGGTGGCGCTCACGCTTGGCTCTGATGCTTTGTGGCGCTCACGCTTGACTTTATGGCACTCTGTGCTCGGCGGCACTCACGCTCGGCTCTGATGCTTTGTGGCGCTCACTCTTGGCTTTGTAGCTGTGGTTCTCGGTGGTGCTCACGCTTGGCTTTATGGCTCTGGTGCTCGGTGCTGCTCATGCTCGGCTCGGATGCTCATGCTTTCACTATTTCTCCCCAGACCTGCAATGCTGATCCGCGCTGCCCGCCATTATGAGGGAGCAGAGCAGATCTTAATCCGCAGAGCGGTGATGTCTTCCTCCATCTTTGTGTCTATTGATGATAAGGAGCTTCCGCCTCCGGGCCGGTGGGTGGCTGCAGAGTGTCCGGCGCGTATCGATATGTCTGGTAAGTTACGCCCCCCGCACAGACTCTCCGCATATCGCGCAGCACCGGTGACGTGGCGGCTGCTTTTTGGCAGGAGGCTGGAGCGACACTCCTCCCATCACGTATGAGCATGGAGGCGCGGTGGTCAATGTGGCCGTGCTGGTGGATGGTCAGAGGCCAATAGGTGCGCGAGCTCGACGGATACCGGAGCCCCTGCTGCGTCTGCACAGTAAGAGCGGCCCTGGCGGAGCGGAAATCCATCTGGAGCTGACATGTAGGAGCCTCGATGATCTGCAGGATTACTGCCAGCCCCAGGCGCCAGGTGACCAAGATCAGACGTCCCTGTGCAGACGTCCCTGTGCAGACGTCGCTGCGCCGAGTGCGGCCCTCACCGTAATCTCATGCCATGTTGTCTGTCTCCTCAGGGGCCTTACTAAAAGCCGCATTCATCTGCACGAGGACGGTGGACCTGACGTGTGACAAGTCACTGTCTCTACAACTCGCGGAGCGGTATGGTGGCGGGTTTGAGCTGCAGACGTGGTCCAACCTCCCGCACGGATCTGGTTTGGGTAAGTGATAACTATTCTATAAATGATTGTTTAATATCTGGGTATGAGATACATCACGAGGAGTCTCGTAGTCTGCAGAGGCCCCCTGTGAGACCATGGAGCACCCCCTGCAGGACTACAGCTGCAGAGGCCACGCTACTGCGAGGCGATAGCTACCCACAGAGCCTGCCCGTGAGGCCACCTGTGAGGGACTGTGGAGCCTGCCCTTGAGGCCACCCCTGAGACCGCGAAGCCTGCCCGTGAGCCCGCCCGTGAGGCCATCCCTGAGGCCGCGGAGCCCGCCCGTGAGGCCATCCCTGAGGCCGCGGAGCCCGCCCGTGAGGCCATCCCTGAGGCCGCGGAGCCCGCCCGTGAGGCCATCCCTGAGGCCGCGGAGTCCGCCCGTGAAGCCATCCCTGAGGCCGCGGAGTCCGCCCGTGAGGCCATCCCTGAGGCCGCGGAGCCCGCCCGTGAGGCCATCCCTGAGGCCGCGGAGTCCGCCCGTGAAGCCACCCCTGAGACCGCGGAGCCCGACCGTGAGGCCACTCCTGAGACCGCGGAGCCCGACCGTGAGGCCACTCCTGAGGCCGCGGAGCCCGCCCGTGAGGCCACCCCTGAGGCCGCGGAGCCCGCCCGTGAGGCCATCCCTGAGGCCGCGGAGCCCGCCCGTGAGGCCATCCCTGAGGCCGCGGAGCCCGCCCGTGAGGCCATCCCTGAGGCCGCGGAGCCCGCCCGTGAGGCCATCCCTGAGGCCGCGGAGCCCGCCCGTGAGGCCATCCCTGAGGCCGCGGAGTCCGCCCGTGAAGCCACCCCTGAGACCGCGGAGCCCGACCGTGAGGCCACTCCTGAGACCGCGGAGCCCGCCTGTGAGGCTACCCCTGAGACTGTGGAGCCCGCCTGTGAGGCCACGCTAGTGCATAGGCCATAGCAGTGTAATCCTTACCTTAGCAATCCGCTTTGCTCTCATGCCCTGTGTGGTTTGTGCAGGGACGAGCAGCATCCTGGCCGGGGCGGTGATGGTGGTGCTGTACGAGGCTTCTGGGCGGTCGGTGGATGCAGAGTCTCTCATCCACGCCGTTCTGCATCTGGAGCAGGTCCTCACCACAGGTACGCCCGCCGCGGTGCAGGTTTAGCGGGTGGACCTGTCGCTGGTGTAGGATAATGCCGTCTTTCCTCTCGGGTCAGGGGGCGGCTGGCAGGACCAGGTTGGAGGACTGATTCCTGCAGTGAAGATTGGCCGCTCGGCTCCAGAACTTCCTCTACATGTAATGGTCGAGCGGCTTCAGGTACCGGACGGGTTTTTGGAGGCATTGAACCAACATCTTCTGCTTGTGTATACCGGAAAGACGCGCCTGGCCCGCAACCTGCTGCAGGTAACGGCTCAGCCGGGGGCTGGTAAGAGGGGCTCTTGCCGGTCGGGGGCATCACGGTACCTTGTGATCAGGAGGTAATGAGATTTGTGTCCCTCCCTTAGGACGTTCTCCGTAACTGGTACTCTCGGTTCCCGGATATCCTGAAGAACGTGGACGCCCTGGTGGACACGGCGGAGCAGTGTGCAGAGTCCTTCCGCAGAGGTGGCCGGGGTCTCCCCAACCTACGGCTTGTAATGTAAGGAGCCGCGGCTGCAGAATAACTGGGCTCTGTCTGTCTGCAGGGGACGTACAGCGGCTCGGACGCTGCCTCTCCACATACTGGCGTCAGAAGAAGTGCATGGCCCCCGGCTGTGAGCCGCTGGCCGTACGGAGGATAATGGACACGCTACAGCCACATGTGCACGGGCAGAGCCTGGCGGGGGCCGGCGGAGGCGGCTTCCTCTATATACTTACCAAAAAGCCGAACCAGAGCGGCGTCCTGCGGAGCCTGCTGGAGAAGACACCGGTACGAGGCCTTCCCGGGAGCGATGACCTGTGTCCACACAGCAGCAGTCACCCCACAGTCCTGGGGCTAGCCCCTAACTCCAGCCCTCCCCCGGGAGCAATTACCTGTGTTCATACAGCAGCAGTCACCCCACAGTCCTGGGGCTAGCCCCTAACTCCAGCCCTCCCCGGGAGCAATGACCTGTGTCCATACAGCAGTCACCCCACAGTCCTGGGGCTAGCCCCTAACTCCAGCCCTCCCCGGGAGCAATGACCTGTGTCCATACAGCAGTCACCCCACAGTCCTGGGGCTAGCCCCTAACTCCAGCCCTCCCCGGGAGCGATGACCTGTGTCCATACAGCAGTCACCCCACAGTCCTGGGGCTAGCCCCTAACTCCAGCCCTCCACGGGAGCAATGACCTGTGTCCATACAGCAGTCACCCCACAGTCCTGGGGCTAGCCCCTAACTCCAGCCCTCCCCCGGGAGCAATTACCTGTGTTCATACAGCAGCAGTCACCCCACAGTCCTGGGGCTAGCCCCTAACTCCAGCCCTCCCCGGGAGCAATTACCTGTGTTCATACAGCAGCAGTCACCCCACAGTCCTGGGGCTAGCCCCTAACTCCAGCCCTCCCTGGGAGCGATGACCTGTGTCCATACAGCAGTCACCCCACAGTCCTGGGGCTAGCCCCTAACTCCAGCCCTCCCCGGGAGCGATGACCTGTGTCCATACAGCAGTCACCCCACAGTCCTGGGGCTAGCCCCTAACTCCAGCCCTCCCCCAGGAGCAATTACCTGTGTTCATACAGCAGCAGTCACCCCACAGTCCTGGGGCTAGCCCCTAACTCCAGCCCTCCCCGGGAGCAATAACCTGTGTCCATACAGCAGTCACCCCACAGTCCTGGGGCTAAGCCCCCATCTCCATCCCTCCCCGGGATCGATGACCTGTGTCCATACAGCAGTCACCCCACAGTCCTGGGGCTAGCCCCCATCTCCAGCCCTCCCACAGGAGCAATTACCTGTGTTCATACAGCAGCAGTCACCCCACAGTCCTGGGGCTAGCCCCTAACTCCAGCCCTCCTCGGAAGCGATGACCTGTGTCCATACAGCAGTCACCCCACAGTCCTGGGGCTAGCCCCTAACTCCAGCCCTCCCCGGGAGCGATGACCTGTGTCCATACAGCAGTCACCCCACAGTCCTGGGGCTAGCCCCTAACTCCAGACCCCCGCTGCTGGTGATGGTCACTGCCTCTTCTGTTTTCTAGGGCCTGGAACGATGCAGCGTCCATTGTGTGCAGGTGGAGACCGAGCCCTTCACGGTGCGGCTGGAGCCTGATGAAGAGCAGGAGCGCAGCTGAGGCCACAGGAGAGCCTACTGCTGGCTGCGATCATTACGGTGGTGGCACTAGATGGCGCCATGTTTACAGGACGAGGCGTCACAGAGTGTTGTACAGATTTATTGAGACAATAAAAGCTGCTCCATCTGCAGGGAGTCCCTGGTGGGAGCCGGTGATTGGTCTTTCTATTCCTGCAGATTATATTTTCTTACCTAATCAATAAATGTCCCACAATTTGTGGTATAAAGTCTCCAAGTCTTATTTACAAGCCTTCATTGTGGATGAGAGCGCCGCGCCGTCCACAGACCACGGCACAGCATTGTGGATGAGAGCGCCGCGCCGTCCAGAGACCACGGCACAGCATTGTGGATGAGAGCGCCGCGCCGTCCACAGACCACGTCACAGCCGCAAGCGCTTAATGTCTTCACTGCGGAAGTCAATGCGTAAGGCCAGCACCTGGCGGACCTCGGCGGGGGTGAGGCGCCACGTCAGCGGGCCGGAGTTCGGGCCCCAGTAATCCAGTATTTCTGTCACCTGTTAGAGTGAGAGCAGTGATGAACCGGCAGGCAACGGTCACGCCCGGGGCGCCGTGATAGGGACCGCGCTGGGGCCGGCAGGGGAAGGGATGCGCACGGGCTGGCATATAGGGGCCGCGCTGAGGCCAGCGGGGAAGGGACGTGCTTGGGCCGGCGGGAAAAGAACACGCTTAGGCCAGCATATAGGGACCACGCTTGGGCCGGCGGGAAAAGGACGCGCTCAGGCCAGCATATAGGGACCGCGCTCGGGCCGGCGGGGATGGGACGCGCTCGGGCCGGCATATAGGGGCCGCGCTGAAGCCGCTGGGGAAGAGACGCACTCGGGCCGGCGGGGAAGGGACGCGCTCAGGCCACCATATAGAGACCGCGCTTGGGCCGGCATATAGGGGCCGCGCTGAAGCCGGCGGAAAAGAGACGCGCTCAGGCCAGCATATAGGGGCCGCGCTGAAGCCGCTGGGGAAGAGACGCACTCGGGCCGGCGGGGAAGGGACGCGCTCAGGCCAGCATATAGAGACCGCGCTTGGGCCGGCGGGGATGGGACACGCTCGGGCCGGCATATAGGAGCCGCGCTGAAGCCGGCGGGGAAGAGACGCGCTCGGGCCGGCGGGGAAGGGACGCGCTCGGGCCGGTGGGGAAGGGACGCGCTCGGGCCGGCGGGGAAGGGACGCGCTCGGGCCGGCACAGACACTTACCCGCTCCAGATTCAGAATCGTTGCCATTTGCGACAATCGAGCAAATTTATCCCGGATGGTCCATGTTGTAACCGTGGTGAGGTAAGCGACGAGCGACCGCAGCTCCTTATCAAACTGGAGCCCCCCGAGCTGTGAGAAGAGAGGAGCAGTAAGTCAGAGCGGACTGATCGCCTTCACCCCACATAGGAGGGTCCTTATAGGGGCCCCGTCACCCGGACGTCTTACCCTGCTGAACGTGGATTTCAACACCACCTTCTCCAGCTCCATGGCTACAAGACTGGTGAGCAGACTGGTGAGGTTCTCATAGATGATGGGGGAGAGTCCGGCCTACAGCGAGAGACACCGCTCAGTAACCCTGCGCTCAGTAACCCTGCGATGCGAGAGCCTGGCCGGACGAGGAGCACTCAACCCTGCGCTGCGAGAGCACGGCCGGACAAGGAGCGCTCAACCCTGCGCTGCGAGAGCACGGCCGGACGAGGAGCGCTCAACCCTGCGCTGCGAGAGCACGGCCGGACAAGGAGCGCTCAACCCTGCGCTGCGAGAGCACGGCCGGACAAGGAGCGCTCAACCCTGCGCTGCGAGAGCACGGCCGGACGAGGGGCGCTCAGTAACCCTGCGCTGCGAGAGCATGGCCGGACGAGGGGCGCTCAGTAACCCTGCGCTGGGAGAGCATGGCCGGACGAGGAGCGCTCAGTAATCCTGCACTGCGAAAGCCCGGACGGACAAGGGGTGCTCAGTAACCCTGCGCTGGGAGAGCACTCAACCCTGCGCTGCGAGAGCATGGCCGGACGAGGAGCGCTCAGTAATCCTGCACTGCGAAAGTCCGGACGGACAAGGGGCGCTCAGTAACCCTGCGCTGGGAGAGCACTCAACCCTGCGCTGCGAGAGCACGGCCGGACGAGGAGCGCTCAGTAATCCTGCACTGCAAGAGCACGGCTGGACGAGGGGAGCTCAGTAACCCTGCGAAAGCCCGGACGGACAAGGGGCTCTCAGTAACTCTGCGCTGCAAGAGCACGACCGGACGAGGAGCGCTCAGTAACCCTGCGCTGCGAGAGCACGGCCGGACGAGGAGCGCTCAGTAACCCTGCGCTGCGAGAGCACGGCCGGACGAGGAGCGCTCAGTAACCCTGCGCTGCGAGAGCACGGCCGGACGAGGGGCGCTCAGTAACCCTGCGCTGCGAGAGCACGGCCGGACGAGGAGCACTCAGTAACCCTGCACTGCGAGAGCACGGCCGGACGAGGAGCACTCAGTAACCCTGTGCTGCGAGAGCACGGCCAGACGAGGAGCGCTCAGTAACCCTGTGCTGCGAGAGCACGGCCAGACGAGGAGCGCTCAGTAACCCTGTGCTGCGAGAGCACGGCCAGACGAGGGGCGCTCACCTTAAACTCTGCCATCAGCTGCTCCAAGTTCACTATAAACTGTTGCACCCATGGGTCGTTGGCTTCATAGTCATTAAATTCCTCCTGAGACACACAAGGGTAGGGGATGAGTCAGTGCGGTGGTCTCGGGTCCCCCACTTATTAGATTCTCACCTCCTCGATGTTGTGCGACACAGACAGGAAGAGGTTAATCCACGGCTTGGTTTGTGGCTTAATGGCCGTACTGTTCAGCTCCCCCAGACCTTCCTGTGCATGAGAATCAGAGACATGTCACTGCCCCGGTGTCACCCCTCCTCCAGGTACAAAGCAGTCACTGCCCCGGTGTCACCCCTCCTCCAGGTACAAAGCAGTCACTGCCCCGGTGTCACCCCTCCTCCAGGTACAAAGCAGTCACTGCCCCGGTGTCACCCCTCCTCCAGGTACAAAGCAGTCACTGCCCCGGTGTCACCCCTCCTCCAGGTACAAAGCAGTCACTGCCCCGGTGTCACCCCTCCTCCAGATACAAAGCAGTCACTGCCCCGGTGTCACCCCTCCTCCAGGTACAAAGCAGTCACTGCCCCGGTGTCACCCCTCCTCCAGGTACAAAGCAGTCACTGCCCCGGTGTCACCCCTCCTCCAGGTACAAAGCAGTCACTGCCCCGGTGTCACCCCTCCTCCAGGTACAAAGCAGTCACTGCCCCGGTGTCACCCCTCCTCCAGGTACAAAGCAGTCACTGCCCCGGTGTCACCCCTCCACCAGGTACAAAGCAGTCACTGCCCCGGTGTCACCCCTCCACCAGGTACAAAGCAGTCACTGCCCCGGTGTCACCCCTCCTCCAGGTACAAAGCAGTCACTGCCCCGGTGTCACCCCTCCACCAGATACAAAGCAGTCACTGCCCCGGTGTCACCCCTCCACCAGATACAAAGCAGTCACTGCCCCGGTGTCACCCCTCCTCCAGGTACAAAGCAGTCACTGCCCCGGTGTCACCCCTCCTCCAGGTACAAAGCAGTCACTGCCCCGGTGTCACCCCTCCACCAGGTACAAAGCAGTCACTGCCCCGGTGTCACCCCTCCACCAGATACAAAGCAGTCACTGCCCCGGTGTCACCCCTCCTCCAGGTACAAAGCAGTCACTGCCCCGGTGTCACCCCTCCTCCAGATACAAAGCAGTCACTGCCCCGGTGTCACCCCTCCACCAGATACAAAGCAGTCACTGCCCCGGTGTCACCCCTCCACCAGATACAAAGCAGTCACTGCCCCAGTGTCACCCCTCCACCAGATACAAAGCAGTCACTGCCCCGGTGTCACCCCTCCACCAGATACAAAGCAGTCACTGCCCCGGTGTCACCCCTCCACCAGATACAAAGCAGTCACTGCCCCGGTGTCACCCCTCCACCAGGTACAAAGCAGTCACTGCCCCGGTGTCACCCCTCCTCCAGGTACAAAGCAGTCACTGCCCCGGTGTCACCCCTCCTCCAGATACAAAGCAGTCACTGTCCCGGTGTCACCCCTCCACCAGATACAAAGCAGTCACTGCCCCGGTGTCACCCCTCCTCCAGGTACAAAGCAGTCACTGCCCCGGTGTCACCCCTCCTCCAGGTACAAAGCAGTCACTGCCCCGGTGTCACCCCTCCACCAGGTACAAAGCAGTCACTGCCCCGGTGTCACCCCTCCACCAGATACAAAGCAGTCACTGCCCCGGTGTCACCCCTCCTCCAGGTACAAAGCAGTCACTGCCCCGGTGTCACCCCTCCTCCAGATACAAAGCAGTCACTGCCCCGGTGTCACCCCTCCACCAGATACAAAGCAGTCACTGCCCCGGTGTCACCCCTCCACCAGATACAAAGCAGTCACTGCCCCGGTGTCACCCCTCCACCAGATACAAAGCAGTCACTGCCCCGGTGTCACCCCTCCACCAGATACAAAGCAGTCACTGCCCCGGTGTCACCCCTCCACCAGATACAAAGCAGTCACTGCCCCGGTGTCACCCCTCCACCAGGTACAAAGCAGTCACTGCCCCGGTGTCACCCCTCCTCCAGGTACAAAGCAGTCACTGCCCCGGTGTCACCCCTCCTCCAGATACAAAGCAGTCACTGTCCCGGTGTCACCCCTCCACCAGGTACAAAGCAGTCACTGCCCCGGTGTCACCCCTCCTCCAGGTACAAAGCAGTCACTGCCCCGGTGTCACCCCTCCTCCAGGTACAAAGCAGTCACTGCCCCGGTGTCACCCCTCCACCAGATACAAAGCAGTCACTGCCCCGGTGTCACCCCTCCACCAGATACAAAGCAGTCACTGCCCCGGTGTCACCCCTCCACCAGGTACAAAGCAGTCACTGCCCCGGTGTCACCCCTCCACCAGGTACAAAGCAGTCACTGCCCCGGTGTCACCCCTCCACCAGATACAAAGCAGTCACTGCCCCGGTGTCACCCCTCCTCCAGATACAAAGCAGTCACTGCCCCGGTGTCACCCCTCCTCCAGGTACAAAGCAGTCACTGCCCCGGTGTCACCCCTCCACCAGATACAAAGCAGTCACTGCCCCGGTGTCACCCCTCCTCCAGATACAAAGCAGTCACTGCCCCGGTGTCACCCCTCCACCAGGTACAAAGCAGTCACTGCCCCGGTGTCACCCCTCCTCCAGGTACAAAGCAGTCACTGCCCCGGTGTCACCCCTCCACCAGATACAAAGCAGTCACTGCTCCGGTGTCACCCCTCCACCAGATACAAAGCAGTCACTGCCCCGGTGTCACCCCTCCTCCAGATACAAAGCAGTCACTGCCCCGGTGTCACCCCTCCACCAGATACAAAGCAGTCACTGTCCCGGTGTCACCCCTCCACCAGGTACAAAGCAGTCACTGCCCCGGTGTCACCCCTCCACCAAGTACAAAGCAGTCACTGCTCCGGTGTCACCCCTCCACCAGATACAAAGCAGTCACTGCCCCGGTGTCACCCCTCCTCCAGGTACAAAGCAGTCACTGCCCCGGTGTCACCCCTCCTCCAGGTACAAAGCAGTCACTGTCCCGGTGTCACCCCTCCTCCAGATACAAAGCAGTCACTGCCCCGGTGTCACCCCTCCACCAGGTACAAAGCAGTCACTGCCCCGGTGTCACCCCTCCACCAGATACAAAGCAGTCACTGCCCCGGTGTCACCCCTCCACCAGATACAAAGCAGTCACTGCCCCGGTGTCACCCCTCCACCAGGTACAAAGCAGTCACTGCCCCGGTGTCACCCCTCCTCCAGATACAAAGCAGTCACTGCCCCGGTGTCACCCCTCCACCAGATACAAAGCAGTCACTGCCCCGGTGTCACCCCTCCTCCAGATACAAAGCAGTCACTGCCCCGGTGTCACCCCTCCTCCAGGTACAAAGCAGTCACTGCCCCGGTGTCACCCCTCCTCCAGATACAAAGCAGTCACTGCCCCGGTGTCACCCCTCCACCAGATACAAAGCAGTCACTGCCCCGGTGTCACCCCTCCACCACGTACAAAGCAGTCACTGCCCCGGTGTCACCCCTCCACCAGATACAAAGCAGTCACTGCCCCGGTGTCACCCCTCCACCAGATACAAAGCAGTCACTGCCCCGGTGTCACCCCTCCACCAGGTACAAAGCAGTCACTGCCCCGGTGTCACCCCTCCACCAGGTACAAAGCAGTCACTGCCCCGGTGTCACCCCTCCACCAGATACAAAGCAGTCACTGCCCCGGTGTCACCCCTCCACCAGATACAAAGCAGTCACTGCCCCGGTGTCACCCCTCCACCAGGTACAAAGCAGTCACTGCCCCGGTGTCACCCCTCCACCAGATACAAAGCAGTCACTGCCCCGGTGTCACCCCTCCACCAGATACAAAGCAGTCACTGCCCCGGTGTCACCCCTCCTCCAGATACAAAGCAGTCACTGCCCCGGTGTCACCCCTCCACCAGATACAAAGCAGTCACTGCCCCGGTGTCACCCCTCCACCAGGTACAAAGCAGTCACTGCCCCGGTGTCACCCCTCCACCAGGTACAAAGCAGTCACTGCCCCGGTGTCACCCCTCCTCCAGGTACAAAGCAGTCACTGCCCCGGTGTCACCCCTCCACCAGATACAAAGCAGTCACTGCCCCGGTGTCACCCCTCCTCCAGGTACAAAGCAGTCACTACCCCGGTGTCACCCCTCCACCAGATACAAAGCAGTCACTGCCCCGGTGTCACCCCTCCTCCAGATACAAAGCAGTCACTGCCCCGGTGTCACCCCTCCACCAGATACAAAGCAGTCACTGCCCCGGTGTCACCCCTCCACCAGGTACAAAGCAGTCACTGCCCCGGTGTCACCCCTCCACCAGATACAAAGCAGTCACTGCCCCGGTGTCACCCCTCCACCAGGTACAAAGCAGTCACTGCCCCGGTGTCACCCCTCCACCAGATACAAAGCAGTCACTGCCCCGGTGTCACCCCTCCTCCAGGTACAAAGCAGTCACTGCCCCGGTGTCACCCCTCCTCCAGGTACAAAGCAGTCACTGCCCCGGTGTCACCCCTCCTCCAGGTACAAAGCAGTCACTGCTCCGGTGTCACCCCTCCACCAGATACAAAGCAGTCACTGCCCCGGTGTCACCCCTCCACCAGATACAAAGCAGTCACTGCCCCGGTGTCACCCCTCCACCAGGTACAAAGCAGTCACTGCCCCGGTGTCACCCCTCCTCCAGGTACAAAGCAGTCACTGCCCCGGTGTCACCCCTCCACCAGGTACAAAGCAGTCACTGCCCCGGTGTCACCCCTCCACCAGATACAAAGCAGTCACTGCCCCGGTGTCACCCCTCCTCCAGGTACAAAGCAGTCACTGCCCCGGTGTCACCCCTCCACCAGGTACAAAGCAGTCACTGCCCCGGTGTCACCCCTCCACCAGATACAAAGCAGTCACTGCCCCGGTGTCACCCCTCCTCCAGATACAAAGCAGTCACTGCCCCGGTGTCACCCCTCCTCCAGGTACAAAGCAGTCACTGCCCCGGTGTCACCCCTCCACCAGGTACAAAGCAGTCACTGCCCCGGTGTCACCCCTCCTCCAGGTACAAAGCAGTCACTGCCCCGGTGTCACCCCTCCACCAGGTACAAAGCAGTCACTGCCCCGGTGTCACCCCTCCACCAGATACAAAGCAGTCACTGCCCCGGTGTCACCCCTCCTCCAGGTACAAAGCAGTCACTGCCCCGGTGTCACCCCTCCACCAGGTACAAAGCAGTCACTGCTCCGGTGTCACCCCTCCACCAGATACAAAGCAGTCACTGCCCCGGTGTCACCCCTCCTCCAGATACAAAGCAGTCACTGCCCCGGTGTCACCCCTCCTCCAGGTACAAAGCAGTCACTGCCCCGGTGTCACCCCTCCACCAGGTACAAAGCAGTCACTGCCCCGGTGTCACCCCTCCACCAGGTACAAAGCAGTCACTGCCCCGGTGTCACCCCTCCACCAGGTACAAAGCAGTCACTGCCCCGGTGTCACCCCTCCACCAGATACAAAGCAGTCACTGCCCCGGTGTCACCCCTCCACCAGGTACAAAGCAGTCACTGCCCCGGTGTCACCCCTCCTCCAGGTACAAAGCAGTCACTGCCCCGGTGTCACCCCTCCTCCAGGTACAAAACAGTCACTGCCCCGGTGTCACCCCTCCACCAGATACAAAGCAGTCACTGCCCCGGTGTCACCCCTCCACCAGATACAAAGCAGTCACTGCCCCGGTGTCACCCCTCCACCAGGTACAAAGCAGTCACTGCCCCGGTGTCACCCCTCCTCCAGGTACAAAGCAGTCACTGCCCCGGTGTCACCCCTCCACCAGATACAAAGCAGTCACTGCCCCGGTGTCACCCCTCCTCCAGGTACAAAGCAGTCACTGCCCCGGTGTCACCCCTCCACCAGATACAAAGCAGTCACTGCCCCGGTGTCACCCCTCCACCACGTACAAAGCAGTCACTGCCCCGGTGTCACCCCTCCACCAGATACAAAGCAGTCACTGCTCCGGTGTCACCCCTCCACCACGTACAAAGCAGTCACTGCCCCGGTGTCACCCCTCCACCAGATACAAAGCAGTCACTGCCCCGGTGTCACCCCTCCACCACGTACAAAGCAGTCACTGCCCCGGTGTCACCCCTCCTCCAGGTACAAAGCAGTCACTGCCCCGGTGTCACCCCTCCACCAGGTACAAAGCAGTCACTGCCCCGGTGTCACCCCTCCACCAGATACAAAGCAGTCACTGCTCCGGTGTCACCCCTCCACCAGGTACAAAGCAGTCACTGCCCCGGTGTCACCCCTCCACCAGATACAAAGCAGTCACTGCCCCGGTGTCACCCCTCCACCAGATACAAAGCAGTCACTGCCCCGGTGTCACCCCTCCTCCAGGTACAAAGCAGTCACTGCCCCGGTGTCACCCCTCCACCAGATACAAAGCAGTCACTGCTCCGGTGTCACCCCTCCACCACGTACAAAGCAGTCACTGCCCCGGTGTCACCCCTCCTCCAGGTACAAAGCAGTCACTGCCCCGGTGTCACCCCTCCACCAGGTACAAAGCAGTCACTGCCCCGGTGTCACCCCTCCACCAGATACAAAGCAGTCACTGCTCCGGTGTCACCCCTCCACCAGGTACAAAGCAGTCACTGCCCCGGTGTCACCCCTCCTCCAGATACAAAGCAGTCACTGCCCCGGTGTCACCCCTCCTCCAGGTACAAAGCAGTCACTGCCCCGGTGTCACCCCTCCTCCAGGTACAAAGCAGTCACTGCCCCGGTGTCACCCCTCCTCCAGATACAAAGCAGTCACTGCTCCGGTGTCACCCCTCCTCCAGGTACAAAGCAGTCACTGCCCCGGTGTCACCCCTCCTCCAGGTACAAAGCAGTCACTGCCCCGGTGTCACCCCTCCACCAGATACAAAGCAGTCACTGCCCCGGTGTCACCCCTCCACCAGATACAAAGCAGTCACTGCCCCGGTGTCACCCCTCCTCCAGATACAAAGCAGTCACTGCCCCGGTGTCACCTCTCCACCAGATACAAAGCAGTCACTGCCCCGGTGTCACCCCTCCTCCAGATACAAAGCAGTCACTGCCCCGGTGTCACCCCTCCACCAGGTACAAAGCAGTCACTGCCCCGGTGTCACCCCTCCTCCAGGTACAAAGCAGTCACTGCCCCGGTGTCACCCCTCCTCCAGGTACAAAGCAGTCACTGCCCCGGTGTCACCCCTCCTCCAGATACAAAGCAGTCCCTGCCCCCGTGTCACCCCTCCACCAGATACAAAGCAGTCACTGCCCCGGTGTCACCCCTCCACCAGATACAAAGCAGTCACTGCCCCGGTGTCACCCCTCCACCAGATACAAAGCAGTCACTGCCCCGGTGTCACCCCTCCTCCAGATACAAAGCAGTCACTGCCCCGGTGTCACCCCTCCACCAGATACAAAGCAGTCACTGCCCCGGTGTCACCCCTCCACCAGATACAAAGCAGTCACTGCCCCGGTGTCACCCCTCCACCAGGTACAAAGCAGTCACTGCCCCGGTGTCACCCCTCCACCAGGTACAAAGCAGTCACTGCCCCGGTGTCAACCCTCCACCAGGTACAAAGCAGTCACTGCCCCGGTGTCACCCCTCCACCAGATACAAAGCAGTCACTGCCCCGGTGTCACCCCTCCACCAGATACAAAGCAGTCACTGCCCCGGTGTCACCCCTCCACCAGGTACAAAGCAGTCACTGCCCCGGTGTCACCCCTCCACCAGATACAAAGCAGTCACTGCCCCGGTGTCACCCCTCCACCAGGTACAAAGCAGTCACTGCCCCGGTGTCACCCCTCCACCAGATACAAAGCAGTCACTGCCCCGGTGTCACCCCTCCTCCAGGTACAAAGCAGTCACTGCCCCGGTGTCACCCCTCCACCAGGTACAAAGCAGTCACTGCCCCGGTGTCACCCCTCCTCCAGATACAAAGCAGTCACTGCCCCGGTGTCACCCCTCCTCCAGATACAAAGCAGTCACTGCCCCGGTGTCACCCCTCCACCAGATACAAAGCAGTCACTGCCCCGGTGTCACCCCTCCACCAGGTACAAAGCAGTCACTGCCCCGGTGTCACCCCTCCTCCAGATACAAAGCAGTCACTGCCCCGGTGTCACCCCTCCTCCAGGTACAAAGCAGTCACTGCCCCGGTGTCACCCCTCCACCAGGTACAAAGCAGTCACTGCCCCGGTGTCACCCCTCCACCAGGTACAAAGCAGTCACTGCCCCGGTGTCACCCCTCCACCAGATACAAAGCAGTCACTGCCCTGGTGTCACCCCTCCACCAGATACAAAGCAGTCACTGCCCCGGTGTCACCCCTCCACCAGATACAAAGCAGTCACTGTCCCGGTGTCACCCCTCCACCAGGTACAAAGCAGTCACTGCCCCGGTGTCACCCCTCCTCCAGGTACAAAGCAGTCACTGTCCCGGTGTCACCCCTCCACCAGATACAAAGCAGTCACTGCCCCGGTGTCACCCCTCCCCCAGGTACAAAGCAGTCACTGTCCCGGTGTCACCCCTCCTCCAGGTACAAAGCAGTCACTGTCCCGGTGTCACCCCTCCTCCAGGTACAAAGCAGTCACTGTCCCGGTGTCACCCCTCCTCCAGGTACAAAGCAGTCACTGCCCCGGTGTCACCCCTCCACCAGATACAAAGCAGTCACTGTCCCGGTGTCACCCCTCCACCAGGTACAAAGCAGTCACTGCCCCGGTGTCACCCCTCCTCCAGGTACAAAGCAGTCACTGCCCCGGTGTCACCCCTCCACCAGGTACAAAGCAGTCACTGCCCCGGTGTCACCCCTCCACCAGATACAAAGCAGTCACTGCCCCGGTGTCACCCCTCCACCAGATACAAAGCAGTCACTGCCCCGGTGTCACCCCTCCTCCAGATACAAAGCAGTCACTGCCCCGGTGTCACCCCTCCTCCAGGTACAAAGCAGTCACTGCCCCGGTGTCACCCCTCCTCCAGATACAAAGCAGTCACTGCCCCGGTGTCACCCCTCCACCAGGTACAAAGCAGTCACTGCCCCGGTGTCACCCCTCCACCAGATACAAAGCAGTCACTGCTCCGGTGTCACCCCTCCACCAGGTACAAAGCAGTCACTGCCCCGGTGTCACCCCTCCTCCAGATACAAAGCAATCACTGCCCCGGTGTCACCCCTCCATCAGATACAAAGCAGTCACTGCCCCGGTGTCACCCCTCCTCCAGATACAAAGCAGTCACTGCCCCGGTGTCACCCCTCCTCCAGGTACAAAGCAGTCACTGCCCCGGTGTCACCCCTCCTCCAGATACAAAGCAGTCACTGCCCCGGTGTCACCCCTCCTCCAGGTACAAAGCAGTCACTGCCCCGGTGTCACCCCTCCTCCAGGTACAAAGCAGTCACTGCCCCGGTGTCACCCCTCCTCCAGGTACAAAGCAGTCACTGCTCCGGTGTCACCCCTCCACCAGGTACAAAGCAGTCACTGCCCCGGTGTCACCCCTCCACCAGATACAAAGCAGTCACTGCCCCGGTGTCACCCCTCCACCAGATACAAAGCAGTCACTGCCCCGGTGTCACCCCTCCACCAGATACAAAGCAGTCACTGCCCCGGTGTCACCCCTCCACCAGGTACAAAGCCGTCACTGCCCCGGTGTCACCCCTCCACCAGATACAAAGCAGTCACTGCCCCGGTGTCACCCCTCCACCAGGTACAAAGCAGTCACTGCCCCGGTGTCACCCCTCCACCAGGTACAAAGCAGTCACTGCCCCGGTGTCACCCCTCCACCACGTACAAAGCAGTCACTGCCCCGGTGTCACCCCTCCACCAGATACAAAGCAGTCACTGCCCCGGTGTCACCCCTCCACCAGATACAAAGCAGTCACTGCCCCGGTGTCACCCCTCCACCAGATACAAAGCAGTCACTGCCCCGGTGTCACCCCTCCACCAGATACAAAGCAGTCACTGCCCCGGTGTCACCCCTCCACCAGATACAAAGCAGTCACTGCCCCGGTGTCACCCCTCCTCCAGGTACAAAGCAGTCACTGCCCCGGTGTCACCCCTCCTCCAGATACAAAGCAGTCACTGCCCCGGTGTCACCCCTCCTCCAGGTACAAAGCAGTCACTGCCCCGGTGTCACCCCTCCACCAGATACAAAGCAGTCACTGCCCCGGTGTCACCCCTCCTCCAGGTACAAAGCAGTCACTGCCCCGGTGTCACCCCTCCTCCAGGTACAAAGCAGTCACTGCCCCGGTGTCACCCCTCCTCCAGGTACAAAGCAGTCACTGCCCCGGTGTCACCCCTCCACCAGGTACAAAGCAGTCACTGCCCCGGTGTCACCCCTCCACCAGATACAAAGCAGTCACTGCCCCGGTGTCACCCCTCCTCCAGATACAAAGCAGTCACTGCCCCGGTGTCACCCCTCCACCAGGTACAAAGCAGTCACTGCCCCGGTGTCACCCCTCCACCAGATACAAAGCAGTCACTGCCCCGGTGTCACCCCTCCACCAGATACAAAGCAGTCACTGCCCCGGTGTCACCCCTCATCCAGATACAAAGCAGTCACTGCCCCGGTGTCACCCCTCCACCAGGTACAAAGCAGTCACTGCCCCGGTGTCACCCCTCCACCAGGTACAAAGCAGTCACTGCCCCGGTGTCACCCCTCCTCCAGGTACAAAGCAGTCACTGCCCCGGTGTCACCCCTCCACCAGGTACAAAGCAGTCACTGCCCCGGTGTCACCCCTCCACCAGATACAAAGCAGTCACTGCCCCGGTGTCACCCCTCCACCAGATACAAAGCAGTCACTGCCCCGGTGTCACCCCTCCTCCAGGTACAAAGCAGTCACTGCCCCGGTGTCACCCCTCCACCAGATACAAAGCAGTCACTGCCCCGGTGTCACCCCTCCTCCAGGTACAAAGCAGTCACTGCCCCGGTGTCACCCCTCCACCAGATACAAAGCAGTCACTGCCCCGGTGTCACCCCTCCTCCAGGTACAAAGCAGTCACTGCCCCGGTGTCACCCCTCCACCAGATACAAAGCAGTCACTGCCCCGGTGTCACCCCTCCACCAGATACAAAGCAGTCACTGCCCCGGTGTCACCCCTCCTCCAGGTACAAAGCAGTCACTGCCCCGGTGTCACCCCTCCACCAGATACAAAGCAGTCACTGCCCCGGTGTCACCCCTCCTCCAGATACATAGCAGTCACTGCCCCGGTGTCACCCCTCCACCAGGTACAAAGCAGTCACTGCCCCGGTGTCACCCCTCCACCAGATACAAAGCAGTCACTGCCCCGGTGTCACCCCTCCTCCAGGTACAAAGCAGTCACTGCCCCGGTGTCACCCCTCCACCAGATACAAAGCAGTCACTGCCCCGGTGTCACCCCTCCTCCAGGTACAAAGCAGTCACTGCCCCGGTGTCACCCCTCCACCAGGTACAAAGCAGTCACTGCCCCGGTGTCACCCCTCCACCAGGTACAAAGCAGTCACTGCCCCGGTGTCACCCCTCCACCAGATACAAAGCAGTCACTGCCCCGGTGTCACCCCTCCTCCAGGTACAAAGCAGTCACTGCCCCGGTGTCACCCCTCCACCAGATACAAAGCAGTCACTGCCCCGGTGTCACCCCTCCACCAGATACAAAGCAGTCACTGTCCCGGTGTCACCCCTCCACCAGATACAAAGCAGTCACTGCCCCGGTGTCACTCCTCCTCCAGATACAAAGCAGTCACTGCCCCGGTGTCACCCCTCCTCCAGGTACAAAGCAGTCACTGCCCCGGTGTCACCCCTCCTCCAGATACAAAGCAGTCACTGCCCCGGTGTCACCCCTCCACCAGATACAAAGCAGTCACTGCCCCGGTGTCACCCCTCCACCACGTACAAAGCAGTCACTGCCCCGGTGTCACCCCTCCTCCAGATACAAAGCAGTCACTGCCCCGGTGTCACCCCTCCACCAGATACAAAGCAGTCACTGCCCCGGTGTCACCCCTCCACCAGGTACAAAGCAGTCACTGCCCCGGTGTCACCCCTCCACCAGATACAAAGCAGTCACTGCCCCGGTGTCACCCCTCCTCCAGGTACAAAGCAGTCACTGCTCCGGTGTCACCCCTCCACCAGATACAAAGCAGTCACTGCCCCGGTGTCACCCCTCCTCCAGGTACAAAGCAGTCACTGCCCCGGTGTCACCCCTCCTCCAGGTACAAAGCAGTCACTGCCCCGGTGTCACCCCTCCACCAGATACAAAGCAGTCACTGTCCCGGTGTCACCCCTCCTCCAGATACAAAGCAGTCACTGCCCCGGTGTCACCCCTCCTCCAGATACAAAGCAGTCACTGCCCCGGTGTCACCCCTCCACCAGATACAAAGCAGTCACTGCCCCGGTGTCACCCCTCCACCAGGTACAAAGCAGTCACTGCCCCGGTGTCACCCCTCCTCCAGGTACAAAGCAGTCACTGCCCCGGTGTCACCCCTCCTCCAGGTACAAAGCAGTCACTGCCCCGGTGTCACCCCTCCACCAGATACAAAGCAGTCACTGCCCCGGTGTCACCCCTCCACCAGATACAAAGCAGTCACTGCCCCGGTGTCACCCCTCCACCAGATACAAAGCAGTCACTGCCCCGGTGTCACCCCTCCTCCAGATACAAAGCAGTCACTGCCCCGGTGTCACCCCTCCTCCAGGTACAAAGCAGTCACTGCCCCGGTGTCACCCCTCCACCAGATACAAAGCAGTCACTGCCCCGGTGTCACCCCTCCACCAGATACAAAGCAGTCACTGCCCCGGTGTCACCCCTCCACCAGATACAAAGCAGTCACTGCCCCGGTGTCACCCCTCCTCCAGGTACAAAGCAGTCACTGCCCCGGTGTCACCCCTCCACCAGATACAAAGCAGTCACTGCCCCGGTGTCACCCCTCCACCAGATACAAAGCAGTCACTGCCCCGGTGTCACCCCTCCTCCAGGTACAAAGCAGTCACTGCCCCGGTGTCACCCCTCCACCAGATACAAAGCAGTCACTGCCCCGGTGTCACCCCTCCTCCAGGTACAAAGCAGTCACTGCCCCGGTGTCACCCCTCCACCAAGTACAAAGCAGTCACTGCTCCGGTGTCACCCCTCCACCAGATACAAAGCAGTCACTGCTCCGGTGTCACCCCTCCTCCAGATACAAAGCAGTCACTGCCCCGGTGTCACCCCTCCACCAGATACAAAGCAGTCACTGCCCCGGTGTCACCCCTCCTCCAGGTACAAAGCAGTCACTGCCCCGGTGTCACCCCTCCACCAGATACAAAGCAGTCACTGCCCCGGTGTCACCCCTCCTCCAGATACAAAGCAGTCACTGCCCCGGTGTCACCCCTCCTCCAGGTACAAAGCAGTCACTGCCCCGGTGTCACCCCTCCACCAGGTACAAAGCAGTCACTGCCCCGGTGTCACCCCTCCACCAGATACAAAGCAGTCACTGCCCCGGTGTCACCCCTCCTCCAGATACAAAGCAGTCACTGCCCCGGTGTCACCCCTCCTCCAGATACAAAGCAGTCACTGCCCCGGTGTCACCCCTCCACCAGATACAAAGCAGTCACTGCCCCGGTGTCACCCCTCCACCAGGTACAAAGCAGTCACTGCCCCGGTGTCACCCCTCCACCAGGTACAAAGCAGTCACTGCCCCGGTGTCACCCCTCCACCAGGTACAAAGCAGTCGGGGCCTCCGGACTCACCTGGAGGAGGTCTCGGAATTTGTTGGACACGGAGGCCATATCGGAGAGGCAGCTGTCGATCTTCGCCTTCGCTTGGTCTCCTCCGAGTTCCTGACTAAACAATTTCCTGCAGTCATTCTGGAAGGTAAAGAACAGGGGTCAGACAAGAGATGCCGCCGTGGCTGGGGTCAGATGGGAGACGCCGCCGTGGCTGGGGTAAGGCGGGAGATGCGGCCATGGCTGGGGTCAGACGGGAGACGCCGCCGTGTTTGGGGTCAGGCGGGAGATGCTGCCATGGTTGGGTCAGATGGGAGACGCCGCCGTGGCTGGGGTCAGATGGGAGACGCCGCCGTGGCTGGGGTCAGATGGGAGACGCTGCCATGGTTGGGGTCAGATAGAAGACGCGGCCGTGGCTGAGGTCAGATGGGAGACGCGGCCGTGGCTGAGGTCAGATGGGAGACGCGGCCGTGGCTGGGGTCAGATGGGAGACGCCGCCGTGGCTGGGGTCAGGTGGGAGACGCCGCTGTGGCTGGGGTCAGGTGGGAGACGCTGTCGTGGCTGGGGTCAGGTGGGAGATGCTACCGTGGTTGGGGTCAGGTGGGAGACGCCGCCGTGGCTGGGGTCAGATGGGAGACGCAGCAATGGCTGGGGTCAGGTGGGAGACGCCGCCGTGGCTGGGGTCAAATGGGAGACGCCGCCGTGGCTGGGGTCAGATAAGAGACGCCGCCGTGGCTGGGGTCAGGTGGGAGACGCCGCCGTGGCTGGGGTCAGGTGGGAGACGCCACCGTGGCTGGGGTCAGGTGGGAGACGCTACCGTGGTTGGGGTCAGGTGGGAGACGCCGCCGTGGCTGGGGTCAGATGGGAGACGCAGCAATGGCTGGGGTCAGGTGGGAGACGCCACCGTGGCTGGGGTCAGATGGGAGACGCCGCCGTGGCTGGGGTCAGATAAGAGACGCCGCCGTGGCTGGGGTCAGGTGGGAGACGCCGCCGTGGCTGGGGTCAGGTGGGAGACGCCACCGTGGCTGGGGTCAGGTGGGAGACGCCGCCGTGGCTGGGGTCAGTGCTGCCCTGTGTACAGCAAGTAGATGATAGGCCGCCATGTCTGTACCCCAGACCTGTACTGTGATTCGGGGGGGCTGCAGCCGGATCTCCCACCCTTCTATGCCCCCTCCTCTTACCTCCAGGTTTTTCTTCAGGGTCATTATGTTCTCGCTGCACACCTCCACATTGTTCAGACTGACCTGGAAGGGATAATGGGGTGTGAGCAGTGACCACGGCGTCTTCTCGTCCCCTGCAGTCGGTATCTTACCAGGAAAGACGTCTTGGCCTCGTCGTTGCTCTCGATACCCTTGGTGTCAAACTTGCCCTGCTGCAGGCTGCTGTGCACGAGGCTGACGGCACTGGTCACGCCGCGCTGGATGTCCTGTAAGGTGGTGGCCGGGAAGCCCATCCTCAGCTTGTTACACAGGACCTCCCTGCAAGGAACCGCAGATGCCTAATATGAGGCCACCCAACCTCGCAGCGACCGGCCGCTCCTTACTGTCCCCAAAATCACCTGAAGTCGGACTCCATCATGGTCGTGGACAGGTTAATCATGGCGCAGAGACAATCGATGCTGGAGCTGGACAGCGCCCGCCCGATGCACTTCTTCACAATGTAAAACACGTCGTCCACCATGCTGGATATCAGCTGCCCCCGCTCACACGTGTCCATGGCCACCGCCTGCACAGGGCACAGCATCAGCCCCTGTCACACCGCCCGGTCCTCCCATTCCCACCAGTGCTCCCAGCAGTAACATGCCTCAATCCCCAGAGTGCGGCCGCCCAGCCTCGTCTCACCTTCTGCACGGACTCCCTCATGTAGTATTCCTCCATGGTGATGTAATATCCGATCAGCTCCTGCATGGAGCGGCTCAGGAGGCAGAGGGTTAACAGCTTCTCCAGACTCTGCTGGTGCTCTGGAGGAAGAGAGCGGCCGGTGAGGGGAGCGCCGCGGCATAGAGAGCGGGGGGAGCAGAGAGCGGGGAGGGGGGAGCAGAGACCCGAGAGCGGGGAGGGAGGAGCAGAGAGCCGAGAGCGGGGAGGGGGGAGCAGAGAGCCGAGAGCGGGGCGGGGGTGTGAAGGTGGTCTGAACTGTAGTATGTTTGTTTAAACGTAATAAGAATATCTGTGTATGTAAATAATCAAAATGTAGATATAGTTGTATAATAATCTGTCTGTCTATGTGGCAATTGCACAGATCTATAATACTCCCTGTTCAAAGTTGTATAGTCATGAAGGGGTTACTAAGGATAAGTGAACAGATGTACAAATAATGGAAGTTTTCAAATAATGAGCAAAAGACTTATCAGTAGCTTCACACAGAAAGAATGTACAAGAAACAAACAATGTGCTGTGAGAAATTAAGAAGTGGAAAACTCCCTGTTTTGCTTCAAGGTTATTCATGCATATTGTATAATTGGATCTATCTAATACACGGGTCAGTTGGTGATGCTGGCTCAAGGAGAACATGTCTTATGTATTCATTGTCTGATACATTGATATATTGGCACTGGTATACAGCTAATACGGCACCGTCTCTGGATATCCCAAACGAAGACTCCATTAGCAGTCTTCACCCAAATTCCTCCCTTGACAGTTTGGCACACCATCCTTTCACGGATGCATTACCGACCTGGCAATACCGATGCTTTGGACGTCGCAGACTGAGATCTCCCTCCGGTCCAAGTAGACTGATCATCTCCATCACACGGGTGAGTGTTACATACTGTGTATTCACTACCGTTGTGGCTGGTTTGGAGAGGAGGGAGTGATGGGCTGTGTGTCCAAATCGGTGTTAAAAGGTACCTGATTATGACTCAGGGGTAGTGCCCGCTGGAGCTCAGAGCACGATCCCAGCCCTGAGTGTGGATCGGTCGAGAGTGTCACACGGGATCCAGAGGACGGTTGTTAGGGCAGGAAAGACGGTGGTGGCTGGATATAGCTAGCTAGACTCACCCGGTCTGTAATTAGGGTTCCCGTGACTGAAGATAGGGATTAGAACATTAAATTTGATACAGTTGCTCAAGTCTGGAGGGAATACCTTTGGTACTCCTCCTCCATATCACGGGATACCCTTATTACTATATAGCTGAGGGAGCAGCTAGTATGGAGGTGGAGCCTTAAGTTCCGGCCGGACTCTAACGCACGCCGCATAGTCATAAATTAGTGTAATCCAGACACCACGAATATAGCAAAAATGTTCAGACAGAAAGCTGAGAGGCCTGAAGGAAAAAAGAGATTGTTGATTGATGTTGAATTGTTTAGAAGAATAACGCAGATATTGCTATCAGACGGATATATTGAGGTCAAAGAAGAGGATGAGCGAGGAGATGTTGTGTTTTCTTATAGGTCACCCAAGTCTGAGGATGGTTTTAGGGGCACTCAGGAAGGTTGTTTTGTTGCTACTTCGCAGCCTAATGCTGGACAAGCTCCGGAGTTATTCACAGATGCTTTAGTCACAAGACAGCATCCCTTAACCCTTTACACACCCATACCCCTGGTCCCTCCCATACCTATAATGCCGTCTCTCCCCTCACCAGCCAGTCTACAGACACGCTCCCCAGTTACCAATCCCCTCCCCTTGGATCCCCCTTTTTCCCCTAGAACACATAGTGAGCCTTACCCCGAACCTGAACAGCCCTTATTTAAATATGTCCCTTTCAACCCCATCCAGTCAGCGGCATTAATCCCCTGCCTGCCAGATCCCGACATTAACCCTATGCGATTTTATAGGAAGATGCTACAGGTCCACCAGTTATATTCAGCTGCTCGGAAGGACCTTGTTAATTTCACCAAAGTAAAAGCAGGAGACAGTTTGGCCCTTAATGGAACCCCATCTCACAATGCCCCCAGGCACTGATAACACCACTTTCCAAAGTGGGCAACAGTATTATGCCGCTTTAAAAAAATGGGCTCAAGATCAATTTGTGTATACAACCGCGCCGGTGCAGCCCCCACCACAGCCCATGCCCCAACAGGGTCCAAACCCCGTATACGTAGCTCCCAATCAACAAAACCAGCAGACCCAGCAACAGAATTGTTGGCGTTGCGGTCAGCCCGGTCACTATCAAAGAAAGTGTCACCCCCCCAAATCTCGGTGTTTGGCCAGGTACCCTCGAAACCGTAACCAAAACTTGCAGCACACTGTGAGGACATAGGGATATATTCTGAGCTATGAAGCCATATTCCTATAGCCGCCATCTTGTCAAGCTTCAATCAGAATGCTAATGAATCTGAGGAACCTCTCTGTTGAGCAGTTGTGTGACAAAGGAAAAAGTCTATGATATGGAAATTAGGTGAGCCTTGGGAACACCTAGAGAGAGGATGACCCCCCCTCCGTGACACTGTAGCAGAAGTTCCTATCTAATTACCAGGCTCTGGAAGCCCCAGAGAGGCTCCAGTAATAAATTGTTAATATCTCGTGAGCCGTGCTTCCTATGGATATGTCGAGCAGAGATATGGCAATGGGGCAGGCTAACGACTCCCGTACATATTTTATATAGGCGTTGGACCTTTGGAAGTATCCCAAACGTGATATAGGCCAGTGGGGAAACAGCAGACCAGCCATGTGTCCTCTCATTTTGAAGAGAAAATCATAACTGAAAAAATGAGAGCATTGGCGTCCGCCTACGACGTTCCCAGGCAAAGTTATGGCCAATAATCACTTTGGAATATTACTTTGACTCAAGGCAGTGGGAGTGGCAGTGCTTCCCTGTGAGGTCACTAAGGTAGGAGGGGACAGGGATTGTAGCCAGTTGATAACCTCAGTGCAGCCATTTTTAGGTGTTCTTGCTCGGGGGTCTGTGTCTGAGAACACATGTGAGGAAGTTCCTGGAAACCTGGTTGAACAGCGCCCCCCTGTGACCAGACGCACAAGGTAACTGCTTGAACTGTATGCCTGTTTGTAAACCATACTTTATTGTAAATGTACTCTGACCTAACTGTATATTCTGTAGATTCCATATTGTATATATTGTAGTCCTAGTGTGCCTTAAGCGGGCTTTACACACTGCGATATCGCCCGAATTTTGTCGTTGGGGTCACGGTTTTGGTGACGCACTTCCGCAATCGTTAGCGATATAGCTTTGTGTAACAGCGTTCAGCGATGTAAAATCGTCGCAAAAGCGTGATTTATCGCTGATCGGCTACACGGGTCCTAATTCCCAAAAATCGTTACTTCAGCAGTAACGAGGTTGTTCCTCGTTCCTGCGGCATCACACATCGCTGCGTGTGACGCCGCAGGAGCGAGGAACGTCTCCCTACCTGCCTCCCGGCCGCTATGCGGAAGGAAGGAGGTGGGCGGGATGTTACGTCCCGCTCATCTCCGCCCCTCCACTGCGATTGGGCGGCGGTTCAGTGACGTCGCTGTGACGCCGCACGGACTGCCCCCTTAGAAAGGAGGCGGTTCGCCGGTCACAGCGACGTCGCCGGACAGGTAAGTATGTGTGACGGCTCTGGGCGATGTTGTGCGGCACGGGCAGCGATATGCCCATGTCGCGCAACAGATGGGGGCGGGTACGCACACTAGCGATATCGGGACCGATATCGCAGTGTGTAAAGTAGCCTTTAGTCTGATTAAAATATATAATTAATCTTGGGCTGTTCTGTTATCTCCATCTTGAATCCCACGTCTGTGTGCTCGGTTAATAGATACCGTAAATCGGTTGGTGGCAGCGAGTTTGTGCCAAGGATCATTGTAGGGCGGCCAGTGAGATTGGGAAGGTTTTTATATATTCCGTCCGCGGAGGTCAGGGGAATATATACCCTACTCTCACCGGGAGCCCTTCAAGCATCGGCACAGTAGAATAGCGGCCTCCTTGCTTATTGTCGGGCAATTCCATAATTGGCCTGACTATAAGAGGGGCGCTAGAGAGCGCGTCATGTGCTCTGTCTGTTGGACGGACGGGTGGTAGAAAGGAAGGACGTAATTCCCGCTTCCTATACCCCCCCTTTCGTGACATATTCCTGACATATTGGTGGCAAGCGGTGGTATCGAGATAATAGTGTGTGTGAGTGTGAGACCCATACTCCCAGACACTAAAGACTGCCAGTAGCAGCTGTGGCTGCCGGGGTCTTCAGACCAGACCAACACTAGAGTGTCAGAGTGCAGATACTGTAAGGTGTGTGGGTGCATCAGGTAGCAGTTCTGTGTCAGTGACCAAAGTCTGCAACAATGGCTGATGGCACCAGGAGCAAAGCTAAAGAAGTTGCCGATGCTCTGGCCAGAGGCGAGGAGGTGGAGGACGGTGCTGTGGACAGCAGTGAGGAGGTTGTCCACGAGTCCTCCAGGAGCCCGACGCCAGATAACAGCTCTGCAGAGGACATCGCACAACCTGGCAATTATGGACAAGATGAGGAGGAGCCCACCCAAATGTCCTCAGGGAGCCAGATGCCAGCCCTCCGCTCTGCAATGGACAGTGAATCACCCGGCTCTGCAGCGTGCCGCAGATCACCCCTTGCAAATCCCTCCGGCCTGAGAGGTGCAGAGGCCCTCCTTCAAGCTGCCCTGGCCAGGCTTATAGCTGGAGACCGGGATACCTACGAGATACTCATGGCAGAGCATGGGCGTCTGGCAGCGTATGAGGCTGAGGCTGCGGAGTGACAGGCAGCGCGTGAGGCTGCGCAGCGACAGGCAGAACGTGACCTCCGGCTGCAGCTAGCTCAGCTCCAGCCCTCATCATCCACCCGGGACAGTCGAGATACCAAGCCTCCAAAGGTCCGTGCTGAGGACTTCCCAGTGCTGGAGTAGGATGGAGACTTGGACTCTTTTCTGACGGCCTTTGAACGGACTTGCCGGCAGCACCATCTGGACAAGGACCAGTGGGCCAAATACCTGACCCCCCGTCTAAGGGGTAAGGCCCTGGATATCCTTGGGGACTTGCCTGCTGAGGCAGATCAGGGCTATGACACCATCAAGCGGGCCCTGATCCAAGAGTACAACCTTACTCCGGAGTCCTACCGCAAGAAGTTCCGGAGCCTGCAGAAGGGACCAAAGGACACCTGGGCTGACCACCGGCGGGCACTTGCCAGAGCTGCCGACCACTGGACCCAAGGCCTGCAGCTTACCACCGGACCAGAGATCCTGGATTTGTTCATCACGGAGCAACTCTTGTGGAACTGCCCTGAGGATCTACGCCAGTTCATCCGAGACCAGAAGCCAAAAAGGGTCCACTGCTACGGCCGCCCTGGCTGATGACTACACCAACAATCAGGCCCCGGAGGCCAAGAAAGCGGCCGCAAACAGCACCTGGAGAGGGGGTAAGATGAATTCTTCGACTGCCCCACATGCCCCTAGACTGCAGGGGGTGTCTGTGTCCCCCGCCAACTCCCCTCTCCAGACCCGTGGCAGAACCAAGGCGGTGGCACCAGTGCAACCAACCTGGACACTTCAAGGCCATGTGCCCTCAGCGTCCCAAGGCCCCGTCCCAAAAACCGTCCACGGTGTGGTGTGTGGGTGGGGGTGGTGGTAGACCCCGGGACAACTTACAGCCCGTCACAGTCGGCCGGTCTACGACCATGGGACTGCGAGACTGCGCCGCTGAGGTGACTCTGGTACGGCCTGAGATGGTGTCCCCCCAAGACTTGGTACCCGGAAAACCCTCGCTGTCTCCGGGATTGGAGGCATTGACCCGGCGCTGCCCGTCGCCAAGATTTATTTGGAATAGGGAGCAGGACGAGGGGTGAGGGAGGTGGGGGTAACTGATCAGATTTCCGCCAAAGTGTTACTTACCGATTTGGGGCGGATAACCTCCCAGTTTGAGGCCCCCGAATCCCCAAGGGCTGATCTTTCAGCCAGTAATGACATACCCCCTGACAATGTTGATGTGTTATCTGTGCATAATGTAAGGGAGGAGGTAGTGAACTCTGAGTTTTCTGCTTACACAGACACCATAGACACACACACAGCTGCAGCTGTGACGGGGAGGGGGTTGGAGAAGGGTGTGACAATGCCTCTACCAGTGATCAGCCAGTGAGCTGGGCTCTGTTGCCCTCTGCAGGGATAAGCAGAGAGCAGGGTACTACAGGGGGAGAACCGGTGTGTGGGGTGGGGGCTACCATAGCAAATGCGGGGTCCCCAGAGATTTCACAGCGGGGTTCTATTGTTGCAGGGGGGGGAACAGGCAGGTGAGATTGGGGCTGGCCCAGGAGCGGAAGTGCTCCAGGTAAGATCTCAATGCAGGGTTCCCCCACAACTGGGGTGTCAGGAAGCCAGGTAGGTCTGCCTGAACCGGCGACTTGGTCAGGAACAAAGGAGGAGCAGGCACAACCCACGGTAACAGCGGCTGTGACCGCTGTCACCCGCAGTGGGAGTGCTGGAAGCCAAGGGGCCTCCCGGAGGTCCGATAGCTCTTCCCCTTCTGACCAAGTGGCAGCCGAGTCAGGCGGAGGCCAGGACACAGGTCCCGGGGTACTGACCGAAGATGTGACAGTCTCGTCGATTCTGGCCACATCTAGTCAGGGGTTTCAGGCAGCGTTAGAAGCTGACGACAGCCTGAAAGCTTTTAAGGAGCAGGCGGCACAGCCTCCCTCGGACTCGGACCCGGAGCGAGTGGTCGTTGACCAAGGATGGCTGTAGCGGGTTACGGTCCAGCAGGGTTCACCAGAGGCGTGGGCCAGGAAACGACAGTTGGTGGTACCCTATCTATTCCGGACGGAGTTGTTGCGGATTGCGCATGAGATTCCGATGGCCGGACACCTAGGGATCGCTAAGACCAAGGCCAGGTTAACCCAGCATTTCTACTGGCAAAAAATGGGGGCCGATGTGGCTGCCTACTGCCATTTGTGTGACACCTGTCAGAGAGTAGGGAAGGCGGGGCCACTCCTCAAAGCCCCACTGGTATCTTTGCCCATCATTGATGAGCCTTTCAGGAGGGTGGCTGTGGATCTGGTCGCCCCGCTGGCCATCCCCAGCAGCTCCGGGAAACGCTTCATACTGACGGTAGTGGACTATGCCACCCGGTACCCAGAAGCAGTGGCCTTGTCGTCCATTCGGGCTGACAAGGTGGCCACCGCATTGCTGGAGATCTTCTCCCGAGTGGGTTTTCCCCAGGAAATGCTCACTGACCGGGGGACCCAATTTATGTCGCAGCTGATGGAGGCCCTCTGTAAGCAAGTCCAGGTGCAACATCTGGTGGCCAGCCCGTACCATCCACAGACTAATGGCCTGTGCAAGCGGTTCTGTGGCGCCCTGGACAAGCCAGGTCGCCACAGGTACTGCAACAACACACCCCACACCCCGGCTAGGCACACCGAAGTCAGACAAAAATCCTTGTTGCCTCCTGTGAGGCAAATCCCGGGATATGAAGATGAATTATGACTCCAGTCATAATCCCTCATCACTCCCTGGCAGTGCCCCCTCCCTTCTTGTTCTCAGTGTTCCACTTACACCTCCATGGCCATGTCCTGTGATATGGAAATTAGGTGGCTTGGGGACAATGGACACAGGATGACTCCCTGCCGTGACCCTGTAGTGGGGGCTGCTAGCTAGTTAGCAAGGCTATGGAAATAGCCAGACAGAACGACTCCAGTAAAAAATGGTTCATATCTCGCAAGCCATATTTCCGATAAATATGGCAACCATAAAAATGGTGTCTCCGCATGCGGACGATGCCGGCACACCCTTTTTATGGGAGCAGGACATTGGGAAATGCCCCAGGCGTGATATCAGCCAATGGGGAACTGGCAGACAGGTCATGAGTCCCCTCGTTCTGTAGCTAAATTCATAACTGTCACAATGAGAGCATTGGCGTCCGCCTACGACGCTCCCAGGCAAAGTTATGGCCCATATTCCATGTTGTGGATTGTCCATAACTCAAGCCAGGGGTGGAGCAGTGCTCCCTCTGAGGTCACTAAGGTAGGAGGGGACCTGGAGTTGCCCAGGTTGATAACCCTACTTCGGCCATTTTCCAGTGTTCTTTTCGCTGGGGGCACGTGTAGGAAACATCTGTGGGAAGGATCCTAGAAACCTGGGTACAGCGCCCCCCTGTGGCCAGACGCAACAAGGTAACTGCTGGAACTGTGTATGCCTGTTTGTAACCCATGCTTTGATTGTAACTGTACTCTGACATATGTATATTCTGTAGATTCCCTATTGTATATATTGTAGTTTCTAGTGTGCTTTAGGCTGATTAAATTATATAATTAATCTTGGGCTGTTCTGTCATCTCGATCTTGAATCCCACGTCTGTGTGTTCGGCTAATAGTTACCGTAAAACGGTTGGTGGCAGCGAATTGTGCCAAGGATTATTGTGGGGAGGCCAGTGAGATTCGGGGAGATTTTATATATTCCGCCCGCGGAGGTCGGGGGAATATATACCTTACTCTCACCGGGGACCCTTCAATAATCGGCATAAGTAGTATAGCGGCCTCCTTGCTTATGGTCGGGCAATTCCATAATTGGCCTGACTATAAGAGGGGCGCTAGAGAGCGCGTCACGTGCTCTGTCTGTCGGTCGGGAGGTATAAAGGAGGGGTGACCCCCACTTGTTACCCCCCCGATTGTGACGTACTGGTAGCCAGCGCGGGGGATTTCTGAGTGACCCCCCCGGTGGTTTGTGACACCTCCCTCCAGGGGCTGATGTCCACACCAGGGGGTGGAGCCAGGCGGTTGGCCCCACCCACCGAGGAGTTCACAGTCCTGGAGGCGGGAAAAGGAAGTCAGATCAGTTTGGAGAGTAGTGTGGAGTGGAGTAGAGGAGACTGACCGTGTCCAGGTGCGTGGCCCGGGCACATACAGCAAGATTGGCAGACGGTGGTGACCGTCTGCAGGAGGGGCTGATTGACGTGAACCGTAAGGACCGGGGACGGGCGGTGGCCCGCCGGTACCGTATCGCGTAGCGAAGAGAAGCCAGCACCATTCGGCAGGGCCTACGGACCCCGACCAGGCTTGGAGTCGCTGTAAAACCGGTCAAATCCGTTAGCGAAGGGAACCTCCGGGGTTTCCCAGCAGTCAAGACCCGATTGAAGGCAACAGCTCAAACCGTGAAGGGAAATACAGTCACCGCCAAGGCTACAGTTCCTGCGGGCAAAAGGGGCTCCCTCAGCCTCCATCCAAGCTGGGGAGCGGGTTACCGGTGGGAAGCCACCAGAACAGAGAACACAACACAGGTGCAGGGAAAGGCAGTCACCGCCAACCTACCGGGAGGAGAACCACCGCAGCCGTCTGTGGGACCCGTCCATCCAGCCGTTTCTTTTACCGGAGACTTTCTATTCATCATTGGATGAGTGAGTACCACTGTGCCGTGCGGCACCGCGCTGCCCCCGCGACCCTGCAATTCACCGGGTCCCATAACCCACCTGCCATCCTCCCCTCATCGGGCCCCGGGACAACCAACCCCCCTACCCATGGAGGGGAAAAACAACATCCAAGCTGCTCCCTGTCATCGCTCCCGGGATCCCCGTCCAGAGCAGCGGTGGTGTCACAACCTCACCACAACCGTGGGTGGCGTCACGGACAATAAATCCCCAAAAACATTCCCCTTTTCACTCACGGGCGAGAAGCGCCGCTCGAGTCCCCAGATCCGGCCCACCGCTCGAGCCACCGAGCAGCCGCAGTGCCGGATCCGAGCGTGGTGAGCGCAGCGTCCCCTCCTCCGCCCGCGACCACTTGGCGTCACGAACAGGATCTTACCGCTCTGCCGTCTGGTGGAGGTGCGCCTTGTGACCGCCGGAGGTGTCCGGCCGAAAATCTTGAGAAGCCGCCATTTTGGGCACGAAAAGTCCCCGCTCGAGCGTCTCCTCGAACAGTGGAGGCACGAAAGCCGAAACCCCGCCCCTGTAAAGGAGGAGCCGGAAAAAGACTAAGGGGGACGGATGGCGTCTGGCCACATGTAGCCCGCGGCTATAAAAGCCCCCGGGACAACCAACCCCCCTACCCATGGAGGGGAAAAACAACATCCAAGCTGCTCCCTGTCATCGCTCCCGGGATCCCCGTCCAGAGCAGCGGTGGTGTCACAACCTCACCACAACCGTGGGTGGCGTCACGGACAATAAATCCCCAAAAACATTCCCCTTTTCACTCACGGGCGAGAAGCGCCGCTCGAGTCCCCAGATCCGGCCCACCGCTCGAGCCACCGAGCAGCCGCAGTGCCGGATCCGAGCGTGGTGAGCGCAGCGTCCCCTCCTCCGCCCGCGACAACTTGGCGTCACGAACAGGATCTTACCGCTCTGCCGTCTGGTGGAGGTGCGCCTTGTGACCGCCGGAGGTGTCCGGCCGAAAATCTTGAGAAGCCGCCATTTTGGGCACGAAAAGTCCCCGCTCGAGCGTCTCCTCGAACAGTGGAGGCACGAAAGCCGAAACCCCGCCCCTGTAAAGGAGGAGCCGGAAAAAGACTAAGGGGGACGGATGGCGTCTGGCCGCATGTAGCCCGCGGCTATAAAAGCAGGGACGCCAGGACTCTCCAATCTTGTGGTTCCTGGAAAGCACCATGGCTGAGATGCACAGTCCGACCAACAACCCCGTAGTCCCCGCGCCAGGCACCGCGGCGTGGGTGAAAGACCGGACCGCCCCGCTGAGTAACCGTCTGCAGACCTGCATGCAGCTCCTCCTAGAGGAGTGGGAGACCGACATGGCGGACATGGTGGCTGCTATGCGGAGACGCGAGGTGGAGGAAGATTTTGAGGAGCGGGTAAGGGACCAACGCCCCTGTATTCCGGAGGGATCGGCCACTGCGGCTGGGGGGCCCGACCTGCACCCGCTCACCCTGCTGCCTCCCCCGCTACCCGTGTTAGTCGCTGCCGCCCCGCCACTAGGCCCGCTACCCATTCAACCGGTAGCGATACCCTGTCAATCCGCTCCGGCGGACCGACTGGCTGCAGACACTCGGGGCAGCCCTGAACCGCTCCTCTGGGAGCCGCCGGGGCCGCGGCCCCTTAACGAAGATGTATCAGAGGCCCCGGCAGGGAACGCACCAGGTTCCGTGCTGGAGCCCGGGACCGTGGCGTGGATGAAGGCCAGAGTAGTTGAATTCAACCAACGCCAACAGGATCAGATATACCTCATGATGGAGCAGTGGACCCGTGAGGTGGAAACGCTGGTTGCGACTGCCCCGATGTATGAGATGGGAGCCGACGTGACGGAGCTGACGGGTGACCCACGCCCCCATGTCCCACAAGGACCGGCCACTGCGGCTGGGGGGCCCGGCCCAGTCTCGGCCCTCGTATCGTCCCTGCCATTATCCATGGGGCGCCTCAGTGTTGGCCGACCTGACCTGCTGCCCCGTGCTACCACAGTAGAATCTGACGTGCTGAGTGCCGGAAACCCGGAGACTGCGGCAGCTGGCGGCAACCCGCCTGGCGCAGGGACACTTGATAATGACTCCGGCCCCGAGCCCACCTCTGCGTTCGAGAAGGCGAGTGAGCGTCTCCGCTACGAAGGAGGGCCGGTGGTTTTCTATAGCCCGCACACCGGTGGAAATGGATACCGGGCACCCCTCTCCCAACAGGCCTGTCACTGCATGTTCGAAATGTTAGTAACAGAGGATGAGGCCACCTCAGCGGAAGGGTCAGAATGATGGCAGTGGAGCCCCGCTGCAAGTTGTCCCCGTTGGGACCACCTGTAGAGTTAAAAAGTGTTTGAATGATAAGATGGATCAACCGAAGTTTATCTGATTGGAACCTTGATTAAACCGGCCGTTGCCGGCAACTAGTCCCCGTAGGGACTTTCTGCAACCGTTGCGTAAGGAACTTCTTACGGACAAGCCCGAGAACTGGCAGGGCAACCACAAACTTGTGGGATGTAAATAATGTTTGGCTTAAACCGTTACCGCCTCCGGAGAGGCAGGTTTGGAGGATGGGCCTGGAGGAAAGGGATGGCCCAGGCCCGCCACTACCGTAACCGGTGGCGATCCTCCGGGGGGGGGGCTCAGGGGTCCCCATGGACGCGGGTCCCCTGAAAGAGACCGAACACGCTCGGGCAACTTGGTTCTGGACTGGGGTCAAGGGGTGCTGCCCACTTCTTAGGGGCAGCATCAGGGCCAGGTTGTTTGGGTGGGAGAAGAGCGGAAGCCGTACCATTGTGAAATGTGATTTTTACATGTTTTTACCGTTTTCTATCTTTTGCAGTTAACAAAAATAAAACCGGTGATGGACGGGCAGCCCACGGATGGTCTGCATTTTACTAAGGGGGAATGTGGCGCCCTGGACAAGCCAGGTCATCACAGGTACTGCAACAACACACCCCACACCCCGGCTAGGCACACCGAAGTCAGACAAAAATCCTTGTTGCCTCCCTCCAGGGGCTGATGTCCACACCAGGGGGTGGAGCCAGGCAGTTGGCCCCACCCACCGAGGAGTTCACAGTCCTGGAGGCGGGAAAAGGAAGTCAGATCAGTTTGGAGAGTAGAGTGGAGGAGTGAAGTGGAGTAGAGGAGACTGACCGTGTCCGGGTGCGTGGCCCGGGCACATACAGCAAGGTTGGCAGACGGTGGTGACAGTATGCAGGAGGGGCTGATTGACGTGAGCCGTAAGGACCGGGGACGGGCGGTGGCCCGCCGGTATCGGATCGGGGAGCGAAGAGAAGCCAGCACCATTCGCCAGGGCCTACGGACCCCGACCAGGCTTGGAGTCGCCGTAAAACCGGTCAAATCCGTTAGCGAAGGGAACCTCCGGGGTTTCCCAGCAGTCAAGACCTGTTAATGATGCTCTCCATTCCACTCCATCAATCTTAAGGCTTCTGTAATATATGTTTCTGTAGTACTTTTGTCTCTGCTGGCTGACACGGTACAAAAATATATTTTATATATTTCTGTAATGAAAGTTCTGTCTATGGTTTTTCTTTATTTGTTTTTCCCCACCAGCCATTCTAACATCGCGCACCCTGAAGGACAAGTGGGGGCCATGAGCCTGCAGGGATGTGTGGGAGGGTGTACTTATCACAAGTTGTAAAGAAAAAAAAAAAACTGACGAAGTAGAGAAAGGTAAAAAAAGAATGGCTTCTGCAGAGATTTGCATGTGTTTATATACTAACAAGTGTTTTTTTCCGGCTGGTGGAGTAGATTTTGTTTAATCCTTAGAGTTCAAAGTTTCATAGGAGATTATCACTAGTATCCTGCTGATATCTAAACAATTAAATTAATTTCTAAGTTATATTTATCGGTTAGTTAATTATATTGTCTGCTGTTATAAACCTATAAGTTTTGCCAAAGTACTATATAAAAACAAAACAAAAAAAGGGGGAAAGTAGATATCTATTATATTTTTTTCCAGCAGTAAAAGGCACAGCAGACATATTGGATAGGTTTTAAAGCTGGCCTTTCTTTTGTAACAGTTATGTCATGTTTATTGGACTATTATAAAATATGTCTGTTATAAGAATAATCTAATGCATATTTCTTTTAGTTTTTGTTTTTATAGATGAAACCAGATGGTGGTCGATTCTGCACTGGATATGCTACAGGTTACACAACATGAGGTAGTCTAAATTTAGGCCACTCCCTCCCCTCCTATCGGTACAGGAGGAAGTGACGTAAGTGCCTCTCTAGATGGGTGGAGCAGAGGTAGGTAAGATAGTCAAAATGTATGTAGGATGTAGATCTTTCCTGTTGTCAAATAAGCTAGGTACGCCGAAAAGAAAGTCTAGATCTGAGCTGATGGAATCAGATGGCGATCCCCGCACAGGTGCAGCTGACCAAGAAGCAGTGACCGGGCCTAGAGTTGAGGAGTCCTTTACCATGCATATAGACCATGCCTTGGTGACACCGGTCACGTCAGTGACTTCTGTCACTCCTTGTGTTCTTAAATCCCTACAGGAACAAGCGAATAAACAAGGAGTGGAGTGCGAGACGCGGGGAGCCGGCTGACTGAGGAAGGTCTGTGGATGAAGGGCGGTAAGCTTTCTCTGCCATGAGATCTCTTCTTAATGATGGCCCAAGTAACATGGACTAACATCTGTGAAAGTTGGCGCTTTGGTGACGCCAGGGTTCAGTACCCAGGTAGGCAAACTCACCCGGTCTTGTGAAACATGTTCTTAACACAATGAGGAAAAACTGTAAAGAGTCCGTAGAAACACCCTGCACCTGCTCTACCCATTGTTAGAGACTACAAACTGATTATAGATGTTTATCATGAGCACGTTGTATGCAAGTCTGTGCGTGTTGTGTAGATTTATTTCCAGGTCTGGTCAGAGATATTCCAATGCAGAAAACGACGTCATTGCTGAAAATCCACATAATGCAAGTGGTATATAAAAAACAAAACTATTAAGTTGTAAATCAATGCGTGTTATATTTCTCTTTAGTGCGTGTTTTGTTTCTCTTTAGTAATAAACAGGTTCCAATGTAAAATGTTTTTTTTTTTGTCTAGCGCAAAGCACGTATAATTTTCATATGATTGACTAATTAGAGAAATAAACAAGTGTATTTTCTAATTTCAGATCCTAAATCAGAGTTAGTAGTATATGGTTTTTGGTCAGGAGACTGATTAATCCTAAAAGGACACAGAAATTTCGATAAAGCTCAACGGCAGGACAACATGGATTCACCCCCCGCATTGCAGAAGGGTCGATCCACCGGAGATGCACTGAGCGTCCTGCTCATATTTATCCTTTACAAAAAGACCTGCACAGTCCCAAACCATCATTGCCGAAACAGTTAGAAGAGAGGACTTAGAGAACCTTGAGACATGGGAAAGTCCAACTACAAAGGGTGAGGACTCACCTAGGGGTCCTTAGTCTCAAACCGGTGAAGAAACCCCTTTCCCCTCTCCACCCATGCCTCAACGTTCAGTCAGGCAGGATTTCCCAACAGATCTTTCTTCCTCTTTTCCTAAGGGAACACGGGACCCTTAGTATTTGAAAATGGCAGAAGTGAGTCAAGGGGGGACTGTTGAGGGTACAAATTGAGTAATAAAAAATACTTAATTCAGCCATTTCATAGACCCAAAAATGTGGTTTGGTTAATGTAATCTAACCATTTACAAATGTTTTTGTCTCCTACTAACTCATATGAATATATTCAGTGATTTTCCTTAATATAAAATGCTAGCTATGGATTCTTTCATTTCGAGAGAAGTTTTGGAAGAGCCTATCCCATCAGGCTGATGTCTCTCCGGCCTAGTCTGCTGAGCACTGGCAGTGACACGCGAGTTAATATCACATCTCAGAAACCAACGGACCTAAAACAACCGAAGCAGAAAGCGGCCGCTATTCAACCCATTATCCCAGAAGGTTTTTCCAAGTCTGGGCCACAAACTGTTCACATGAAGCCTCATCATGTTTTGTTCTTTTTTTTTATCAAGAGCAGATTGTCCAGGTTCACGGAGTGGCCCTAAGTGGACTAGCACTGACCAAGCATCTTCCTTTTTGTTTCATATCCGGAAAGAAGAACCATGGACAATTTGTAGCAAATAGTCTTTTGTTTTTTTGTTTTTTTTTGTTTTTTGATTATGTGCTAATTTTTAAATAAGGTCTAGATTCAATCTTTCTTAATCAGGATAATGTGACCTAATAAGAGTAATAACGCCAATTCTAATAGCCCCTATAGATCATAGAGTTATGTTTAATAAATAATAATAAGTACTTAAGGGTGGAGTTAAAGTCTGCAGTGTTAAATTAAACAACAATCCCATAAAAAGCCCGCATATAGGTATAGATATAATTAAAGTCCCAAAGGCAGTAAGTCACAAATAAGTCCCAAATAATAAAATATATCTAAATGGGAAACATTTTTAAAATTTAAGGTTAATAATATTCACAGATATTTTATTAAGGGGGGACTGTGAAGGTGGTCTGAACTGTAGTATGTTTGTTTAAAAGTAACAAGAATATCTGTGTATGTAAATAATCAAAATGTAGATGTAGTTGTATAATAATCTGTCTGTCTATGTAGCAATTGCACAGATCTATAATACTCCCTGTTCAAAGTTGTATAGTCATGAAGGGGTTACCAAGGATAAGTGAACAGATGTACAAATAATGGAAGTTTTCAAATAATGAGCAAAAGTCTTATCAGTAGCTTCACACAGAAAGAATGTACAAGAAACAAACAATGTGCTGTGAGAAATTAAGAAGTGGAAAACTCCCTGTTTAGCTTCAAGGTTATTCATGCATATTGTATAATTGGATCTATCTAATACACAGGTCAGTTGGTGATGCTGGCTCAAGGAAAACATGTCTTCATTGTCTGATACATTGATATATCGACACTGGTATACAGCTAATACGGCACCGTCTCTGGACATCCCAAACGAAGACTCCATTAGCAGTCTTCACCCAAATTATTCCCTTGACAGGGGGAGCGGAGGGCCGAGAGTGGGGCAGGGGGAACGGAGGGCCGAGAGCGGGGCGGGGAGAGTGGAGGGCCGAGAGCAGAGAGCGGGGCGGGGCGGGGGGAGCGGAGCGGTTCAGGAGGCCGAGGGTCAGCATCTTCTCCAGACTCTGCTGGTGCTCTGGGGAAAGAGAGCGGCCGATGAGGGGAAGAGCCGCGGCACAGAGAGTGGGGCGGGGGGAGCGGAGGGCTGAGAGCGGGGCGGGGGAGCAGAGAGCGTGGCGGGGGGAGCGAAGGGCTGAGAGCGGGGCGAGGGGAGCGAAGGGCTGAGAGCGGGCGGGGGGAGCAGAGAGCTGAGAGCGGGGCGGGGGGGAGCGGAGGGCTGAGAGCGGGGCGGGGGGAGCGGAGGGCCGAAAGCGGGGCGGGGGGAGCGGAGGGCCGGAGCGGGGGGAGCGGAGGGCCGAGAGCGGGGGGAGCGGAGGGCCGAGAGCGGGGGGAGCGGAGGGCCGAGAGCGGGACGGGGGGAGCGGAGGGCCGAGAGCGGGACGGGGGGAGCGGAGGGCCGAGAGCGGGACGGGGGGAGCGGAGGGCCGAGAGCGGGACGGGGGGAGCGGAGGGCCGAGAGCGGGACGGGGGGAGCGGAGGGCCGAGAGCGGGACGGGGGGAGCGGAGGGCCGAGAGCGGGACGGGGGGAGCGGAGGGCCGAGAGCGGGACGGGGGGAGCGGAGGGCCGAGAGCGGGACGGGGGGAGCGGAGGGCCGAGAGCGGGGCGGGGGGAGCGGAGGGCCGAGAGCGGGGCGGGGGGAGCGGGGCGGGGGGAGCGGCTCAGGAGGCAGAGAGTTAACAGCTTCTCCAGACTCTGCTGTTGCTCTGGAGGAAGAGAGCGGCTGGTGAGGGGAGAGCCGCAGCACAGAGAGCAGGGCGGGGGGAGCGGAGGGCCGAGAGCGGGGCGGGGGGAGCGGAGGGCCGAGAGCGGGGCGGGGGGGGAGCGGAGGGCCGAGAGCGGGGCGGGGGGGAGCGGAGAGCGCTGGAGTGTGCACTCACCTTGCTTCACCTCCTCCGCTGCCATGGAGTCTCCGACCTCAAAGTCTGCGGTGATGCGGCGTCTAATGAAGCGGAGGTAGAGCTCGGTGCGGGCGCTCATCAGGGTCACCTCAGCCAGGATGGGGTCCAGGTCCCTGTATAACACAAGCCTTCTGCGTGACCCCGCTGTACTGGCTGCACCCTGCGGTGAGGCCTATGCACAGCGTCTCCAGCACACATCACAGAACAGCGCTATTAATATCTGTAGCATTTCATGTCCCTGCCGGACACTCACCGCGGCTCGATCTTCTCCGAGGACGAAGCTCGGATGATGCAGCTCTGCACCCGCTGGAACTGCGGAAGAGACGGCACCCCATGTATTATACATATAACCACCCCCGAGAGCACACAAGACCCCCACCCACCAATCACAGCCCACCGATCAGAGCCCACAAGACCCCCACCCAGTGATGTCAGCCCATGAGACCCCCACCCACGAGACCCCCACTCACCAATCTCCACCCATGAGACCCCCACCCAGTGATCTCAGCCCACAAGATCCCCACCCAGTGATCTCAGCCCATGAGACCCCCACCCAGTGATCTCAGCCCACGAGACCCCCACCCAGTGATCTCAGCCCACGAGACCCCCGCCCAGTGATCTCTGCCCACGAGACCCCCGCTCACCTTCCTCTGGTAGTCTCTCTGCTGTAGGAACTTCTCCACCACCCTCTCCACCTGTCGGTCGCACTCGGCCTGCAGGTGTGTGATCAGCATGTAGAGGCGGCCGGGGCCATAGTACGTCTCCAGAATGGGCTGATGAGTCTCCACGATACGGGCGATACCTGAAATACAGAGGATCACACCCTGACCAGTGACAGCAGTGGGGCAGGATGGGGCAGGATGGGGCGGGATGGACCCTCCCCGGCTGCACCGTCCTCTACATCATCATCAGCCAGACCACACCAGGATCCTCCAGAACATTACAAGGAGCCAAAAGTACCAGCCAGAGAAAGGCGCAGAACCACCCTCCACCTACGACCGCCCTCCACCTACAACCTCCACACTCACCCTCAAATAGCAGGGTAAGGGTGTCTGCAAACAAGAGGGACGCCCGGCGCTCGCTGCCCTCTGACGCCAGAGCCAGGGCCAGGTTCTCCTCAGCCTTCATAGCCACCTGCAAAGCAGAGGCCAAAATCAGCCAAAAGACACTCACTGGGGGGGGACAGGTAAAGGGGCTGCACCCGGGAAGAAGAGGAGAGGAGAGGCCAAGATCAGCCAGAAGACACTCACTGGAAGGGGGGACAGGTAAAGAGACTGTAACCAGGAAGGAGAGGAGCAGAGAGGAGAGGAGAGGCCAAGATCAGCCAGAAGACACTCACTGGAAGGGGGGACAGGTAAAGGGGCTGCAACCGGGAAGAAGAGGAGCAGAGAGGAGAGGAGAGGCCAAGATCAGCCAGGAGACATTCACTGGAGGGGGGACAGGTAAAGGGGCTGCAACCAGGAAGGAGATGAGCAGGGAGGTGAGGAGAGGCCAAGATCAGGCAGAGGGGCAAAGACGTGGGCAGCTTGGAGAGGGGAAACAGGAGATGGAGAGGGGAGGGGCAGCGGGGCAGGAAAGGAGAATGGAGCAGAGGTGGGACAGGGCGGGACTGGTTAGGTGGTGCAGGAAAGGGCGAGGGGAGGTGGGGCAGGAGAGGAGAAAGGAGTGGAGGTGGGGTGGGACAGGGGAGGCGAGGCAGAAGAGGATAAGGGAGGGGAGGTGGGACAGGGCGGGAGAGGGAAGGGGGGCAGGTGAGAAGAAGGGAGGGAAGGTGAGAAAGGAGAGGGGAGGTGGGACAGGGCAGGAGAGGAGAGGCGGGGCAAGAGAGAAGGGAGGGAAGGTGAGAAAGGAGAGGGGAGGTGGGACAGGGCGGGAGAGAGAAGGGGGGGCAGGTGAGAAGAAGAGAGGGGAGGTGGGACAGGGCAGGAGAGGGGCAGTGGGGCAAGAGATGAGAAGGGAGGGAAGGTGAGAAAAAAGAGGGGAGGTGGGGCAGGAGAGAAGGGAGGGAAGGTGAGAAAGGAGAGGGGAGGTGGGGCAGGAGTGGAGAGGGGAGGTGGGAGGCAGGAGAGGGGTAGTAGAGTAGGAGAGGAGTCAGGATGGAAGGTGAGAAAGGAGAGGGGAGGCGGGGCAAGAGAGGAGAAGGGAGGGAAGGTGAGAAAGGAGAAGGGAGGCAGGGCAGGAGAGGAGAAGGGAGGGAAGGTGAGAAAGGAGAGGGGCGGTGGGGCAGGAGAGGAGAAGGGAGAGAAGGTGAGAAAGGAGAAGGGAGGCGGGGCAAGAGAGGAGAAGGGAGTGAAGGTGAGAAAGGAGAGGGGAGGCGGGGCAGGAGAGGAGAAGGGAGTGAAGGTGAGAAAGAAGAGGGGAGGCGGGGCAGGAGAGGAGAAGGGAGTGAAGGTGAGAAAGGAGAGGGGAGGCGGGGCAGGAGAGAAGGGAGGGAAGGTGAGAAAGGAGAGGGGAGGTGGGGCAGGAGTGGAGAGGGGAGGTGGGAGGCAGGAGAGGGGTAGTAGAGTAGGAGAGGAGTCAGGATGGAAGGTGAGAAAGGAGAGGGGAGGCGGGGCAAGAGAGGAGAAGGGAGGGAAGGTGAGAAAGGAGAGGGGAGGGAGGGCAGGAGAGGAGAAGGGAGGGAAGGTGAGAAAGGAGAGGGGAGGGAGGGAAGGTGAGAAAGGAGAGGGGCGTCGGGGCAGGAGAGGAGAAGGGAGGGAAGGTGAGAAAGGAGAAGGGAGGCGGGGCAAGAGAGGAGAAGGGAGTGAAGGTGAGAAAGGAGAGGGGAGTAGGGAGTGAAGGTGAGAAAGGAGAGGGGAGGCGGGGCAGGAGAGGATAAGGGAGGGGAGGAGGGACAGGGCAGGAGAGGGGCTGCAGGGCAGGAGAGGAGAAGAGAGGGAAGGTGAGAAAGGAGAGGGTAGGCGGGGCAGGAGAGGAGAGGGGAGGCAGTAGAGAGTCGGGGTAGCAGTCCAGCATTCTTACCTGATGACACAGGTAGGCAGAGAACTTGCTGATCCCCTCCTCGTGGAGGCCGAGTAGTGGGAAGATCTTGAAGAACCTCTCCACCTGGGGCAGGTCTCCGGCTTTGGTTGCGGCGTCCAGCTTCTGGCTGACCAGGACCTTCAGCTGCTTCTCGGCCTCCTGCAGGAGCTGTAGGCTGGCGTCAATCATACTGCCTGGAGGCGACACACAGCCATCATGACATACACAGCTCGGGCAAAAAGTAACCCTCCGCTGCACAATCGTCAGGTTTACTGAATTTAATCTTTATTTTTGAGCAAAATGTAATTTCTTCTTCTATTCTATATACTCCTAACAACAAACAATAAACAACAAAAAATCAGTAACCACCGAACACTGCAAGCGTGTGAATGGCGCCTCCAGACAGGAAAACAAGCCAAAATTGTATATAAAGTCCCCTGTTATTAAGCACTTGCACTTTATTCATTATTATTCCTCATTGCGGGCGGCCGCAGGTAGGAGATGTTAGTTGTTCCTGCGGTGTCACACGTAGCGATGTGCGCTGCCGCAGGAACGAGGAACATCCAGCGGCGTGCACCACCACCGATATTATGCAAAGGAACGACGTGTCAACAATTTTTGACGGTTTTGCGATCGTTGATCGTCGCTCCTTGGTGTCACACGCTGCGATGTCGCTAACGGCGCCGGATGTATGTCACTAACGGCGTGACCCCGACGATATCTCGTTAGCGATGTCGCAGCGTGTAAATGGCCCTTAATTGTACACACACAGTGTACCTTGCTAGATGTGTGGCTTGTGGTCTCATTTATGTGGGATCTACGATCCGTAAGTGGAAGATACGCTTTTCAGAACATATTAGAGATGCGGTACCAAAAATAAAGGAAATATCAAGATCCATGTCCGGTTTATCTAGACACTTCCATGATGTACACGGAGGTAATGTTAAGGCACTAATGGTGCACGGCATTAAGAGGGTTAATCTGCCCCTGAGAGGGGGTGACTGGACGTATTTGGTTAGGACGTGTGAGGGTAAATGGACACTGAAGATGAATTGCCGCGTACCTGCTGGATTCAACGAAGAATGATTTGGCATATTTATATTAAGGAAAATGTATGTATTAAATGTAAAGAGATCTGTGCCTATTCCCTCTGATTGCAGGTGATGAAGATTGAATGACACGCCTGTGATCATATGCCTGTGATGACGCGCCTGTGATCATATGCCTGTGATGACGCGCCTGTGATCAAATGCCTGTGATCACGCGCCTGTGATCATATGCCTGTAATGACGCGCCTGTGATCATATGCCTGTGATGACGCGCCTGTGATCATATGCCTGTGATGACGCGCCTGTGATGACGCGCCTGTGATGATATGCCTGTGATGATGCGCCTGTGATCATATGCCTGCGATGACGCGCCTGTGATCATATGCCTGCGATGACGCGCCTGTGATCATATGCCTGTGATGACGCGCCTGTGATGACGCGCCTGTGATGATATGCCTGTGATGATGCGCCTGTGATCATATGCCTGTGATGATGCGCCTGTGATCATATGCCTGCGATGACGCGCCTGTGATCATATGCCTGCGATGACGCGCCTGTGATCATATGCCTGCGATGACACGCCTGTGATCATATGCCTGTGATGACGCGCCTGTGATCATATGCCTGTGATGACGCGCCTGTGATCATATGCCTGTGATGACGCGCCTGTGATCATATGCCTGTGATGACGCGCCTGTGATGACGCGCCTGTGATGATATGCCTGCGATGACGCGCCTGTGATCATATGCCTGCGATGACGCCCCTGTGATGATGCGCCTGTGATGATGCGCCTGTGATGATGCGCCTGTGATCATATGCCTGTGATGATGCACCTGTGATGACGCCCCTGTGATGACGCGCCTGTGATGATGCGCCTGTGATGACGCGCCTGTGATGATGCGCCTGTGATGACGCGCCTGTGATGACGCGCCTGTGATGATGCGCCTGTGATGATGCACCTGTGATCATATGCCTGTGATGACGCGCCTGTGATGATGCGCCTGTGATGATGCGCCTGTGATGATGCGCCTGTGATGATGCGCCTGTGATCATATGCCTGTGATGATGCGCCTGTGATCATATGCCTGTGATGACGCGCCTGTGATCATATGCCTGTGATGACGCGCCTGTGATGATGCGCCTGTGATCATATGCCTGTGATGATGCGCCTGTGATCATATGCCTGTGATGACGCCCCTGTGATGATGCGCCTGTGATCATATGCCTGTGATGACGCGCCTGTGATGACGCGCCTGTGATGATGCGCCTGTGATCATATGCCTGTGATGATGCGCCTGTGATGACGCGCCTGTGATGATGTGCCTGTGATCATATGCCTGTGATGATGCGCCTGTGATGACGCGCCTGTGATGATGCGCCTGTGATGATGCGCCTGTGATGACGCGCCTGTGATGACACGCCTGTGATGACACGCCTGTGATGATATGCCTGCGATGACGCGCCTGTGATCATATGCCTGCGATGACGCCCCTGTGATGATGCGCCTGTGATGATGCGCCTGTGATGATGCGCCTGTGATCATATGCCTGTGATGATGCACCTGTGATGACGCCCCTGTGATGACGCGCCTGTGATGATGCGCCTGTGATAATGCACCTGTGATGATGCGCCTGTGATGACGCGCCTGTGATGACGCACCTGTGATGACGCACCTGTGATGACGCGCCTGTGATGATGCGCCTGTGATGATGCGCCTGTGATCATATGCCTGTGATGACGCGCCTGTGATGATGCGCCTGTGATGATGCGCCTGTGATCATATGCCTGTGCTGATGCGCCTGTGATCATATGCCTGTGATGACGCGCCTGTGATGATGCGCCTGTGATCATATGCCTGTGATGACGCGCCTGTGATGATGCACCTGTGATCATATGCCTGTGATGATGCGCCTGTGATCATATGCCTGTGATGACGCGCCTGTGATGATGCGCCTGTGATCATATGCCTGTGATGACGCGCCTGTGATGACGCGCCTGTGATGATGCGCCTGTGATCATATGCCTGTGATGATGCGCCTGTGATGATGCGCCTGTGATCATATGCCTGTGATGATGCGCCTGTGATCATATGCCTGTGATGATGCGCCTGTGATGATGCGCCTGTGATGACGTGCCTGTGATGATGCGCCTGTGATGATGCGCCTGTGATCATATGCCTGTGATGACGCGCCTGTGATGACGCGCCTGTGATCATATGCCTGTGATGACGCGCCTGTGATGATGCGCCTGTGATGATGCGCCTGTGATGACACGCCTGTGATGATGCGCCTGTGATGACGCGCCTGCGATGACGCGCCTGTGATCATATGCCTGTGATGATGCGCCTGTGATGATGCGCCTGCGATGACGCGCCTGTGATCATATGCCTGTGATGACGCGCCTGTGATGATGCGCCTATGATGACGCGCCTGTGATCATATGCCTGCGATGACGCGCCTGTGATGATGCGCCTGTGATGACGCGCCTGCGATGATGTGCCTGCGATGATGTGCCTGTGATGATGCGCCTGTGATGACACGCCTGTGATGACGCGCCTGCGATGATGCGCCTGCGATGACACGCCTGCGATGATGTGCCTGCGATGACACGCCTGCGATGATGTGCCTGCGATGACACGCCTGCGATGATGTGCCTGCGATGACACGCCTGTGATGATGCGCCTGCGATGATGTGCCTGCGATGACACGCCTGTGATGATGCGCCTGTGATGATGCGCCTGTGATGATGCGCCTGTGATGATGCGCCTGTGATCATATGCCTGTGCTGATGCGCCTGTGATCATATGCCTGTGATGACGCGCCTGTGATGATGCGCCTGTGATCATATGCCTGTGATGACGCGCCTGTGATGATGCGCCTGTGATGACGCGCCTGTGATGATGCGCCTGTGATCATATGCCTGTGATGACGCGCCTGTGATGATGCGCCTGTGATGATGCGCCTGTGATCATATGCCTGTGATGATGCGCCTGTGATCATATGCCTGTGATGACGCGCCTGTGATGATGCGCCTGTGATCATATGCCTGTGATGATGCGCCTGTGATGACGCGCCTGTGATGATGCGCCTGTGATCATATGCCTGTGATGATGCGCCTGTGATCATATGCCTGTGATGATGCGCCTGTGATCATATGCCTGTGATGATGCGCCTGTGATGATGCGCCTGTGATGACGTGCCTGTGATGATGCGCCTGTGATGATGCGCCTGTGATCATATGCCTGTGATGACGCGCCTGTGATGACGCGCCTGTGATCATATGCCTGTGATGACGCGCCTGTGATGATGCGCCTGTGATGATGCGCCTGTGATGACACGCCTGTGATGATGCGCCTGTGATGACGCGCCTGTGATCATATGCCTGTGATGATGCGCCTGTGATGATGCGCCTGCGATGACGCGCCTGTGATCATATGCCTGTGATGACGCGCCTGTGATGATGCGCCTATGATGACGCGCCTGTGATCATATGCCTGCGATGACGCGCCTGTGATGATGCGCCTGTGATGACGCGCCTGCGATGATGTGCCTGCGATGATGTGCCTGTGATGATGCGCCTGTGATGACACGCCTGTGATGATGCGCCTGCGATGACACGCCTGCGATGATGTGCCTGCGATGACACGCCTGCGATGATGTGCCTGCGATGACACGCCTGCGATGATGTGCCTGCGATGACACGCCTGTGATGATGCGCCTGCGATGATGTGCCTGCGATGACACGCCTGTGATGATGCGCCTGTGATGATGCGCCTGCGATGACACGCCTGCGATGATGTGCCTGCGATGACACGCCTGCGATGATGCGCCTGTGATGATGCGCCTGTGATGATGTGCCTGCAATGACGCGCCTGTGATCATATGCCTGCGATGACGCCCCTGTGATGACGCACCTGTGATGACGCCCCTGTGATGATGCGCCTGTGATGATGCGCCTGTGATGACGCACCTGCGATGATGCGCCTGCGATGATGCGCCTGCGATGACGCGCCTGTGATGACGCGCCTGTGATGACGCACCTGCGATGACGCGCCTGTGATGACGCGCCTGCGATGACGCCCCTGTGATAACGCGCCTGCGATGACGCGTCTGCGATGACGCCCCTGTGATAACGCGCCTGCGATGACACGCCTGTGATGACGCGCCTGCGATGACGCCCCTGTGATGACGCACCTGTGATGACGCCCCTGTGATGATGCGCCTGCGATGACGCCCCTGTGATGACGCACCTGTGATGACGCCCCTGTGATGACGCACCTGCGATGATGCGCCTGCGATGACGCCCCTGTGATGACGCGCCTGTGATGACGCGCCTGTGATGACGCACCTGCGATGACGCGCCTGTGATGACGCGCCTGCGATGACGCCCCTGTGATGACGCACCTGTGATGACGCCCCTGTGATGACGCACCTGCGATGATGCGCCTGCGATGATGCGCCTGCGATGACGCGCCTGTGATGACGCGCCTGTGATGACGCGCCTGTGATGACGCACCTGCGATGACGCGCCTGTGATGACGCGCCTGCGATGACGCCCCTGTGATAACGCGCCTGCGATGACGCGCCTGCGATGACGCGCCTGTGAGCACCCTCGAGCTAGTGATACTGAACGTCTACCTGTGCGCTCTTCACTGACTCCGCCTGTTGTATTTTTCTTGGATATAATGTCTGTCATTTTTAATGTAATCTTGTCATGACTAAGGGCTATGTTTTTGGGGCCTGAAACGCGTAGACGTGATCTACTTTTAATATTACACTATGTTTTTATATGCAGGGTTTTTGCAATAAAGAAGGTTTTTTGGATCTCCTGAGTAGGTGCTGTTTTTTCCACTCCTTGTGCATGTTTTCGGCTGGATCCGGCCTGTCTTGGAGCCGGGCATCTACTCATTCACCACATGAATTGCAAGGTCTGGCTGAGCTGTTGGGATTTTTCTGTAAGAACAGGGACAGACCTCATACTGTATAAAAATGCCCCCTCTCCTCTGCCTATGGGTATTCGTCTGAAGGACATAATTTCATCACCGCCAGTGTATACCCTGAAACTGGGTGGCTCCATGCGGTCTCTTGTGGCGCCACCAGCACTACGGTAACTGGTCACATGTGTCTGTATCTCTGTGTGTATTCCATGTATCTTGTACTTGCATTCTGACATATATATTCTGTAAATTCCATATTGTATATATTGTAGTTTCTGGTGTGCCCTTAAGGCGATTAAATTATATAATTTAATCTTGGGCTGTTCTGTTATCTCAATCCTGAATTCCACGTCTGTGAGCTCGGCGTAATAGTTATCATAATCGATTGGTGGCAGCGAGTTTATGCCAAGGATCATTGTTAGGCGACCCGTGAGATTTGTGGAGGATTAGATATATTCCATACGCGGGAGTCGGGGGAATGAAGGGAATTTTGTTTACTTACCGTAAATTCCTTTTCTTCTAGCTCCAATTGGGAGACCCAGACAATTGGGTGTATAGCTATTGCCTCTGGAGGCCACACAAAGTATTACACTTAAAAGTGTAAGGCCCCTCCCCTTCTGGCTATACACCCCCAGTGGGATCACTGGCTCACCAGTTTTAGTGCCAAAGCAAGAAGGAGGAAAGCCAATAACTGGTTTAAAGACCAATTCAATCCGAGGAAACATCGGAGAACTGAACCATACCACATGAACAACATGTGTACCCGAAAAAACAGAAAAACCCCGAGAAAACAGGGCGGGTGCTGGGTCTCCCAATTGGAGCTAGAAGAAAAGGAATTTACGGTAAGTAAACAAAATTCCCTTCTTCTTTGTCGCTCCATTGGGAGACCCAGACAATTGGGATGTCCAAAAGCAATCCCTGGGTGGGTAAAAGAATACCTCATGATAGGGCCGTCAAACGGCCCTCTCCTACAGGTGGCCAACCGCCGCCTGAATGACTTATCTACCTAGGCTGGCGTCTGCCGAAGCGTAGGTATGCATCTGATAATGCTTGGTAAAAGTAAGTAGACTCGACCAGGTGGGTGCCTGACACACCTGCTGAGCCGTAGCCTGGTGCCGTAATGCCCAGGATGCACCCACGGCTCTGGTAGAATGGGCCTTCGGCCTTGAGAGAACCAGAAGCCCAGTAGAACTGTAGGTTTCAAGAATTGGTTCCTCGAGCCCCCGAGCAAGGGTGGATCTGGAAGCTTGCGACTGTTTACGCCGACCAGCGACAAGGACAAAGAGTGCATCCGGGTGGCGCAGGAGCGCCATGCGGGAAGTAGAACCTGAGTGCTCTCACCAGAACCAACAGATGCAAATCTTTCTGAAATTGATGGACTGGACGAGGACACAAAGAAGGTGAGGTGATATCCTGATTGATATGAAAATGGGATACCACCTTAGGGAGAAATTCCGGAACCGGACGCAGAACTACCCTGTCCTGGTGAAGGACCAGGAAGGGAGTTTGTATGAGAGCGTTGCTAGCTCGGAAACTCTCCTAAGAGACGAGACCGTTACTAGAAGGCCACTTCCCGTGAAAAACGGGAAGGGAGACATCCTTCAAAGGCTCGAAAGGCGGCATCTGGAGAGCAATTAGAACCTTGTTCAGATCTCAGGGCTCTAACGGCCGCTTGTACGGAGTGCTGAGAAGACAAACTCCCCGTAGGAACGTGCGTACCTGAGGAAGTCGTCGTTTCTGAAAAAATACAGATAGCGCTGAGACTTGTCCCTAAAGGGAACTGAGCGACAACCCATTTTCCTACCCAGATTGCAGGAAGGAAGGAAACATAGACGATGCAACCGGCCAGGGAGAAACACCCTGCGCCGAGCACCGAGATAAGAACATCTTCCACGTCCTGTGGTCAATCTTGGCGGACGTTGGTATGCTAGCCTGTCTCATGGTGGCAACCACGTCCTGAGGTAATCCTGACGACACTAGGTTCCAGGACTCAATGCCACACCATCCGGTTGAGGGCCGTAGAATTCAAATGGAAGAATGGCCCTTGAGACAGCCAGTCTGATTGGTCTGGTAGTGCCCCCGGTTAGCCTACCGTGAGGCACCACAGAACCGAGTACCACAACATCCTCGGCCAATTTGTAGCGACGAGGATGGCGCGGCCGCAGTCGGTCTTGATCTAGCGCAGTACTCTGGGCAACAATGCCAGAGGTGGCACCTAAGGTAGCTGGAACTGCGACCAATGCTGAACTAAGGCGTTTGCCGCCAGAGCTCGATGATTGTGAAACCGTGCCATGAAGCTGGCACATTGTTGTTGTGCCGTGACGCCATTAGATCGACGTCCGGCCTCTGTCAGCGGCGCCAGATCTCCTGAAACCCGTCCGGGTGAGGAGACCATACTCTTTCGGCCACACCTCAGCGACTTAGGAAGTCAGCTTCCTAGTTTCCACACTTGGGATGTGAATTGTGGATATGGTGGATGCCGTGTCTTCCACCCACATCAGAACCTGCCGGACTTCCTGGAAGGCTTGCCGGTTGCGCGTTCTTCCTTGGTGGTTGATGTATGCCACCGCTGTAGAGCTGTCCGACTGAAGTCGGATATGCTCGCTTTCCAGCCGCTGTTGGAAGGATTGTAGGGCAAGATACACTGCTCTGTGTTCAAGAACATTGATCTGAAGAGTGGACTCTTGCTGAGTCCACGTACCCTGAGCGCTGTAGTGGAGAAAAACTGCTCCCCACCCTGATAGACTCGCGTCTGTCGTAACTATCGCCCAGGACGGGGATAGGAAGGACCTTCTTTTTGACCAAGAGGTGAGAAGAAGCCACCACCGTAGAGATTCCTTGGCCGCCTGAGAAAGAACGACGACTCTGTTGAGGGACGTCGACTCCTCGTCCCATTGGCGGAGAATGTCCCATTGTAGTGGACGCAGTAAAACTGCGCGAAAGGAACTGCCTCCATTGCTACCATCTTACGTAGGAAGTGCATGAGGCGTCTCAATGTGTGCGACTGGTTCTTAAAGAAGAGCTTGCAGCCCGTAGTGAATGCTGTTTGTCTAGCGGCAGCTTCACTATCGCTGAGAGAGTAAGAAACTCTATGCCTAGATATGTTATCGATAGGGTCGGGGTCGGATCTGACTTTAAAAAGTTGATGATCCACCCAAAACTCTAGAGAGTCTCCAGCGCAACGTTCGGGTAGTGTTGGCATGTTTCCTAAGAGAGTGCCTTGACAAGTAGATCGTCTAAATACGGGACCACAGAGTGACCCTGAGAGTGCAGGACTGTGACTACTGCTGCCCTGACCTTGGCGAAGACCAGTTGGACTGTCGCTAGCCGGAAGGTAGAGCTACGAACAGAGGGTGTTCGTCTCCTATAACGAAGCGTAGAAACGCTAGTGCTCTGGATCAATCGGCACGTGTGGATAAGCATCCTTGATGCCTAATGATGCTAGGAAATATCCTTGGGACCTTGAGGCGATGACATGGCGGAGGGATTCCATCCTGAACCGCCTGGTGTCCACGAGCTTGCTGAGCATTTTTAGATCCAGAACGGGACGGAACGGCCCGTTGTTATAGGTACCGCAAAGAATTTGGGGTAAAAACCGTGACCTTGTTCCTGAAGAGGAACGGGGGTCATCACTCTTTCTGCCTATAGAGTGCACCCTGTTTGCAGAAGAGCAGCGGCCCGGCCGGGAGGTGGAGAAATTCTGAAGAATCGAGTTGGAGGACGAGAAGTGAGCTCTATCCTGTACCCGTGAGACAGAATGTCTCACACTCAATGGTCATTGACCTATGGCAGCTAAATATCGCCAAGGCGGGAGAGCCTGCTACCGACCGAGGCCGCAAGTCATGAGGAAGCCGCCTTGGAAGCGGGTTTTCAGACTGTCGCTTTTTTGGGCGAGACTGAGCCCGCTAAGAATCTTAGCTCCTCTGATCCTTTTGAGTCCACATTGGACGAGGAAAAATGGGACCTGCCCGAGCCTTGAAAAGGCCGAAAACCCCGACTGCCTCTTGCTCTATTGGGGTTTGTTGTGTCCGGGCTGAGGAAAGGATGAATCCTTACCCCTGGACTGTTTGATGGTTACATCCAGCGCTCACCAAACAGTCGGTCAGCAGAAAAAGGCAACTGGTTAGGCAACCTTTTTTGGAAGCAGAATCTGCCTTCCATTCACTTAACGAGCAGACCAGGCTCTGCTTAAAAACACGGAGTAGCGGAGGCTACCGCCGTACGGTTCGCAGAGTCCAGGACAACCTGAATCGCGTAAGAAACAAATGCAGACATTTGAGAGGTTAAGGATGCCACCTGCGGCACAGATGTACGTGTAACCGTGTCAATCTGTGTAAGACAAGCTGAAATAGCTTGGAGTGCCCCAAGGGAGAGAATGCCGGAGCCAACGGTGCGCCGACAGCCTCATAGATGGCTTTCGACCAGGGATCCATCTGTCTGTCAGTGGCATCTTTGAGTTTGCAGTTCCATCTCCCACTGCAACTATGGATCTAGCTACAAGCCTGGAGATTGGAGGATGCCGCTCGGGACATTGGGTCCAGTCCTTGACCAAGTCAGGGGACAGGGATAACGTGTATCCTAAGCCGTTTGGAGAAGCGCATATCTGGATAAGCGTGGTGTTCCTGGACTGCCTCTCTGAAGGCAGAGTGGTCCAGAAAAATACGTGAAGCTGACTCCTCCACTGGAGGAGCTGTGAGAAATAACCCACATTCTATAGATGGACGCTATAAGATTATTTACTATGGCGTCACAATCAGGTGTATCCAGATTGAGAGCGGTCTCAGGATCAGAATCCTGAGCCGCTACTTCCGCCTCATTACACAGCGAGTCCTTCTGTTAGGACCCTGATGAAACCGAGGCCGCTCATAGCGAGCCCACTTAGGCTGTCTGGGACTGACGTCCGTGCAGAGCCGTGACTCTGGGATGCGTGTGACATTCCCGGAGCTGTTAGTTATTCACACTGAGGGGGGCCATGGATCAATGATTCAACAGTGCCCATATTGTGAGAGACATGTCCGGACTGCTAGGCTTCTAGTATCATAGCCATAGTCTCAGAAAAACTGTCAGTAAATACTGCAGACACCGTCCTCATCCCCTGGCCATTAGTGCATACAATGGGAGTCTATGTAACCTGCCGGCCGTATAGCCGTACATGCTGTACCAGCTGTATAGAAAAACATGTGGTTCTGCACCTTTGTTTTACACAGAGAATATGCTGATAACTCCTCCGCATAATCCAGGAGGGTATATACAACGTGCGACCAAACAGTGCAATGTATATAGTACAAGCATATCTATAAGTGCACTTCTGCACTAGTGGGGTTAGCACCACAGGTGCTGCTTAACGCCTGTTACAGCGATTGTGTGACTATCAGAATCCAGGGTCTTCCACACTTGTCTCTGTATCGTACAGAAACTGACACTAATGGCTGCCGGTGTCCTTGTAGAGAAGGAAGCCGTGGGCGTGCCTGAGAAAGTGCGGGAATTGCACACAGTGAGAGGGGTGGAGTATGCAAAACATACTCCAGCTCTCAGCTCTGCTCTATGCAGCGTCACGCCCCTACCCTGACTGTCAGGGCTGTGGGCGGTAACGAAGGGAGACTAGGCCCAGAAGCCGGGGACTCGAGTTAACAGCGCGGCCGCCGTAAAAGCGCGGGCCGCGCTGAAGTCCCCGGCGCACTACAAGTGCCAGCCGCGCCGCTGTTCCAGCGGCCGGCGCGCCCGAGTCCTAGACGTGGGCAGCGTCCCGCCCCTCTCCTGACTGGCAGGTCTGGGGGCGGGAACGAACGGAAGCAGGCCGCAAAAGCCGGGGACTGTAGTTATCAGCGCGGCCGCCGTAAAAGCGCAGGCCGCGCTGAAGTCCCCGGCGCACTACAAGTGCCAGCCGTGCCGCAGTCCCAGCGGCCGGCGCGGCCGAGTCCCATAAGTGTGCCTGCTTCAGCTAAGCTGAATGAGGCTATGGCACAGGCGCCGCAGCGCTGATGTCCCCCGGCGCACTACAACACCCAGCATGCTGCGGTGTGAGCGCCAAATGCACGGGGACACAGAGTACCTTGAGGAAGCAGGGCCATGTCCCTGATGTACTCCGCTCCATCCAGCATCTTCTCCAGGGGCTGTAGATGGAGCACGGTCTCAGTGCCTGGAGACCGGTAAATCCCACTTCACCCAGAGCCCTGTAAAAAGGGATGGGGAAGGAATCAGCATGTGGGCTCCTGCCGCCGTACCCGCAATGGGTACCTCAACCTTACAAACACCTCCGACATACAGTGGGGTGAGAAGGGAGCATGCTGGGGACACTATATGTGTCCTCTTTTCTTCCATCCGACATAGTCAGCAGCTGCTGCTGACTAAAAAGTGGAGCTATGCGTGGATGTGTTGCCTCCTTCGCACAAAGCACAAAACTGGTGAGCCAGTGATCCCACTGGGGGTGTATAGCCAGAAGGGGAGGGGCCTTACACTTTTAAGTGTAATACTTTGTGTGGCCTCCAGAGGCAATAGCTATACACCCAATTGTCTGGGTCTCCCAATGGAGCGACAAAGAAATATACCTTACTCTCACCGGGAACCCTTCAAGCTCGACATAGTAGAATAGCGGCCTCCTTGCTTATTGTCGGGCAATTCCATAATTGTCCTGATTATAAGAGGGGCGCTAGAGAGCGAGTCACGTGCTCGGCAGGAGGAAAGGGGGGGTGTAACTTCCTCTACCACCCCCTTCCCCTGACACCTGCCATCCCATCATCAGTGTCACAGGACCCAGAACATCCAGGAGAGGAGGAGGACGTGACCGAGAAGGAGACCCGGCCTCCACAATCACCCGCCATCCCATCATCAGGGTCACAGGACCCAGAACATCCAGGAGAGGAGGAGGACGTGACCGAGAAGGAGACCCGGCCTCCACAATCACCGGTCTCCACAATCTCCCGCCATCCCATCATCAGGGTCACAGGACCCAGAACATCCAGGAGAGGAGGAGGACGTGACCGAGAAGGAGACCCGGCTTACACAATCACCGGCCTCCACAATCAATCACCCGCTATCCCATCATCAGTGTCACAGGACCCAGAACATCCAGGAGAGGAGGAGGACGTGACCAAGAAGGAGACCCGGCCTCAACAATCACCCGCCATCCCATCATCAGGGTCACAGGACCCAGAACATCCAGGAGAGGAGGAGGACGTGACTGAGAAGGAGACCCGGCCTCCACAATCGCTCAGCCTCCACAGCACCCCCAGGAAATCTGCACAACTGCTGGAGCCATTACTGGACGCGACGCTGCTGAGAGCCTGAGTTTGGAGCACCGGAGGTATCGGAGGGGACACTGGCACCCCCCTGGTTGTGCTGCCTCCAGTCTGAATCTACTATGTGCACAATACAACAGCACTGTATGCTGAGGAGAGCCTGGCCCTTGGTGCTGTGTGTATGAGGCAGACGCGGTCACCTTCTCGTCCCTGCCGGCTGAGCTCGATGACGGACTTGTCCAGGCACAGGTAGCGGTGTATGTGCGCGGCCGCCTGCTCGTACTCCTCAGTCTTCAGCGCCGTCTGCACGCCGTCCATACAGAACTTCAGATCCAGGATGTCGTCAGCTCGCTGAATGGCCTGATAGAGGCGGCACTGCGGAAGAGAAGACATGCGGCATCAGGCAGAGGACTGCAGAGACCCCACGGCCGCAGACAAAGAGCACGGGGGGCCGGCGGGCAACGAGCACGGGGGGAGTCGGCAGGCAACGAGCACGGGGGGAGTCGGCTGACAAGGAGCACGGGGGGAGTCGGCTGACAAGGAGCACGGGGGGCCGGCTGACAACGAGCACGGGGGGCCGGCGGACAACGAGCACGGGGGGCAGGCGGACAACGAGCACGGGGGGCAGGCGGACAACGAGCACGGGGGGCAGGCGGACAACGAGCACGGGGGAACGGCTGACAAGGAGCACAAGGGAACGGCTGACAAGGAGCACGGGGGAACGGCTGACAAGGAGCACGGGGGAACGGCTGACAAGGAGCACGGGGGAACGGCTGACAAGGAGCACGGGGGAACGGCTGACAAGGAGCACGGGGGAACGGCTGACAACGAGCACGGGGGAACGGCTGACAACGAGCACGGGGGAACGGCTGACAACGAGCACGGGGGAACGGCTGACAACGAGCACGGGGGAACGGCTCACAACGAGCACGGGGGAACGGCTGACAACGAGCACGGGGGAACGGGTGACAACGAGCACGGGGGAACGGCTGACAACGAGCACGGGGGAACGGCTGACAACGAGCACGGGGGAACGGCTGACAAGGAGCACGGGGGGCGGCTGACAAGGAGCACGGGGGAACGGCTGACAAGGAGCACGGGGGAACGGCTGACAACGAGCACGGGGGAACGGCTGACAACGAGCACGGGGGGGGCGGCTGACAACGAGCACGGGGAAACGGCTGACAACGAGCACGGGGGAACGTCTGACAACGAGCACGGGGGAACGGCTGACAAGGAGCACGGGGGAACGGCTGACAAGGAGCACGGGGGAACGGCTGACAACGAGCACGGGGGAACGGCTGACAACGAGCACGGGGAAACGGCTGACAACGAGCACGGGGGGCGGCTGACAAGGAGCACGGGGGGAGCGGCGTACAACGAGCACGGGGGCCGCCTGACAACGAGCACGGGGGAGCGGCGGACAATACATACATTTCCACATTTTCGTTTAGGCTATGTGCGCACGCTGCGGATTTAGAGCGGATTTTCTGCAGAAAGTGTGTCTAACATCGCTGCAGTCAATCCCCAGCAAATCCTATGGGTATAAAAAAAATGCTGTGCGCACAGTGCGTTTTTTATACCCGCGGAGTTTCCGCTGCGGAATTAATGAGCAGTCACTTCTTTTTTTGGAAAAACCGCATGCAGATTTTGTTGCGGTTTTGGTGCGTTTTTTTACCGCAGGTTCAGGATTCTTTCAGAGGGTCCGGATTTTCCTTAAGAAAAAGTCACTTTCTAGTGCGCACACGGACTTATACAGGTTTATTTCCTTTGTGCTTATTGGAACAACACAAAAAAAAACAGGAAAAAAGGCAAATGGGACCGAATTTCACACAAAACCCCAAAATGTTCTGGACAGAATGGCTGCCCCCTCTTCTTAATATTTGGCTGCGTCCTTTACCCTCTGGAATAAATCCCTCCATCAGTCGCCCCCTGTCCCCGTCCACAGCTTCTTCCTCCTCTCACCTGGAGTCTCAGACTCTTCTGTATAAATGTCTCCAGGTCTCTCAGATCTGCAGTCTGGGCGTAGCGCAGTCTGGGCGTAGCGCCGTCTGGGCGTAGCGCTGTATGGGCGAAGCGCCGTCTGGACGTAGCGCAGTCTGGGCGTAGCGCTGTCTGGGCGTAGCGCTGTCCGGGCGTAGCGCTGTCTGGGCGTAGCGCTGTCTGGGCGTAGCGCTGTCTGGGCGTAGTGCTGTCTGGGCGTAGCGCTGTCTGGGCGTAGCGCTGTCTGGGCGTAGCGCTGTCTGGGCGTAGCGCAGTCTGGGCGTAGCGCAGTCTGGGCGTAGCGCCGTCTGGGCGTAGCGCTGTCTGGGCGTAGCGCTGTCTGGGCGTAGCGCAATCTGGGCGTAGCGCTGTATGGGCGAAGCGCTGTCTGGGCGTAGCGCTGTCTGGGCGTAGCGCAGTCTGGGCGTAGCGCAGTCTGGGCGTAGCGCAGTCTGGGCGTAGCGCCGTCTGGGCGTAGCGCCGTCTGGGCGTAGCGCAGTCTGGGCGTAGCGCTGGCGTTCCTAATATGCCGGCACCCCTCTGTACCTGGTGCAGTGTGCCCGCTTCCCTCTGTCCCCGGCTGGTCTTGCCGGTGGATGCCCACGTGATGGTCGGCTCTGCTCCCAGCTAGGCTGCAGGCTCTGCACATGTTGTGTGGGGTTTCCTGCTCTACAGCCTAGGGGGCGCACGCACAATACGGAGGTGTGCACACCTTGCTAAGCTGTCCCCAGCCATTCGCTGGGAGGCACCAGCTACTTAAGGCTCCTCCCCGATAGGAGGGGCAGAGCATTGTATTTCTTGAGTGGTTGTCCTGTTTGTGCTTCTGCTGAAGGGCTGCTGAACGCCGGCCTCCCTAACCGTGGGCGTAACACTACTCAGACAACACAGGGTGAGGGAACCACAATAATAAGACTTTATTGGATCCCCAAACAATTAACGGCACATAACACATAACCAGCAAAACACACAAATGTAACAGCAACAGAGTCTCACCCTTCCACTGCTCACCAGGGATTAAAATGTCCATGCACTGGGGTTTCCAGGGCCGCTTACTCCGAGAAAAGAATAGTGGCAAGCGTATGAAGCTTACCGAGCACAGCAAAGTCTGTAGCCAGGTGACCAAATTGTCCCAACCTGGGTTTACTCCTTAAATAGTCTCTTGCATGATGATATAATCCTGGCAGCCGGAGTCTAAATCCCTAGACTGTGGTATGGTCTCCAATCGGAATCGGAGTCCCTAGATTGAAGCCATGCAACCAAGTGATCCTCTAGTTGGAGCCAAAGTCCCTAGACCGAGTTCACAAGGCATCCTGGTTCTGATCCCCTAGCCAGCTCCTAAGAGCTTAGACTGGATCATGCAACATCCATCAACCCCCGGTGACTCCAAGAAGTCCCCTTTTATAGCCATAGCCTTCCCTTAGGATATACTGTGCCCTTATCGGATTGGTTGGACAAGGTTGCTTCTCCTATTGGATGAATTTCAAGCTATAGTCAAATATCCAGAGACAAGGGTGAGACAGGTACGTTACATCACATCTAGCAATTCACTTAGTAATACAATGGGAAGTTCGCATAATTGAGTTATCTGGGTGTCTGGCCTTCAGTGGCCAAAACAATTACATGAGTCAATGAAAACTTCAATACTAAACTCCCAAGAGTCTTGTAGAACAATGAGGGATTATCCCCCATCTATAAACAAACTGTCTTCATGTCTGGCTGAATGTTAAGAAAGTTAACCCATGCGAGGCACTCAGAGTCCAAGTTGTCACAGCGTCTTCTCTTCTTTTCTCCAAATATTCAAATCTCTCCACAAGAATAAATAGGATTTGGCTCCAGACTCACTGTGGCTTCTATATTTCTCCAGCACTTTGTTTCCATCCACTTCTGGGGCTTCTTGAAGTGTTTGAGGCCATTGTCCTGCTGGAGACCCCTGCCCTAGGACTACACCCAGTTTTCTGACACCGGGATCTATATTGCCACCCAGAATCCTCTGGTAATCTTCAGATATCATGTCACAGTCAAGACCCCCGGTGCCAGAGGCAGCAGAACACCCCCAAACCATCACACACGTCCCCCATATGTGCCTGTAGGTGATGTGATCTTTATTTTGTAGCCTCATTCCGTTTTTGGTAAACAGTAGAATGATGCGCTTTACGAAAAAGCTCCATCTTGTCTCATCTGTTTACAAGACGCTTTCCCAGAAGGATTTTGGTTACTCTCGTACATTTTGGCTTTTTTCTCTCTATGTGTCAGCAGTGGGGTCATCCGGGGTCTCCTCCATAGTGTTTTTTTGTCTGTGTCAGCAGTTGGGTCCTCCGGGGTTTCCTCCGTAGCATTTTTCTGTGTCAGCAGTTGGGTCCTCCAGGGTCTCTTCCGTAGCATTTTTCTGTGTCAGCAGTGGGGTCCTCCTGGGTCTGGGGTCTTCCTGGGTTTCCTCAATAGTGTTTTGCTGTCTGTGTCAGTAGTGGGGTCCTCCGGGGTCTGCTCCATGGTGTTTTTCTGTTTCAGCAGTGGGGTCCTCCTGGGTCTAGGGTGCTCCTGGGTCTACTCAATAGTATTTGGCTCTCTGTGTCAGCAGTGAGGTCCTCCTGGGACTCCTCCATAGCATTTCATGTCATTCAGATGTGGTCGGATAGTTCGTGCTGACATTGTTGCTCCTGAGGTGCAGCTTGGATTTCTCTGGCTCCTGAATGGGGCTTATCCACCATCCATACTTTCCTATGTTACGACCTTTGATCAGTTTTTCTCTGCTGTCCACATCCAGGTAGATTAGCTGCAGCGCCATGGGCTGTAAACTTCTGGATTATGTTGTGCACGGTGGATAAAGGAACATCAAGATCTCTGGAGATGGACGTGTAACCTGGAGGTTGCTGATATTTTTGAATAATTCCGGTCCTCCAGTCCTCAGACAGTTCTCCTCTTTCTGTTCTTCATGCTTAGGCTGGAGTCACACTTGCATGTGGATCAATCACATCAGACTGCCTGAATCGGCCACCGGCTCTTCTAACAGGAGAGGGTCACCTGCATGTATTTCTATGCAGCTGACACGCTCCAGTCAGGACAGCTGCCGGCCGGTCCGGGCACTGCGATGCCATCCACACGCAAGTGTGACTCCAGGCTCAGTGTGACGCACACAGACACACAATACAAAGATTGAGCCAACTTCTCCCTTTTTCTATGGTTTCAGGTGGGATTCTCATATTGCCCGCACCTGTTACTTGCCACAGGTGAGTGTGAATGAGCGTCACATGCTGGAAGTTGTTTACCCACAATTTTGGGCAGGTGGAGCCAGTTATGAGTGAGCTCTACCATGCCCGGGTGCTCAGACGGGCGCGACTCGTGTACCGAGTATAATGGGAGTCAATGAGGGACTTGAGCATTTTCCCAGAATTCTCCACTGACTTCCATTATACCTGGTACATGAGTTGTGCCCGTCTGCGCACCGGGCATGGTACTGCTCGCTCAGCACTGGCACCAACACTTCTGTCCGGACCAACTCAGGGGTTTTGTGTTCAATTTTCTTTTTTTTTACTCATTTTTTTGTGTTGTTCTAATATAAACAAAGGAGATAAACGCGAGTATAACAAAAGAATACTTCACCTTCCGGAACAATATCGGGGGCGCCGACACTTCCAGCCATGACTGTACAGTACACCCCTCCCCCGGGCGGCCATGACTGTACAGTACAGCCCCTCCCCCGGCCGGCCATGACTGTACAGTACAGCCCCTCCCCCAGGCGGCCATCACTGTACAGTACACCCCCTCCCCCGGGCGGCCATCACTATACAGTACACCCCCTCCCCCGGGCGGCCATGACTGTACAGTACAGCCCCTCCCCCGGGCGGCCATCACTATACAGTACACCCCCCTCCCCCGGGCGGCCATCACTATACAGTACACCCCCTCCCCCGGGCGGCCATCACTATACAGTACATCCCCTTCCCCGGGCAGCCATCACTATACAGTACACCCCCTCCCCCGGGCGGCCATCACTATACAGTACACCCCCCTCCCCCGGGCAGCCATCACTATACAGTACACCCCCTCCCCCGGGCGGCCATCACTATACAGTACACCCCCCTCCCCCGGGCAGCCATCACTATACAGTACACCCCCTCCCCCGGGTGGCCATCACTATACAGTACACCCCCTCCCCCGGGCGGCCATCACTATACAGTACACCCCCTCCGCCGGGCGGCCATCACTATACAGTACACCCCCTCCCCCGGGGGGGCCATGACTGTACAGTACACCCCCTCCCCTGGGCGGCCATCACTATACAGTACATCCCCTTCCCCAGGCAGCCATCACTATACAGTACACCCCCTCCGCCGGGTGGCCATCACTATACAGTACACCCCCTCCCCCGGGCGGCCATCACTATACAGTACACCCCCTCCCCCGGGCGGCCATCACTATACAGTACACCCCCCTCCCCCGGGCAGCCATCACTATACAGTACACCCCCTCCCCCGGGTGGCCATCACTATACAGTACACCCCCTCCCCCGGGCGGCCATCACTATACAGTACACCCCCTCCGCCGGGCGGCCATCACTATACAGTACACCCCCTCCCCCGGGCGGCCATCACTATACAGTACATCCCCTCCCCTGGGCGGCCATCACTATACAGTATATCCCCTTCCCCGGGCAGCCATCACTATACAGTACACCCCCTCCCTCGGGCGGCCATCACTATACAGTACACCCCCTCCCCCGGGTGGCCATCACTATACAGTACACCCCCCTCCCCCGGGTGGCCATCACTATACAGTACACCCCCCTCCCCCGGGCAGCCATCACTACACAGTACACCCCCTCCCCCGGGTGGCCATCACTATACAGTACACCCCCTCCGCCGGGTGGCCATCACTATACAGTACACCCCCTCCCCCGGGGGGGCCATGACTGTACAGTACACCCCCTCCCCTGGGCGGCCATCACTATACAGTACATCCCCTTCCCCAGGCAGCCATCACTATACAGTACACCCCCTCCGCCGGGTGGCCATCACTATACAGTACACCCCCTCCCCCGGGCGGCCATCACTATACAGTACACCCCCCTCCCCCGGGCGGCCATCACTATACAGTACACCCCCCTCCCCCGGGCAGCCATCACTATACAGTACACCCCCTCCCCCGGGTGGCCATCACTATACAGTACACCCCCTCCCCCGGGCGGCCATCACTATACAGTACACCCCCTCCGCCGGGCGGCCATCACTATACAGTACACCCCCTCCCCCGGGCGGCCATCACTATACAGTACATCCCCTCCCCTGGGCGGCCATCACTATACAGTATATCCCCTTCCCCGGGCAGCCATCACTATACAGTACACCCCCTCCCTCGGGCGGCCATCACTATACAGTACACCCCCCTCCCCCGGGCGGCCATCACTATACAGTACACCCCCTCCCCCGGGTGGCCATCACTATACAGTACACCCCCCTCCCCCGGGTGGCCATCACTATACAGTACACCCCCCTCCCCCGGGCAGCCATCACTACACAGTACACCCCCTCCCCCGGGTGGCCATCACTATACAGTACACCCCCCTCCCCCGGGCGGCCATCACTATACAGTACACCCCCTCCGCCGGGTGGCCATCACTATACAGTACACCCCCCTCCCCCGGGCGGCCATCACTACACAGTACACCCCCTCCCCCGGGGGGGGGCCATGACTGTACAGTACACCCCCTCCCCTGGGCGGCCATGACTGTACAGTACACCCCCTCCCCCGGGTGGCCATCACTATACAGTACACCCCCTCCCCCGGGCGGCCATCACTATACAGTACAGCCCCTCCCCCGGGGGGGGCCATGACTGTACAGTGCACCCCCTCCCCCGGGTGGCCATGACTGTACAGTACACCCCCTCCCCCGGGCGGCCATCACTGTACAGTACACCCCCTCCCCCGGGTGGCCATGACTGTACAGTACACCCCCTCCCCCGGGTGGCCATGACTGTACAGTGCACCCCCTCCCCCGGGTGGCCATGACTGTACAGTGCACCCCCTCCCCCGGGTGGCCATGACTGTACAGTGCACCCCCTCCCCCGGGTGGCCATGACTGTACAGTGCACCCCCTCCCCCGGGTGGCCATGACTGTACAGTACACCACCTCCCCCGGGCGGCCATGACTGTACAGTACACCCCCCTCACCCCGGGCGGCCATGACTGTACAGTACACCCCCTCCCCCGGGTGGCCATGACTGTACAGTACACCCCCTCCCCCGGGTGGCCATGACTGTACAGTACACCCCCTCCCCCGGGTGGCCATGACTGTACAGTACACCCCCTCCCCCGGGTGGCCATGACTGTACAGTACACCCCCCTCCCCCGGGTGGCCATGACTGTACAGTACACCCCCTCCCCCAGGTGGCCATCACTATACAGTACAACCCCCTCCCCCGGGCGGCCATCACTAAACAGTACACCCCCCTCCCCCGGGCGGCCATCACTATACAGTACACCCCCCTCCCCCGGGCGGCCATCACTATACAGTACACCCCCTCCGCCGGGTGGCCATCACTATACAGTACACCCCCTCCCCCGGGCGGCCATCACTATACAGTACACCCCCTCCCCCGGGCGGCCATCACTATACAGTACACCCCCTCCCCCGGGCAGCCATCACTATACAGTACACCCCCCTCCCCCGGGCGGCCATGACTGTACAGTACACCCCCTCCCCCGGGGGGGGCCATGACTGTACAGTACACCCCCTCCCCTGGGCGGCCATGACTGTACAGTACACCCCCACCCCCGGGTGGCCATGACTGTACAGTACACCCCCTCCCCCGGGTGGCCATGACTGTACAGTGCACCCCCTCCCCCGGGTGGCCATGACTGTACAGTGCACCCCCTCCCCCGGGTGGCCATGACTGAACAGTACACCCCCTCCCCCGGGCGGCCATCACTGTACAGTACACCCCCTCCCCCCGGGTGGCCATGACTGTACAGTACACCCCCTCCCCCGGGTGGCCATGACTGTACAGTGCACCCCCTCCCCCGGGTGGCCATGACTGTACAGTACACCCCCTCCCCCGGGCGGCCATCACTGTACAGTACACCCCCTCCCCCGGGTGGCCATGACTGTACAGTGCACCCCCTCCCCCGGGTGGCCATGACTGTACAGTGCACCCCCCTCCCCCGGGTGGCCATGACTGTACAGTGCACCCCCTCCCCCAGGTGGCCATGACTGTACAGTACACCCCCCTCCCCCGGGCGGCCATGACTGTACAGTTGCATACTTCCCAGGGGGCAATGCTCTAGAATCACTGCGTTGAGAAACACGTGATGGTGTCTCCGCAGTGGATATGTTGATCTCCCTAAGGTCAACAATGCTTGCTTAAGTAGTCTTATACTAGGCAATGTCCCACTAGCCAGATTCCTACTCCACACTGATGAGGGGCAAATACCCCGAAACGGCTGTCTGTGGATGGATACCATGTTTGGTATAGGTGGTCTCCTTGACTGGAGACTGCCCTTCCCGTGGTTGTTCCTTCCCGGTGAAAGACCTGGCTAGTTCCCTGCCAGCGTTGAGAAACACGTGATGGTGTCTCCGCGGCTTTCTTATTTGCATGACTGTACAGTACACCCCCTCCCCCGGGCGGCCATGACTGTACAGTACACCCCCTCCCCCGGGTGGCCATGACTGTACAGTACACCCCCTCCCCCGGGTGGCCATGACTGTACAGTACACCCCCTCCCCCGGGTGGCCATGACTGTACAGTACACCCCCTCCCCCGGGCGGCCATGACTGTACAGTACACCCCCTCCCCCCGGGCGGCCATGACTGTACAGTACACCCCCTCCCCCGGGTGGCCATGACTGTACAGTACACCCCCTCCCCCGGGTGGCCATGACTGTACAGTACACCCCCTCCCCCGGGTGGCCATGACTGTACAGTACACCCCCCTCCCCCGGGTGGCCATGACTGTACAGTACACCCCCTCCCCCGGGTGGCCATGACTGTACAGTACACCCCCTCCCCCGGGTGGCCATGACTGTACAGTACACCCCCTCCCCCGGGTGGCCATGACTGTACAGTACACCCCCCTCCCCCGGGTGGCCTACCTTGGCGAGGTCGAGCTGCCGCACTTTGCTGCTGACGTTCTCGGCCAGGTTACAGGTGAAGCTGATCATGCCGGACAACTGCTGCGCGTCTCCTTCTATCAGCTGCAGGTTAGGCCTGAAAGAAAGACGGAGGGTGGTCAGGGGCAGCGCTGATTATGGGGCAGCGGGGGCGGTGCTGATTATGGGGGCAGCGCTGATTATGGGGCAGCGGGGGGCGGTGCTGATTATGGGGGCAGTGCTGATTATGGGGCAGCGGAGGCGGTGCTGATTATGGGGGCAGCGGGGGCAGCGCTGATTATGGGGGCAGCGGGGGCAGTGCTGATTATGGGGGCAGCGGAGGCGGTGCGGATTATGGGGGCAGCGGGGGCGGTGCTGATTATGGGGGCAGCGGGGGCAGTGCTGATTATGGGGGCAGTGCTGATTATGGGGGCAGCGGGGGCAGTGCTGATTATGGGGGCAGCGGGGGGCAGCGGTGCTGATTATGGGGGCAGCGGGGGCAGTGCTGATTATGGGGGCAGCGGAGGCGGTGCGGATTATGGGGGCAGCGGGGGCAGTGCTGATTATGGGGGCAGCGGGGGCGGTGCTGATTATGGAGGCAGCGGAGGCGGTGCTGATTATGGGGGCAGTGCTGATTATGGGGGCAGCGGGGGCGGTGCTGATTACGGGGGCAGCGGGGGCAGTGCTGATTATGGGGGCAGCGGGGGGCAGCGGTGCTGATTATGGGGGCAGCGGGGGTGGTGCTGATTATGGGGCAGCGGGGGCGGTGCTGATTATCGGGGCAGCGGGGGCGGTGCTGATTATTAGGGCAGCGGGGCCGATTATGGGGCAACGGGAGCAGTGCTGATTATGGGGGCAGCGGGGGCTGTGGAGTCGGTAAGCCAAAGCTTCGATTCTGACTCCCACATCTAATGCTTATATTTAAGTGATAAATGTATTGTACAATGTGACCATCAGACAGTTCATCATTTTATGACACAATAATCAAGATGTTTAGATAGAACATAAAATATATTTATTGGATACAACTGTAGAACACAAAAAACTAATAAATTGTAAATATATAATACACTATGTAATATAGATTATACACATATATACAGTATACATACAGTGGTGTTGATAAGCCCTGCATAGGCATAAAGAACACTCTATATGTCACACTTCTGCATCTCTGCAGTGACACTGGTGGAACATATGTGTTTCTGTTTCCCTCATTGGATGTCAGACTCATTTTTGGATGTCCCCAGTGTATACATTGTTATGGTTGTGCATGTTTGATATTTTCCAGCATAGCCATCCCTACACCAGTGCAGTGTAGAATGTGAACAGGCTTCTAAGGTCAGTAGCTTCCAATGCAAGGTCTCACAGACTTACATGTCACTTTATAAGCTGTATTATGTTGTATGTAATTCAGAGTCTGGGTTTGTGGGTACATCTTTAGCGTCTAATCCGTTATTGGCCTTTGCATCCCTGTGGCATTGAGTGCAGGAGCTTCTGCAGATGTCACCAGTGATGATGCTTCCAGGCCTGGATCAGAGGCTCAAATCAACTCTCTTTTGGTCCTTGGCTGTTTTTAGATATCTCTATTGGTACCTTGTGCCACATATTTTCCATTGGGTTGAGGTCTGGGGACTGGGCTGGCCAGTCAGTAGTAGCCACCTTGTTCTTTTTTCCGTTACTGTCTTCGCTGTGACAAGGAGCATTATCATCCTGGAGGATACAATCCCCTGATACAGGTGCGGAGCAGAAGGCAGCATTTTCTTATTAGGCTATGTGCGCACTAGAAATGTGAAGTTTCTCAAGAAAATTTCTTGAGAAACTTCTGCCAGTGAAAGATTTCCGGACCTGCGGAAAAAATCCGCACCAAATCCGCATGCGTTTTTGCCGCGGATTTGCCGCGAATTTGCCGCGGATTTACCGCGGATTTACCGCAGGTTTGTCCCTGCAATAAATAATAAAGATAATCGATAGACAGATAATGGATAGAGGGAAAGATGGATAGATGAATAGATAGATAGATAGAGGGATAGATAGATGAATAGATAGATAGATAGAGGGATAGATAGATGAATAGATAGATAGATAGAGGGATAGATAGATAGAGGGATAGATAGATAGATAGATAGACAGAGGGATAGATAGATAGATAGAGGGATAGATAGATAGATAGATAGATAGAGGGATAGATAGATAGATAGAGGGATAGATAGATAGATAGATAGAGGGATAGATAGATAGAGGGATAGATAGAGGGATAGATAGAGGGATAGATAGAGGGATAGATAGAGGGATAGATAGAGGGATAGATAGAGGGATAGATAGAGGGATAGATAGATAGATAGAGGGATAGATAGATAGAGGGATAGATAGATAGATAGATAGATAGATAGAGGGATAGATAGAGGGATAGATAGATAGAGGGATAGATAGAGGGATAGATAGAGGGATAGATAGAGGGATAGATAGATAGATAGATAGAGGGATAGATAGATAGAGGGATAGATAGATAGAGGGATAGATAGATAGATAGATAGATAGATAGATAGATAGATAGAGGGATAGATAGATAGATAGAGAGATAGATAGATAGATAGATAGATAGAGGGATAGATAGATAGATAGATAGAGGGATAGATAGATAGAGGGATAGATAGATAGATAGATAGATAGATAGAGGGATAGATAGATAGAGGGATAGATAGATAGAGGGATAGATAGATAGATAGAGGGATAGATAGATAGATAGATAGATAGATAGATAGATAGATAGATAGAGGGATAGATAGATAGAGGGATAGATAGATAGAGGGATAGATAGATAGATAGAGGGATAGATAGATAGATAGATAGAGGGATAGATAGATAGATAGAGGGATAGATAGATAGATAGAGGGATAGATAGATAGATAGATAGAGGGATAGATAGATAGATAGAGGGATAGATAGATAGATAGATAGAGGGATAGATAGATAGAGGGATAGATAGATAGATAGATAGATAGATAGATAGATAGAGGGATAGATAGATAGATAGATAGATAGATAGAGGGATAGATAGATAGATAGATAGATAGATAGATAGAGGGATAGATGGATAGATAGATAGATAGATAGATAGATAGATAGATAGATAGATAGATAGATAGAGGGATAGATGAATAGATAGATAGAGGGATAGATAGAGGGATAGATAGAGGGATAGATAGAGGGATAGATGGATAGATAGATAGATAGATGGATGGATAGATAGATAGATAGAGGGATAGATAGATAGATAGATAGAGGGATAGAGGGATAGATAGATAGATGAATAGATAGATAGAGGGATAGATAGATAGATAGATAGATAGATAATAGATAGATAATAGATAGAGGGATAGATAGATAGATAGAGGGATAGATAGATAGATAGATAGAGGGATAGATAGAGGGATAGATAGATAGATAGATAGATGAGAAAAACCTATATAATGTTCCACCTCCCTGCATTTTCTAAGCTGGCACCCTTTAGTGACTTTCATGTAGCACTTAGGCTGCTTTCACACCTCCGGTTTCTGCAATGCGGCACAATCTGGCACTTTGCATGAAAATCGCAACCGTTTTTTTTTGCTGCCGGTTGCGATTTTCCTGCATAGACTTTAATTAGTGCCGCATTGTGCCGCATGGCCTTGCGTTCCGTCCGTTTTTTGCCGCATGCGGCAGATGTAGCCGATGCGGCGGCCGGATGGAACGTTGCCTGGCACGTTTTTTCGTGCGGCAAAAAAAACCGCATCGCGCCGCATTCGGCCGATGCGGCACATTTTTCAATACATGCCTGTCACAAACCACCGGGGGGGTCACTCAGAAATCCCCCGCGCTGGCTACCAGTACGTCACAATCGGGGGGTAACAAGTGGGGGTCACCCCTCCTTTATACCTCCCGACCGACAGACAGAGCACGTGACGCGCTCTCTAGCGCCCCTCTTATAGTCAGGCCAATTATGGAATTGCCCGACAATAAGCAAGGAGGCCGCTATACTACTTATGCCGATTATTGAAGGGTCCCCAGTGAGAGTAGGGTATATATTCCCCCGACCTCCGCGGGCGGAATATATAAAACCTCCCCGAATCTCACTGGCCTCCCCACAATAATCCTTGGCACAACTCGCTGCCACCAACCGCTTCACGGTAACTATTAGCCGAACACACAGACGTGGGATTCAAGATCGAGATAACAGAACAGCCCAAGATTAATTATATAATTTAATCAGCCTAAAGCACACTAGAAACTACAATATATACAATAGGGAATCTACAGAATATACATATGTCAGAGTACAGTTACAGATAAAGCATGGTTTACAAACAGGTATGCAATTCAATCAGTTACCTTGTGCGTCTGGCCACAGGGGGGCGCTGTAGACCAGGTTTCTAGGAACTCCCACAGATGTTTCCTACACGTGACCCCCAGCGAAAGAACACTGGAAAATGGCCGAAGTAGGGTTATCAACCTGGGCAAATCCAGGTCCCCTCCTACCTTAGTGACCTCAGAGGGAGCACTGCTCCACCCCTGGCTGGAGTTATGGACAAAATCCCCAACATGGAATATGGCCATAACTTGGCCTGGGAGCGTCGTAGGCGGACGCCAATGCTCTCATTGTGACAGTTATGAATTTAGCTACAGAATGAGAGGACTCATGACTTGTCTACTAGTTCCCCATTGGCTGATATCACGCCTGGGGTATTTCCCAAGCTCCCGCTCCCATAAAAAGGGTGTGCCAGCATCGTCCGCATGCGGAGACACCATTTTTATGGTTGCCCTATTTATCGGAAATATGGCTTGCGAGATATGAACCATTTTTTACTGGAGTCGTTCTGTCTGGATGCTTCCAAGCTTGCTAATTAGATAGCAGCTCCTACCACAGGGTCACGGCAGGGAGTCATCCTGTGTCCATTGTTCCCACATCATCTCATCTCCATATCACAGGAGATGGCCATGGAGGTGTAACACCTTCACAGATGCTGGACATTGAGAACAAGAAGGGAGGGGGGCACTGCCAGGGAGTGATGAGCGATTATGACTGGAAGTCATAATTCATCTTCATATCCCGGGATTTGCCTCACACCTCCCCCCTTTTGAGGGCGCTAGGGGGCAGCACACTCCGGTGTTCCCCCGTGCGCCCGTCCGCGACCTCTCCTTGTCGGGACAGCCCGTCTGCGTTACCGTGGTCACGGCCCCTTTTGTGGCGAATGGTGAAGTTGTATTGCTGGAGCGCAAGGCTCCATCGCAACAATCGCCCATTCGTCCCAGAGACGGTGTGCAACCAGCTGAGGGGATTGTGGTCCGTCTCCACGATGAAGTGGCGCCCGTATAGATAGGGTTGCAGACGCTGCAGGGCCCACACTATGGCCAGGCACTCCTTCTCCATCGTGGAATAGGCCACTTCCCTTGGTAACAGCTTCCTGCTCAGGTACAAGACTGGGTGCTCTTGGCTCGCAGAGTCCACCTGGCTGAGCACCGCACCGAGGCCGAAGTCACTGGCGTCGGTCTGTACTACAAACGGCCGCGTGAAGTCGGCTGCCTGTAGCACGGGCGGGCTGGACAGGGCGTCCTTTAGGGCCTGGAAGGCTGTCTCGCAGTCCATTGTCCAATCGACTGCAGAGGGCAGCTTCTTCTTGGTGAGGTCCGTCAAGGGCTTTGCCAGGCTACTATAGCGTGGAACAAACCTCCTATAGTACCCGGCGGTCCCTAAGAAGGACATCACCTGCTTCTTGGTCCTGGGGATGGGCCAGGATGCGATGGCCTCCACTTTCTCAGGCTCGGGCTTCAGTGTTCTCCCGCCTACCCGGTGACCGAGGTACTGGACCTCGCTCATGGCCAGCTGACACTTTCCCGGCTTGATGGTCAAACCTGCCCGGTGGATCCGCCTGAGCACCTGTGCTAGATGCTCTAGGTGGTCCTCCCAGGTGGGACTGAAGACGGCAATGTCATCTAGGTACGCGGCCGCGTACCCTTCAAGTCCCTTGAGCAGGGTGTTGACCATCCGCTGGAAAGTGGCAGGGGCATTCCTCATCCCGAATGGCATCACCGTGGACTCGTATAGTCCAAATGGGGTAATAAAGGCAGAGCGTTCCCTGGCCTTGCGAGTCAGGGGGATCTGCCAATATCCCCGGCTCAGGTCCATGATGGTCAGGTACTGAGCCCCGGCCAACTGATCGAGCAGGTCATCGATGCGGGGCATTGGGTACGCATCGGCGACCGTGACCGCATTGAGCCCCCTGTAGTCCACGCAGAACCGAGTGGTTCGGTCCTTCTTAGGGACGAGGACTACAGGCGAGGCCCAAGCGCTGTTGGATGCCTGGATCACCCCCAGCTTCAGCATCTCGTCAATCTCCTGGCGCATGTGTTGCTGCACCTCCAGGGAGACCCGATATGCTGAACGCCGGATCGGGGGATGATCCCCAGTGTCCACGTGATGGACAGCCAAGTCAGTCCTTCCGGGCTGGTTGGTAAACAACCCCCGGAAGGGGAGGAGGGTGGCCCACAGCTGGGACCGTTGGTCCTCCAAGAGCTGGTGGCCAACCTCCACATCCTCAAGGGATCCGCCTGCCCTAACCTGGGCTAGCATATCCAAGAGGGTATCCGCTTCTCCCTCCTCGGGCAGGTTGCACACGGGGAGCGCACATGCCTCCCGCTCATGATGTGCCTTCATCATGTTCACATGGAAGGGCTTCCGCCTTCCACGGGCAGGGTCCAGGGTGACCAGGTACGTCACAGGGTTGAGCTGCTGGTACACGAGGTATGGGCCTTCCCAGGCTGCCTGAAGCTTGTCCTGTGGTACGGGGACCAGTACCCACACCTTTTGACCCACTTGGTAGGTCCTCTCACAAGCGTTCTGGTCGTACCAACGCTTCTGATCGGCCTGGGCTTGAGCCATATTGTCGTGTACCAGTTGCGTCAAGGCCTGCATTTTGTCCCGGAAGCGCATGACATACTCGATAACCGACACTCCAGGGGTGGCCAAATCCCCTTCCCAAGCCTCTTTCACCAGAGCCAGGGGGCCCCGCACACGTCGCCCGTACAGGAGCTCAAACGGTGAGAATCCTGTTGAGGCCTGTGGAACCTCCCGGTAAGCAAATAACAGGTGTGGGAGATACCGCTCCCAGTCACGCCCATGGGAGTCGACCAACATCTTAAGCATCTGCTTTAAGGTGCCATTGAACCGCTCGCACAGGCCATTAGTCTGTGGATGGTACGGGCTGGCCACCAGATGTCGCACCTGGACTTGCTTACAGAGGGCCTCCATCAGCTGGGACATGAATTGGGTCCCCCGGTCAGTGAGCATTTCCTGGGGAAAACCCACTCGGGAGAAAATCTCCAGCAATGCGGTGGCCACCTTGTCAGCCCGAATGGACGACAAGGCCACTGCTTCTGGGTACCGGGTGGCATAGTCCACTACCGTCAGTATGAAGCGTTTCCCGGAGCTGCTGGGGATGGCCAGCGGGCCGACCAGATCCACAGCCACCCTCCTGAAAGGCTCATCGATGATGGGCAGAGATACCAGTGGGGCTTTGGGGCGTGGCCCCGCCTTCCCCACTCTCTGACAGGTTTCACACGAACGGCAGTAGGCAGCCACATCGGCCCCCATTTTTGGCCAGTAGAAATGCTGGTTTAACCTGGCCTTGGTCTTAGCGATCCCTAGGTGTCCGGCCATCGGAATCTCATGTGCGATCCGCAACAACTCCGTCCGGAACGGATAGGGTACCACCAACTGTCGGTCCCTGGGCCACGCCTCCGGTGAACCCTGCTGGACCGTGGCCCGGTACAGCCGTCCTTGGTCCCAGACCACTCGCTCCGGGTCCGAGTCCGAGGGAGGCTGTGCCGCCTGCTCCTTAAGAGCTTTCAGGCTGTCGTCAGCTTCTAACGCTGCCTGAAACCCCTGACTAGATGTGGCCAGAATCGACGAGACTGTCACATCTTCGGTCAGTACCCCGGGACCTGTGTCCTGGCCTCCACCTGACTCGGCTGCCACTTGGTCAGAAGGGGAAGAGCTATCGGACCTCCGGGAGGCCCCTTGGCTTCCAGCACTCCCACTGCGGGTGACAGCGGCCACAGCCGCTGCGACCGTGGGTCGTGCCTGCTCCTCCTCCGTTCCTGACCAAGTCGCCGGTTCAGGCAGACCGACCTGGCTTCCTGACACCCCGGTTGTGGGGGAACCATGCACCGAGATCTTACCTGGGAGCACTTCCGCTCCTGGACCGGCCCCAATCTCACCTGCCTGTTCCCCTCCTGCAGCAACGGAACCCCGCTGTGAAATCTCTGGGGACCCCACATTTGCTGTGGTAGCCCCCACCCCACACACTGGTCCTCCCCCTGCAGCACCCTGCTCTCTGCTTATCCCTGCAGAGGGCAGCAGATCCCAGCTCACAGGCTGATCACTTGTAGAGGCATTGTCACACCTTTCTCTGACCCCCTCCCCTGTCACAGCTGCAGCTGTGTGTGTGTCTATGGTGTCTGTGCAAGCAGAAATATCAGAGTTCACTCCCTCCTCCCTTACATCATTCATAGATAACACATTAACATTGTCAGGAGTCATGTCAGTACTGGCTGAAGGTTCAGCCCTTGGGGGGGGCCCAAACTGGGAGGTTATCTGCCCCAAATCTGTCCCAAGTAGCACGTTTGCGGGGATCCGATCAGTTACCCCCACCTCCCTCACCCCTCGCCCTGCGCCCCAGTCCACATAAATGTCAGCAACAGGCAGCGCCGGGTCAATGCCTCCAATCCCGGAGACAGCGAGGGTTTTTCCAGGGATCAAGTCTTGGGGGGACACCATCTCAGGCCGCACCAGAGTCACCTCCGAGGCGCTGTCTCGCAGTCCCATGGTCACAGACCGGCCGACGGTGACAGGTTGGAAGCTGTCCAGGGACCTACCACCACCCCCACCCACACAATACACCTTGGGCGGCCCTTGGGACGGGGACGGAGCCGGGGCCTTGGGACGCTGAGGGCACATGGCCTTGAAGTGTCCAGGTAGGTTGCACTGGTGGCACCGTCTTGGTTCTGCCACGGGCCTGGAGAGGGGAGTTGAGGGGGACACCCCCTGCAGTCTAGGGGCAGGTGGGGCAGTCGCAGAGTTCATCTTACCCCCTCTCCAGGTGCTGCTGGTGGCTGCTCTCCTGGCCTCAGGAGCCCGATTGTTGGTGTAGTCATCGGCCAGGGCAGCTGTAGCCGTGGACCCCTTTGGCTTCTGGTCTCGGATGAACTGGCGGAGATCCTCAGGGCAGTTCCACAAGAGTTGCTCCGTGATGAACAAGTCCAGGATCTCCGGTCCGGTGGAAAGCTGCAGGCCTTGGGTCCAGTGGTCGGCAGCTCGGGCAAGTGCCCGCCGGTGGTCAGCCCAGGAGTCCTTTGGTCCCTTCTGTAGGCTCCGGAACTTCTTGCGGTAGGACTCTGGAGTGAGGTTGTACTGTTGGATCAGGGCCCGCTTGATGGTGTCGTAGCCCTGATCTGCCTCAGCAGGCAAGTCCCCAAGGATATCCAGGGCCTTACCCCTTAGACGGGGGGTCAGGTATTTGGCCCACTGGTCCTTGTCCAGATGGTGCTGCAGGCAAGTCCGTTCAAAAGCAGTCAAGAAAGAGTCCAAGTCTCCATCCTTCTCCAGCACTGGGAAGTCCTCAACACGGACCTTTGGAAGTTTGGTGTCTTGAAGGTCACGTGTGGCTGATGAGGGCCGGAGCTGAGCTAGCTGCAGCTGGTGGTCACGGTCTGCCTGTTGCCGTCGCTCTTCACGTGCTGCTTGCCGCTCCGCAGCCTCACGCGCTGCTTGCCGCTCCGCAGCCTCAGCGTCACGCGCCGCCTGCCGCTCTGCCCTGCGCTCTGCCAGGAGTTCCTTGTAGCCCTCCTGGTCTCCAGCCTGGAGAAGGGCCATAGCCATTTGAAGAAGGCTATCCGAGCCTCCCAGGCTCGGTGGAATGGCACGTGGTGATCTGCGGCCCGCTGCGGAGCCTGGTGATTCACTGTCCATTGCAGAGCGGAGGGCTGGCATCTGGCTCGTTGAGGACCCTTGGGCGAGCTCCTCCTCATTTTGTCCAGCAGTGCCAGGTTGTGCGATGTCCTCTGCAGAGCTGTTCTCTGGCGTCGGGCTCTTGGAGGGCTCGTGGACAACCTCCTCATCGTCTCTGGCCTGAGCATCGGCCATTCCTTTGGCTTTGCTCCTGGTGCTCTCAGCCATTCTTGCAGACTTTGGTCACTGACACAGAACTGACACCTGATGCCTCCACACACCTTACAGTATCTGCACTCTGACACTCTAGTGTTGAGCTAGTCTGAAGACCCCAGCAGCCACAGCTGCTGCAGGCAGTCTTTAGTGTCTGGGAGTATGGGTCTCACACTCACACACACTATTATCTCGATCCCACCGCTATGCCACCAATATGTCACAAACCACCGGGGGGGTCACTCAGAAATCCCCCGCGCTGGCTACCAGTACGTCACAATCGGGGGGTAACAAGTGGGGGTCACCCCTCCTTTATACCTCCCGACCGACAGACAGAGCACGTGACGCGCTCTCTAGCGCCCCTCTTATAGTCAGGCCAATTATGGAATTGCCCGACAATAAGCAAGGAGGCCGCTATACTACTTATGCCGATTATTGAAGGGTCCCCAGTGAGAGTAGGGTATATATTCCCCCGACCTCCGCGGGCGGAATATATAAAACCTCCCCGAATCTCACTGGCCTCCCCACAATAATCCTTGGCACAATTCGCTGCCACCAACCGATTTACGGTAACTATTAGCCGAACACACAGACGTGGGATTCAAGATCGAGATAACAGAACAGCCCAAGATTAATTATATAATTTAATCAGCCTAAAGCACACTAGAAACTACAATATATACAATAGGGAATCTACAGAATATACATATGTCAGAGTACAGTTACAGATAAAGCATGGTTTACAAACAGGCATACACAGTTCCAGCAGTTACCTTGTGCGTCTGGCCACAGGGGGGCGCTGTAGACCAGGTTTCCAGGAACTCCCACAGATGTTTCCTACACGTGACCCCCAGCGAAAGAACCCTGGAAAATGGCCGAAGTAGGGTTATCAACCTGGGCAAATCCAGGTCCCCTCCTACCTTAGTGACCTCAGAGGGAGCACTGCTCCACCCCTGGCTGGAGTTATGGACAAAATCCCCAACATGGAATATGGCCATAACTTGGCCTGGGAGCGTCGTAGGCGGACGCCAATGCTCTCATTGTGACAGTTATGAATTTAGCTACAGAATGAGAGGACTCATGACTTGTCTACTAGTTCCCCATTGGCTGATATCACGCCTGGGGTATTTCCCAAGCTCCCGCTCCCATAAAAAGGGTGTGCCAGCATCGTCCGCATGCGGAGACACCATTTTTATGGTTGCCCTATTTATCGGAAATATGGCTTGCGAGATATGAACCATTTTTTACTGGAGTCGTTCTGTCTGGATGCTTCCAAGCTTGCTAATTAGATAGCAGCTCCTACCACAGGGTCACGGCAGGGAGTCATCCTGTGTCCATTGTTCCCACATCATCTCATCTCCATATCACAGGAGATGGCCATGGAGGTGTAACACCTTCACAGATGCTGGACATTGAGAACAAGAAGGGAGGGGGGCACTGCCAGGGAGTGATGAGCGATTATGACTGGAAGTCATAATTCATCTTCATATCCCGGGATTTGCCTCACAATGCCTATGGCGGCCGGATGCGGCGCGATGCGGCAATAACCGCATCCGGCCGCCGCATGCGGTTTTTGCCACTGCGCATGCTCAGTAGCATGCCGCAAGCGGCAAAAACCGGACTGGCCGCAAAGGAAAAACCTATGCAAAGGATGCGGTGTTTTCACCGCATCCGTTGCATAGCTTGCACAGCCGGATTGAGCCGCAGAGCTCAAGCCGGATGTGTGAAAGTAGCCTAAAGGGTGCTTAGCCTTGTATTTAGCCATAAAATAAATAAATAATTAAAAAAAAATGACGTGAGGTCCCCCCATTTTTTGTAGCCAGCTAGGGTAAAGCAGACGGCTGCAGCCTGCAGACCACCGCTGGCAGCTTCACCTTGGCTGATAATCCAAAACAGTGGGCACCCCACGCTGTTATTTTAAATTATATAAATAATTTAAAACAAAAAACGTGGGGTCCCCCCCATATTGGATCACCAGCCAAGGTAAAGCGGACAGCTGGGGTCTGATATTCTCAGACTAGGGAGGTCCACTGTTATTGGACACTCCCCAGCCTAAAAATAGCAGGCCGCAGCCGCCCCAGAAGTGGCGCATCCATTAGACGTGCCAATCCTGGCGCTTTGCCCCAGCTCATCCCGCGCCCTGGTGCGTTGGCAAACGGGGTAATATATGGGGTTGATGCCAGATGTGTAATGTCACCTGGCATCAAGCCCTGGGGTTGGTGAGGTCAGGCGTCTATCAGATACCCGACATCACCAACCCAGTCAGTAATAATTAAAAAATAGACAACAAAAAAAGTTTTATTTGAAAAAACACTCCCCAAAACATTCCCTCTTTAACCAATTTATTGAAAAGAGCACAATCAATTCCACGTCCGGCGTAATCCAATAAGGGGGGGGGGGGAACGGCGATCCATACCATAGTCGCTGTCCCAGTCAATGAAAAACAGAATGTTCCCCATTGGCTGGGAGAGCAATGCAGTGACCTGAGCTAACATCAATAGGTCAGCTCAGGTCACTGCAGGGGATGACGAGCGCTGCCATCAGGAGCATAGATGAGATCATTACCTTCTGTGATCATCTCCTGTACTGCTGACGTCAGCGCTGTCACTGACTTATCGCGAGAGCCCGTGACGTCACCGCTAGTGACAGTCTCGGGCCGCTCGCGAGTCGGCCCTAGACAGCAGTGACAGCGCTGACGTCAGGAGGCAGGAGATCGTCACAGCAGGTAATGATCTCACCTCCTGACAGCAGCGATCGTCATCCCCGCGGCTCCCAGCACTGCAGGATGTCCGTGTCTGCCTGCGCTGCCGCGTGACAGGCTGCTGACACTGCGGGCAGACACTGACACCCTGCAGTGCAGGCAGCCGCGAGGCCGGAGCAGGACACACACTGCACAGACACCTGGAGGTCGCACGGAAGTGCTTCTGTGCAGCGTCCAGGGAGTGTGACGTGTGTTTCCTCTGCTCCTCTTCCTGGCATAATGACATCGCTTCCTGCAAAACCGCAGGCAGCGATGGGCATTACCGCAGGTAAATCGCGGCTATTCCGGTGGTATACCGCACATCATTGCTACCTGCGGAATACCCCCGGAATACCGCAGGTACCTGCGGAAATTAATGGACATGCACATTTTCTCAAGAAAGTTTCTCGAGAAAATTTTCTCAAGAAATTTTCTTGAGAAAAATCCGCACAGTGCGCACAGCTATTTTTTTTTCTCATTGAATTTCATGGGAAATGTCTGCACAAAGATTGCAGACATTTCTCAAGAAATTTCCGGGGCAAATCCGCGGGTAAATCCGCGGGAAAAACGGTCTAGTGCGCACATAGCCTTAAGGATGTCTATGTATTTTTTTGCATTAACCCTCCACAATATGAAGCCTTCAAACACCATTGGCTGCCATACAGCCCCAGACCATTACTGTCATCCGATGTGTCACAGCTCAAACCCTCTGGCTTGTGCTCTTCATGTGGAAACCTTCTCACATAAGGCTTGCCATCATTTCCTAAAATGCAGAAAGTGCTCTCATCACTAAATAGCACCTTTTCCCACTCCTCCTTCCTCCACAGTTTTCGCCTTTGTCTTTATATGGCTGTAGTCAATGGCTTCTTTCGGGCCTTGCACCCTGTATGGCTGTCATCAATGGCTTCTTTCGGGCCTTGCACCCTGTATGGCTGTCGTCAATGGCTTCTTTCGGGCCTTGCACCTCTCAATCCTGCTATCAAACATCTCTCCCTAACAGTGGATGTTGCTGCCTGAATATTGCCCTTTTCTTGCCGTTCTCGCACAGGCGGAGGAGAGCGGAGCTTTCCATTGGCGAGGGATGTTCTTATCAGGATCTATCCTCCCAGATCTGGGCCTGTCCTGGGAAATTCCAAGCTGCTTATGTGTCTGCACAATTCTTACCCCTGTCCTCTGATTACAGCCGCCCTTCCCTGCAATCTGGGGCCAGTGTAACCCTCCTCATGTAGCACCACAACTCGCACACGACCCTCCGCTGACAACAATCTGAAGGCTCCATCATAAAGCTCCACAGGATCACTCACCACATAGACCTACAGATAAAGCAACTACGCAGCAGATGGGAGGCAATGTGATTGGCTGCCATATCCAGGCTATGATTGGTCACAAGAACCTCATCTGTGATTGGCTAATTTTGGAGCTGAAGCTGTACAATATTTAGTTGTGCTTTCAATTCCCAGATTGTTGCAATAATTTCAGGCAAAAAAACTGCTTCAAAAGCTAAAAATATTACAGAGAATGAACAAAACCATAAATAATGTGTCATATCAGCATCGAAGATGTTCCACAGAAAACAGCTAAAACCTGAAAAATCAACGTATCCTCTGCATGGCCAGTCCAGAACATTGTAATTGTTCCTCTGCATGAATGCCGGAGTAGATTTGGAGCGGTGTTTTGGATCATTGTCTTGCTGAAATATTCATCCCCTGCGTAACTTCACCTTCGTCACTGATTCCTGCACATTATTGTCAAGAATCTGCTGATACTGAGTTGAATCCATGCGACCCTCAACTTTAACCAGATTCCCTGTGCCGGCATTGGCCACACAGCCCCAAAGCATGATGGAACCTCCACCAAATGTTACTGTGGGTAGCGAGTGCTTTTCTTGGAATGCCGTGTTTTTTGCCTCCATGCATAACGCCTTTTTGTATGACCAAACAACTCAATCTTTGTTTCATCAGTCCACAGGACCTTCTTCCAAAATGTAACTGGCTTGTCCACATGTGCTTTACCTCAGGCGACTCTGTTTGGGGCGTGCTTGCAGAAACGGCTTCTTTCGCATCACTCTCCCATACAGCTTCTCCTTGTGCAACGTGTGCTGTATTGTTGACCGATGCACAGTGACACCATCTGCAGCAAGATGATGCTGCAGGTCTTTGGAGGTGGTCTGTGGATTGTCCTTGACTATTCTCACCATTCTTCTTCTCTGCCTTTCTGATATTTTTCTTGGCCTGCCACTTCTGGGCTTAACAAGAACTGTCCCTGTGTTCTTCCATTTCCTTACTATGTTCCTCACAGTGGAAACTGACAGGTTAAATCTCTGAGACAACTTTTTGTACCTTCCCCTGAACAACTATGCTGAATAATCTTTGTTTTCAGATCATTTGAGAGTTGTTTTGAGGAGCCCATGATGCCACTCTTCATAGGAGATTCAAATAGGAGAACAACTTGCAAGTGGCCACCTTAAATACCTTTTCTCATGATTGGATACACCTGCCTATGAAGGTCAAAGCTCAATGAGGTTACAAAACCAATTTAGTGCTTTAGTAAGTCAGTAAAAAGTAGTTAGGAGGGTTCAAATCAAGACATTGATAAGGGTGCCCATACTTTTGCACCGGTCAAATTTAGTTTAAATGTGGATTGCACATTTTCTGTTAGTACAATAAACCTCATTTCAATCCAGAAATATTCCTCAGTCCATCAGTTATTAGATATATGACACTGAAATAGCAAAAACCCAAAGTGCTATAAAGAAAAAAGGTTAACATTAATAGGGGTGCACAAACTTTTTCATATGACTGTATATATATATATATATATATATATATATATATATATATATATATATATATAAAATGAATGAATTTGTTGTAGGAAATAAACTTGCCTCCATCAGATCGTCCTTTATAGAATTGCCTCCATCAGATCGTCCTTCGCAGAGGACCTCAAATCTGACCTAATAATGTTAAGGCTGGAGAACGACCTCTCTACAGTAACTTGGGCTGGAGGCAAAGCCGTAACCACATGCCAACATCTCGGCCTTCCTTCTTTCTGAGAGGAGCGCGGCCTTCCTTCTCTCTGAGAGGAGCGCGGCCTTCCTTCTCTCTGAGAGGAGCGCGGCCTTCCTTCTCTCTGAGAGGAGCGCGGCCTTCCTTCTCTCTGAGAGGAGCGCGGCCTTCCTTCTCTCTGAGAGGAGCGCGGCCTTCCTTCTTTCTGAGAGGAGCGCGGCCTTCCTTCTTTCTGAGAGGAGCGCGGCCTTCCTTCTTTCTGAGAGGAGCGCGGCCTTCCTTCTTTCTGAGAGGAGCGCGGCCTTCCTTCTTTCTGAGAGGAGCGCGGCCTTCCTTCTTTCTGAGAGGAGCGCGGCCTTCCTTCTTTCTGAGAGGAGCGCGGCCTTCCTTCTTTCTGAGAGGAGCGCGGCCTTAATTCTTTCTGAGAGGAGCGCGGCCTTCCTTCTTTCTGAGAGGAGCGCGGCCTTCCTTCTTTCTGAGAGGAGCGCGGCCTTCCTTCTTTCTGAGAGGAGCGCGGCCTTCCTTCTGAAATAAGTGCCGGCCTTCCTTCTTTCTGAGAGGAGTGCGGCCTTCCTTCTTTCTGAGAGGAGTGCGGCCTTCCTTCTTTCTGAGAGGAGTGCGGCCTTCCTTCTTTCTGAGAGGAGTGCGGCCTTCCTTCTTTCTGAGAGGAGTGCGGCCTTCCTTCTTTCTGAGAGGAGTGCGGCCTTCCTTCTTTCTGAGAGGAGTGCGGCCTTCCTTCTTTCTGAGAGGAGTGCGGCCTTCCTTCTTTCTGAGAGGAGTGCGGCCTTCCTTCTTTCTGAGAGGAGTGCGGCCTTCCTTCTTTCTGAGAGGAGTGCGGCCTTCCTTCTTTCGGAGAGGAGTGCGGCCTTCCTTCTTTCGGAGAGGAGTGCGGCCTTCCTTCTTTCGGAGAGGAGTGTCGGCCTTCCTTCTTTCGGAGAGGAGTGTCGGCCTTCCTTCTTTCTGAGAGGAGTGCGGCCTTCCTTCTTTCTGAGATGAGCGCCGCCTTCCTTCTTTCTGAGATGAGCGCCGCCTTCCTTCTTTCTGAGAGGAGTGCGGCCTTCTTTCTTTCTGAGATGAGCGCCGCCTTCCTTCTTTCTGAGAGGAGCGCGGCCTTCCTTCTTTCGGAGAGGAGTGCGGCCTTCCTTCTTTCGGAGAGGAGTGTCGGCCTTCCTTCTTTCTGAGAGGAGTGCGGCCTTCCTTCTTTCTGAGATGAGCGCCGCCTTCCTTCTCTCTGAGAGGAGCGCGGCCTTCCTTCTCTCTGAGAGGAGCGCGGCCTTCCTTCTTTCTGAGATGAGCGCGGCCTTCCTTCTTTTTGAGATGAGCGCGGCCTTCCTTCTTTCTGAGAGGAGTGCGGCCTTCCTTCTCTCTGAGAGGAGCGCGGCCTTCCTTCTCTCTGAGAGGAGCGCGACCTTCCTTCTTTCTGAGAGGAGCGCGGCCTTCCTTCTCTCTGAGAGGAGTGCGGCCTTCCTTCTCTCTGAGAGGAGTGCCGGCCTTCCTTCTCTCTGAGAGGAGTGCGGCCTTCCTTCTTTCTGAGAGGAGTGCGGCCTTCCTTCTTTCTGAGGAGTGCGGCCTTCCTTCTTTCTGAGATGAGCGCGGCCTTCCTTCTTTCTGAGATGAGCGCGGCCTTCCTTCTTTCTGAGAGGAGCGCCGCCTTCCTTCTCTCTGAGAGGAGCGCGGCCTTCCTTCTCTCTGAGAGGAGTGCCGCCTTCCTTCTTTCTGAGGAGTGCGGCCTTCCTTCTTTCTTTTTACCCTTGTCTGTAGAGGAGGAGCTTCACTGGTGCTCAAGTGCAGCACAGACTTTTCTCAGCTCAGACACAGCCTCGATCCTCAGGCTACAGACAGTCACGCAGTGACATGCAGTGACTCTGGCACCCAGCAAAGGCAATGGCTTTCCAGATCTGACGTTCAGACACCGCGTGTTGTGCGGATCTGCACAGAATGAGCAGTCAGTTTGTGGTGTTTTCTAATCTGCTTTTGCTATTGAAAACATTATCTATGAGCTCAGAGACCTTTCAGGTGATGCGGTTTGTTATAAAGCTGAAAAACATATCCTCAAAAACCGCAGCAAAAAATGTGAATGTGTGTGAATGTAGCCTTAAGGCCGCTTTACACGCTACGAGATCGCTAAAGCGATCTCATTGGGGTCACGGATTTTGTGACGCACATCCGGCCGCGTTAGCGATGTCGTTGTGTGTGACACCTATGTGCAATCAAAAATCGTCGCAAAGACGTTCAAAATCGCTCATCGGTGACATCCCCCCCCTCTTCCCAATTATCGTTGCTGCTGCCAGTACGATGTTGTTCCTCGTTCCTGCGGCAGCATATATCGCTGTGTGTGACACCGCAGGAGCGAGGAACCTCTCCTTACCTGCCTCCACCGGAAAAGGAGGAAGGAAGGAAGGAGGTGGGCGGGATGTTCCGGCCGCTCATCTCCACCCCTCCGCTTCTATTGGGCGGCGGTACAGTGACGTCGCTGTGACGCTGAACGAACCGCCCCCTTAGAAAGGAGGCGGATCGCCGGTCACAGCGACGTCGCAGAGCAGATGACACTGCCGTAGCGATAATGTTCGGTACGGCAGCGATCACCACATATCGTGCCACCGATGGGGGCGGGTACTATCGCTAGCGATGTCGCAACGTGTAAAGCCCGCCTTAGATCAGGAATAGAACAGACATTTATAGGACATTTCAGAACTTTCCCAAATTCCTATGAAAAATATTCAGCACATTCTGCACTGACCGCTGCACCCGATGTATTAGAGATTTCAGGAGTCGCTCCATTTTATACCGACTCCGACTCCACCAAAATGAGCTCCGACTCCACAGCCCTAGAGGCAGCGGTGCTGATTATGAGGGCAGCGGTGCTGATTATGAGGGCAGCAGTGCCGATTATGAGGGCAGCGGTGCTGATTATGAGGGCAGCGGTGCTGATTATGAGGGCAGCGGGGGGCAGCGGTGCTGATTATGAGGGCAGCGGTGCTGATTATGGGGGCAGCGGTGCTGATTATGGGGGCAGCGGTGCTGATTATGGGGGCAGCGGGGGCGGTGCTGATTATGAGGGCAGCGGTGCTGATTATGAGGGCAGCGGTGCTGATTATGAGGGCAGCGGGGGGCAGCGGTGCTGATTATGAGGGCAGCGGGGGGCAGCGGTGCTGATTATGAGGGCAGCGGTGCTGATTATGAGGGCAGCGGTGCTGATTATGAGGGCAGCGGGGGGCAGCGGTGCTGATTATGAGGGCAGCGGTGCTGATTATGAGGGCAGCGAGGGGCAGCGGTGCTGATTATGAGGGCAGCGGGGGGCAGCGGTGCTGATTATGAGGGCAGCAGTGCTGATTATGAGGGCAGCGGGGGGCAGCTGTGCTGATTATGAGGGCTGCGGTGCTGATTATGAGGGCAGCGGGGGCGGTGCTGATTATGGGGGCAGCGGGGGCGGTGCTGATTATGAGGGCAGCGGTGCTGATTATGAGGGCAGCAGGGGGCAGCGGTGCTGATTATGGGGGCATCAAGGGCGGTGCTGATTATGGGGGCAGCAGTGCTGATTATGGGGGCAGCGGGGGGCGGTGCTGATTATGGGGGCAGCGGGGCGGTGCTGATTATGGGGGCAGCAGGAGCGGTGCTAATTATAGGGGCAGCGGTGCTGATTATGGGGGTAGCGGGGGGCGGTGCCGATTATGGGGGCAGCATGAGCGGTGCTGATTATGGGGGCAGCAATGCTGATTATGGGGGCAGCGGGGGCGGTGCTGATTATGGGGGCAGCGGGGGCGGTGCTGATTATGGGGGCAGCGGTGCTGATTATGGGGGCAGCGGTGCTGATTATGGGGGCAGCGGTGCTGATTATGGGGGCAGCGGTGCTGATTATGGGGGCAGTGCTGATTATGGGGGCAGCGGGGGCGGTGCTGATTATGGGCGCAGCGGTGCTGATTATGGGGGCAGCGGTGCTGATTATGGGGGCAGCGGTGCTGATTCGGTGCTGATTATGAGGGCAGCAGGGGGCAGTGGTGCTGATTATGGGGGCATCAGGGGCGGTGCTGATTATGGGGGCAGCGCTGATTATGGGCGCAGCGGTGCTGATTATGGGGGCAGTGCTGATTATGGGGGCAGTGGGGGCGGTGCTGATTATGGGCGCAGCGGTGCTGATTATGGGGGCAGCGGTGCTGATTATGGGGGCAGTGCTGATTATGGGGGCAGCGGGGGCAGTGCTGATTATGGGGGCAGCGGGGACGGTGATGATTATGGGGACAGTGGGAGCGGTGCTGATTATGGGGGCAGCAGGGGCGATGCTGATTATGGGGGCAGCGGGGGCAGTGCTGATTATGGGGGCAGCGGGGGCAGTGCTGATTATGGGGGCGGTGCTGATTATGGGGGCAGCAGGGCGGTGCTGATTATGGGGTGGCGGGGGCGGTGCTGATTATGAGGGCAGCAGAGCGGTGCTGATTATGGGGGCAGCGGGGGGCGGTGCTGATTATGGGGGCAACGGGGGCGGTGCTGATTATGGGGGCAACGGGGGCGGTACTGATTATGGGGGCAGCGGGGGCGGTGCTGATTATGGGGGCAGCAGGGCGGTGCTGATTATGGGGTGGCGGGGGCGGTGCTGATTATGGGGGCAGCAGGGCGGTGCTGATTATGGGGGCAGCGGGGCGGTGCTGATTATGGGGGCAGCGGGGGCGGTGCTGATTATGGGGGCAGCGGGGGCGGTGCTGATTATGGGGGCAGCGGGGCGGTGCTGATTATGGGGTCAGCGGGGGTGGTGCTAATTATGGGGTGACGGGGGCGGTGCTTATTATGGGGTCAGCGGGGGCGGTGCTGATTATGGGGTGGCGGGGGCGGTGCTGATTATGGGGGCAGCGGTGCTGATTATGGGGGCAGCAGGGGCGGTGCTGATTATGGGGGCTGCGATGCTGATTATGGGGGCAGCAGGAGCGGTGCTGATTATGGGGGCAGCGGTGCTGATTATGGGGGCAGCGGGGCGGTGCTGATTATGGGGGCAGCAGTGCTGATTATGGGGGCAGCGGTGCTGATTATGGGGGCAGCGGTGCTGATTATGGGGGCAGCGGGGCGGTGCTGATTATGGGGGCAGCAGGAGCGGTGCTGATTATGGGGGCAGCGGTGCTGATTATGGGGGCAGCGGTGCGGTGCTGATTATGGGGGCAGCGGGGCGATGCTGATTATGGGGGTAGCGGTGCTGATTATGGGGGCAGCAGGTGCGGTGCTGATTATGGGGGCAGCAGTGCTGATTATGGGGGCAGCAGGGGCGGTGCTGATTATGGGGGCAGCAGTGCTGATTATGGGGGCAGCAGGAGCGGTGATGATTATGGGGGCAGCGGTGCTGATTATGGGGGCAGCGGGGCGGTGCTGATTATGGGGGTAGCGGTGCTGATTATGGGGGCAGCGGGGCGGTGCTGATTATGGGGGCAGCAGGAGCGGTGCTGATTATGGGGGCAGCGGTGCTGATTATGGGGGCAGCGGTGCGGTGCTGATTATGGGGGCAGCGGTGCGGTGCTGATTATGGGGGCAGCGGGGCGGTGCTGATTATGGGGGCAGCGGGGCGGTGCTGTGATTATGGGGGCAGCGGGGCGGTGCTGTGATTATGGGGGCAGCGGGGCGGTGCTGATTATGGGGGCAGCGGGGCGGTGCTGATTATGGGGGCAGCGGGGCGGTGCTGATTATGGGGGCAGCGGTGCTGATTATGGGGGCAGCGGGGCGATGCTGATTATGGGGGTAGCGGTGCTGATTATGGGGGCAGCGGGGGCGGTGCTGATTATGGGGGCAGCGGTGCTGATTATGGGGGCAGCGGTGCTGATTATGGGGGCAGCGGGGCGATGCTGATTATGGGGGTAGCGGTGCTGATTATGGGGGCAGCAGGTGCGGTGCTGATTATGGGGGCAGCAGTGCTGATTATGGGGGCAGCGGGAGCGGTGCTGATTATGGGGGCAGCAGTGCTGATTATGGGGGCAGCGGGGCGGTGCTGATTATGGGGGCAGCGGGGCGGTGCTGATTATGGGGGCAGCGGTGCTGATTATGGGGGCAGCGGGGCGATGCTGATTATGGGGGTAGCGGTGCTGATTATGGGGGCAGCAGGTGCGGTGCTGATTATGGGGGCAGCAGTGCTGATTATGGGGGCAGCGGGAGCGGTGCTGATTATGGGGGCAGCAGTGCTGATTATGGGGGCAGCAGTGCTGATTATGGGGCCGGCGGGCTGACACAGCGCAGGGTCTACAGGATTATCAGCCCCCCTGTACGTACCCCATCCGCTGTAATGACAGCATTTTGTTCTCCACCGCCCCCTGCTGTCCGAGCAGCGCATCTAGCTCCGCCTCCACCTCCACCTGTAAAAAAAAGCAGTGGATCTCAGCGGGATCAGTATACAGGACGACATACACTACAGTGACCCCTCCCGTCACTGTCGGGGCCTCTGTCGGTGGAGCCTCCGGTCACTGTTGCTGCCTCTGTCGGTGGAGCCCCCGGTCGCTGTCGGTGGAGCCCCCGGTCGGTGGAGCCTCCGGTCAATGGAGCCCCCGGTCGCTGTCGGTGGAGCCCCCGGTCGCTGTCGGTGGAGCCTCCGGTCACTGTTGCTGCCTCTGTCGGTGGAGCCTCCGGTCGCTGTCGGTGGAGCCTCTGGTCACTGTTGCTGCCTCTGTCGGTGGAGCCTCCGGTCGCTGTAGCCTCCGGTCACTGTTGCTGCCTCTGTCGGTGGAGCCTCCGGTCACTGTCGCTGCCTCTGTCGGTGGAGCCTCCGGTCACTGTCGCTGCCTCTGTCGGTGGAGCCTCCGGTCGCTGTCGGTGGAGCCCCCGGTCGCTGTCGGTGGAGCCCCCGGTCGCTGTTGCTGCCTCTGTCGGTGGAGCCTCCGGTCGCTGTCGGTGGAGCCCCCGGTCGCTGTCGGTGGAGCCCCCGGTCGCTGTCGGTGGAGCCCCCGGTCGCTGTCGGTGGAGCCTCCGGTCACTGTTGCTGCCTCTGTCGGTGGAGCCTCCGGTCACTGTTGCTGCCTCTGTCGGTGGAGCCTCCGGTCACTGTCGCTGCCTCTGTCGGTGGAGCCTCCGGTCGCTGTCGGTGGAGCCCCCGGTCGCTGTCGGTGGAGCCCCCGGTCGCTGTTGCTGCCTCTGTCGGTGGAGCCTCCGGTCACTGTTGCTGCCTCTGTCGGTGGAGCCTCCGGTCACTGTTGCTGCCTCTGTCGGTGGAGCCTCCGGTCACTGTTGCTGCCTCTGTCGGTGGAGCCTCCGGTCACTGTTGCTGCCTCTGTCGGTGGAGCCTCCGGTCGCTGTCGGTGGAGCCTCCGGTCACTGTTGCTGCCTCTGTCGGTGGAGCCTCCGGTCACTGTTGCTGCCTCTGTCGGTGGAGCCTCCGGTCACTGTTGCTGCCTCTGTCGGTGGAGCCCCCGATCACTGTCGGTGGAGCCTCCGGTCACTGTCGCTGCCTCTGTCGGTGGAGCCCCCGGTCGCTGTCGGTGGAGCCCTCGGTCGCTGTCGGTGGAGTCCCCGGTCGCTGTCGGTGGAGTCCCCGGTCGCTGTTGGTGGAGCCCCCGGTCGGTGGAGCCCCCGGTCGCAGTCGGTGGAGCCCCCGGTCGCTGTCGGTGGAGCGTCCGGTCACTGTCGCTGCCTCTGTCGGTGGAGCCCCAGGTCGCTGTCGGTGGAGCCTCCGGTCGCTGTCGGTGGAGTCTCCGGTCGCTGTCGGTGGAGTCCCCGGTCGCTGTCGGTGGAGTCCCCGGTCGCTGTCGGCGGAGCCCCCGGTCGCTGTCGGTGCAGCCCCCGGTCGCTGTCGATGGAGCCCCCGGTCGCAGTCGGTGGAGCCCCCGGTCGCTGTCGGTGGAGCCCCCGGTCGCAGTCGGTGGAGCCCCCGGTCGCTGTCGGTGGAGCCCCCGGTCGCTGTCGGTGGAGCCCCCGGTCGCTGTCGGTGGAGCCCCCGGTCGCTGTCGGTGGAGCCCCCGGTCGCTGTCGGTGGAGCCCCCGGTCGCTGTCGGTGCAGCCCCCGGTCGCTGTCGGTGCAGCCCCCGGTCGCTGTCGGTGCAGCCCCCGGTCGCTGTCGGTGGAGCCCCCGGTCGCTGTCGGTGGAGCCCCCGGTCGCTGTCGGTGGAGCCTCCGGTCGCTGTCGGTGGAGCCCCCGGTCGCTGTCGGTGGAGCCCCCGGTCGGTGGAGTCCCCGGTCGCTGTCGGTGGAGCCTCCGGTCACTGTCGGTGGAGCCCCCGGTCGGTGGAGTCCCCGGTCGCTGTCGGTGGAGCCTCCGGTCACTGTTGCTGCCTCTGTCGGTGGAGCCTCCGGTCGCTGTCGGTGGAGCCCGTCACCTCCTCGGCGCACAGCCGCGCGTACGCCTCCTCCAGCTCCTGCAGGTCGGTGAGGGAGCGGATCCGGTCCATGCTGAGCGCGGAGCCCCCGTCTCCTTGGTAACTCGCTGAGCTGGCCATAGTGATTGTCGCGTCACTTCCGGCCCCTCGCGCACTAACTTCCTGGGTCCTGTGGAAGCCGGGCTGTCCTCTGTGGTGCCGGTCACCAGAGCAGGCGGAAGGACGGAATACAGACAGGCGCGGCCCGGGCAGCTGTGCGGGGACCTTCAGGCTCTTCAGCGGCGCGAATGCCGGCAGAGTGATCCCTCCTCGCGGCAATCCGGCTGTAATCGCCGCCATCCGCCTCCGGACACCGGTGAGGAGAGGCCGCGGCACTGCGGGGGGCAGGGGGGACCGGTGTGTGCTGAGGAGGAGGCCCGTGTGTGCTGGGGGGAGAGGAGGAGGAGGCGGAGGAGGAGGCCCGTGTGCGCTGGGGGGAGAGGAGGAGGAGGAGGAGGAGGAGGAGGAGGAGGAGGAGGAGGAGGCGGAGGAGGCCCGTGTGTGCTGGGGGGAGAGGAGGAGGAGGCGGAGGAGGAGGCCCGTGTGCGCTGGGGGGGGAGAGGAGGAGGAGGCCCGTGTGCGCTGGGGGGGAGAGGAGGAGGAGGCCCGTGTGCGCTGGGGGGGAGAGGAGGAGGATGGGGCCGGTGTGCGCTGGGGGGGAGAGGAGGAGGATGGGGCCCGTGTGCGCTGGGGGGAGAGGAGGAGGAGGAGGAGGCCCGTGTGCGCTGGGGGGGGAGAGGAGGAGGATGGGGCCCGTGTGTGCTGGGGGGAGAGGAGGAGGAGGAGGCCCGTGTGCGCTGGGGGGGAGAGGAGGAGGAGGAGGGGGCCCGTGTGCGCTGGGGGGGAGAGGAGGAGGATGGGGCCCGTGTGCGCGCTGGGGGGGAGAGGAGGAGGATGGGGCCCGTGTGTGCTGGGGGGAGAGGAGGAGGAGGAGGCCCGTGTGCGCTGGGGGGGAGAGGAGGAGGAGGAGGGGGCCCGTGTGCGCTGGGGGGGAGAGGAGGAGGAGGGGGCCCGTGTGCGCTGGGGGGGAGAGGAGGAGGAGGCCCGTGTGTGCTGGGGGGAGAGGAGGAGGAGGAGGCGGCCCGTGTGCGCTGGGGGGGGAGAGGAGGAGGATGGGGCCCGTGTGTGCTGGGGGGAGAGGAGGAGGAGGAGGCCCGTGTGCGCTGGGGGGGAGAGGAGGAGGAGGGGGCCCGTGTGCGCTGGGGGGGAGAGGAGGAGGAGGGGGCCCGTGTGCGCTGGGGGGGAGAGGAGGAGGAGGGGGCCCGTGTGCGCTGGGGGGGAGAGGAGGAGGAGGCCCGTGTGCGCTGGGGGGAGAGGAGGAGGAGGAGGCGGCCCGTGTGCGCTGGGGGGAGAGGAGGAGGAGGAGGCGGCCCGTGTGCGCTGGGGGGGGAGAGGAGGAGGATGGGGCCCGTGTGTGCTGGGGGGAGAGGAGGAGGAGGAGGCCCGTGTGCGCTGGGGGGGAGAGGAGGAGGAGGGGGCCCGTGTGCGCTGGGGGGGAGAGGAGGAGGAGGGGGCCCGTGTGCGCTGGGGGGGAGAGGAGGAGGAGGGGGCCCGTGTGCGCTGGGGGGGAGAGGAGGAGGAGGGGGCCCGTGTGCGCTGGGGGGGAGAGGAGGAGGAGGGGGCCCGTGTGCGCTGGGGGGGAGAGGAGGAGGAGGCCCGTGTGTGCTGGGGGGAGAGGAGGAGGAGGAGGAGGAGGATGGGGCCCGTGTGTGCTGAGGAGGGGCCCGTGTGCGCTGGGGGGGAGAGGAGGAGGAGGAGGCCCGTGTGCGCTGGGGGGAGAGGAGGAGGAGGAGGAGGCCCGTGTGCGCTGGGGGGGAGAGGAGGAGGATGGGGCCCGTGTGCGCTGGGGGGGAGAGGAGGAGGAGGAGGCCCGTGTGCGCTGGGGGGGAGAGGAGGAGGAGGAGGCCCGTGTGCGCTGGGGGGGAGAGGAGGAGGAGGAGGCCCGTGTGCGCTGGGGGGGAGAGGAGGAGGATGGGGCCGGTGTGCGCTGGGGGGAGAGGAGGAGGAGGATGGGGCCGGTGTGCGCTGGGGGGGAGAGGAGGAGGATGGGGCCGGTGTGCGCTGGGGGGGAGAGGAGGAGGATGGGGCCGGTGTGCGCTGGGGGGGAGAGGAGGAGGATGGGGCCGGTGTGCGCTGGGGGGGAGAGGAGGAGGATGGGGCCGGTGTGCGCTGGGGGGGAGAGGAGGAGGATGGGGCCGGTGTGCGCTGGGGGGGAGAGGAGGAGGATGGGGCCGGTGTGCGCTGGGGGGGAGAGGAGGAGGATGGGGCCGGTGTGCGCTGGGGGGGAGAGGAGGAGGATGGGGCCCGTGTGCGCTGTGGGGGAGAGGAGGAGGATGGGGCCCGTGTGCGCTGGGGGGGAGAGGAGGAGGATGGGGCCGGTGTGCGCTGGGGGGGAGAGGAGGAGGATGGGGCCCGTGTGCGCTGGGGGGGGAGAGGAGGAGGATGGGGGCCCGTGTGCGCTGGGGGGGAGAGGAGGAGGATGGGGCCGGTGTGCGCTGGGGGGGAGAGGAGGAGGATGGGGCCGGTGTGCGCTGGGGGGGAGAGGAGGAGGATGGGGCCGGTGTGCGCTGGGGGGGAGAGGAGGAGGATGGGGCCCGTGTGCGCTGGGGGGGAGAGGAGGAGGATGGGGCCGGTGTGCGCTGGGGGGGAGAGGAGGAGGATGGGGCCGGTGTGCGCTGGGGGGGAGAGGAGGAGGATGGGGCCGGTGTGCGCTGGGGGGGAGAGGAGGAGGATGGGGCCGGTGTGCGCTGGGGGGGAGAGGAGGAGGATGGGGCCGGTGTGCGCTGGGGGGGAGAGGAGGAGGATGGGGCCCGTGTGCGCTGGGGGGGAGAGGAGGAGGATGGGGCCCGTGTGCGCTGGGGGGAGAGGAGGAGTCTCTTGTTCCTGTAGGGATTTAAGATCAGCAGAGTGCCAGGTGCCTCGGGGAGTGCCAGGTGCCTCGGGGAGTGCCAGGTGCCTCGGGGAGTGCCAGGTGCCTCGGGGAGTGCCAGGTGCCTCGGGGAGTGCCAGGTGCCTCGGGGAGTGCCAGGTGCCTCGGGGAGTGCCAGGTGCCTCGGGGAGTGCCAGGTGCCTCGGGGAGTGCCAGGTGCCTCGGGGAGTGCCAGGTGCCTCGGGGAGTGCCAGGTGCCTCGGGGAGTGCCAGGTGCCCCGGAGGTGCCGTGTGTATTGGTAGACTCCACTCTCCGTCCGTGTCGCTCTCCCGCCTTCACATGATGAGTCCTCATGTCTCTTCTCTGACGCTTGCGCTGGAGACGGCTGATCTCTGAGGAGTGGGCGGTGCCTGTGCGCGGTCACGTGACTGGGTGGCGTCGGTTGTAACGCTTCTTCCTGTTTTCCAGCTCGTCCTGGTGCCGCTGATCTGGAGCCGCCATGTTCCTCTATAATATCACCCTGCAGAGAGCCACCGGCATCAGCTTCGCCATCTATGGAAACTTCTCAGGTAACGTGTGTCCCGGGGATGGGCTGCCCAGGATGAAGGGGCCAGTGCTGGGGGCCGCACACCCCTCTGGGGATTTCCTCGCGCCCCTCTGGGGATTTCCTCGCGCCCCTCTGGGGATTTCCTCGCGCCCCTCTGGGGATTTCCTCGCGCCCCTCTGGGGATTTCCTCGCGCCCCTCTGGGGATTTCCTCGCTCAGTGGCGCCCCCGCGGTTGGTCACTTTTGGGTTTTCCGCTGTGGCTTTCATCATGTTCTGTTCTCGTGTTCAGGAACTAAACTCCAGGAGATCGTGGTTTCCCGGGGGAAGATCCTGGAGCTGCTGCGCCCTGACGCCAACACGGGCAAGGTGCACACGCTGCTGACGGTGGAGGTGTTCGGCATCATCCGCTCGCTCATGGCTTTCCGTCTGACCGGCGGCACCAAGGATTACATAGTGGTGGGCAGCGACTCCGGCCGCATCATCATCCTGGAGTACCACCCGTCCAAGAACATGTTCGAGAAGATCCACCAGGAGACGTTCGGGAAGAGCGGCTGCCGCAGGATTGTGCCCGGGCAGTTCCTGGCTGTGGACCCCAAGGGCAGAGCCGTGATGATAAGTGAGTAGTGGCCGAGGGTCTCCTCCCTGGACTGGAGCCTATGTGGGCTCCCCTCCGCAGATTTCAGGGGGTGTCCCCACAGTGGAGGGGAGGGGCTGTGCCTGTAGGGGGAGGGAGGTATGTGCCCGCCAGGTGTGGGGGGAGAGGGTGATGTGCCCGCCAGGTGTGGGGGGGAGGCGGTGATGTGCCCGCCAGGTGTGGGGGGAGGGGGGCGATGTGCCCGCCAGGTGTGGGGGGAGGGGGGCGATGTGCCCGCCAGGTGTGGGGGGAGGGGGGCGATGTGCCCGCCAGGTGTGGGGGGAGGGGGGCGATGTGCCCGCCAGGTGTGGGGGGAGGGGGGCGATGTGCCCGCCAGGTGTGGGGGGAGGGGGGCGATGTGCCCGCCAGGTGTGGGGGGAGGGGGGCGATGTGTTACGAGGGGGACCCGGGGAAGCGTGCCAAGATGGTATATGGACAGCTTCCGCCGGTCAAGGTCCACTGTGCGATGTAAGGGACCGCTGCTATGGTGGGAGAAGAGTGAGCGGGTTGCTGCTAGCGATCGTCTGGAATGTCACAGACGATCTGCGTACACCTGTCCGCCCTAACCCGTGAGGGTTGTATGGCGCGGGGGCTCACAACTCGGTGTACCTGTTGCACGGGGACGCACAGAGGTGCCTACGCACGTGTGCCAGCGGGAGTCACAGGAATATGGCACGAGGGTAGCACAGAGGTGCCCACGCACGTGTGCTTCAGAAACCAGGTGAGTCCGACAGAGATTCAAGGAGCTCACCTGGGACAGGAACACGGCCTGTTAAACGGAATACTGCCGGAGCAGCAAGGCAGGGGCGAGACCTGCAAAATACAATGTCTGTACAGTGGCGTGGCAGCACGCTGCCAGACATCCAAACATAGAAGGACGGTCGCGCGCCGCCATGATGGCAGGAGGGGTTTTTAAGGAGATGTAGCTGCAGCCAAGGGCGGGGCGCGAGACGGATGTGACCCAATCATGATCTGTGACGTCCTGGCCCGGCCAGTCAGGATTCAGCACATCACCAGCCTCGTTATCTGGCCGTGTGATACCAGTGAGCGAATCAGAAGACGTCACGTGGGGCACATGCTCAACCTCCTGCCTCTGGGTCATAAAGGCGGGATCTTCAGTTTCACAATGTGCAGAGCTAAGGGAAGTCTTGCTGCTTCCCTGAGCATCTATCCTTTGCACACTGTGCAACCACTCCGACCCTCTGCGATGCTGAGCAGGAGGACACGTGGCAGGCAAGGGATGGGAGACCACTCCATTCCTTACAAGGAGTAAACCACTAGGTGTCACCCTACTGCTGCATCTAGGAGGAGGAAACTCCTGCATTCTCCCAGGCCTTTGGTGTTGCTGAGCAGGAGGGCTCGCGGCAGACAAGGAATGGGGGACCACCTCATTCCTTGCAAGAGGAGAGCCACGAGATGTAACATTACCCCCCCGTCTAGGGCCCCCCCGCCGCCTGTGCTCAAAGGCTGCTACCAAACCCGGAGCATGGACATGATCCTCCAATTCCCAGGCCCTATGCTTCGGTCCACGACCGACCCACTCCACGAGGAAGTACCTCTTGCCCTGAACGATTTTTGTTTTAACCAACCTCGCTACTTCAGGGTTGTCGGACGAGGAGTCGGCCGTCGGCCACCAATCATGCCTGGCCTCTAGAACTCTGGTCCTTTTGGACCTGAAGAGGCCCACGACCTTGGAGGTATGGTCCCAGGAAAGTACATCGTTCCGTAACCTAGGGGGAACGAGGGTCTGGCCAGGTGGCACCAGGTCTAGGGGAGTGGGTGACCCGGTGGTCCCGAGGTGTTCTTTACATGACCCTGCCCAGGACGAGATCTCCCCTGTTGTCCAGTTGAGTATCGGAGCATGCCGTTTCAACCAGGGGAGTCCTAGTAGGATCTCATCCGTCCCTTCTGGAAGCACCAGAAAGGACACCTGCTCATGGTGGCCTGGTGGTACATCCATCCTGAGAGGGACGGTGATCTGGGTAATGGGTTTGGCAAGTAGGGACCCGTTGACTACCTGGACACGGATTGGTTTAGGCAACAGGACCAGGGGAACAGAGTACCTAGTTGCCAGGGAAGCTGAAATGAAATTGCCGTCAGCGCCAGTGTCTAAGCAAGCCAGGGCAGGGAAGACAGTGGTGCCGAACTGCAACTGGACGCTGAGGGTTAATTTAGAAGGAGAGGCAGCGTCTAGGGTTCCTCCTCTGATGGAAACCAGACTTTGTCTCTTTTCCGATGGTTTTGAACATCGGGTAGCTACATGTCCCCTCTGCCCACAGGCAAAGCAAACGACCGGCGGCCGAGAGCCTGTGGTAGAGGAGACCACCTTGGAGACTTCCATGGGCTCCACAGAGTCATCAACAGAACTGGCTGGGAGACTGGTCTGGTGGGGAAGGAGAGTCAGAGGCTCTGTAGGCCAGGTAGACGTGGGTGCTGAAGAGACCTCGAGCCTCCGCTCCGCGTGGCGGATGTCTATGCGAGAAGCAAGCCGTATCAAGGCCTCTAAGGTGGTCGGCACATCACGCGTGGCCAGTGCGTCTTTGACGAACCCTGCCAGACCCTCCCAGAACACAGGGACAAGGACTTTATCTGGCCAGTCCAGCTCTGCGGCGAGTGTCCTGAACTGCACCGCAAAGTCCCCGACTGAAGTGGACTTTTGCCGAAGGCGTAGGAGTCGCAGCGCGGAGTCGTAGGTGACTTGAGGCCCGAGGAACACCTTTCTCATGGCCTCAAGATAAACTGGAAGGTGATTCACCACCCGATCTCCGCGCTCCCACAACGGCGTGGACCATTTTAGCGCTCTCCCTGTGAGCAGGGACTGGACGAATGCTACTTTCGCCTTCTCAGTAGCATAAAGAGTCGCGGACAGCTCTAAGTAGGTGGTAACCTGGTTTATGAAACCACGGCACTCGGAGCTGTCCCCGTTGAAGCGCTCTGGGAGCGCAAGGCGAGGCGACTTTCCGCTCAATTCCACAGCCTGAGTAGCCGCTTGGGTGGCAATTGTCGCTAGAGCAGCCTTATCGGGGGAAGACCGCTCCACAGCTGCCAATCGTGACTCCAACTGCTGCACATAACGCAGCAACTGCTGCTGCTCTTCTGCCATAGCCAGAACTTTGGCGCGACCGTAATGTTACGAGGGGGACCCGGGGAATCGTGCCAAGATGGTATATGGACAGCTTCCGCCGGTCAAGGTCCACTGTGCGGTGTAAGGGACCGCTGCTATGGTGGGAGAAGAGTGAGCGGGTTGCTGCTAGCGATCGTCTGGAATGTCACAGACGATCTGCGTACACCTGTCCGCCCTAACCCGTGAGGGTTGTATGGCGCAGGGGCTCACAACTCGGTGTACCTGTTGCACGGGGACGCACAGAGGTGCCTACGCACGTGTGCCAGTGGGAGTCACAGGAATATGGCACGAGGGTAGCACAGAGGTGCCCACGCACGTGTGCTTCAGAAACCAGGTGAGTCCGACAGAGATTCAAGGAGCTCACCTGGGACAGGAACACAGCCTGTTAAACGGAATACTGCCGGAGCAGCAAGGCAGGGGCGAGACCTGCAAAATACAATGATATCTGTACAGTGGCGTGGCAGCACGCTGCCAGACATCCAAACATAGAAGGACGGTCGCGCGCCGCCATGATGGCAGGAGGGGTTTTTAAGGAGATGTAGCTGCAGCCAAGGGCGGGCGCGAGACGGATGTGACCCAATCATGATCTGTGACGTCCTGGCCCGGCCAGTCAGAATTCAGCACATCACCAGCCTCGTTATCTGGCCGTGTGATACCAGTGAGTGAATCAGAAGACGTCACGTGGGGCACATGCTCAACCTCCTGCCTCTGGGTCATAAAGGCGGGATCTTCAGTTTCACAAAGTGCAGAGCTAAGGGAAGTCTTGCTGCTTCCCTGAGCATCTATCCTTTGCACACTGTGCAACCACTCCGACCCTCTGCGATGCTGAGCAGGAGGACACGTGGCAGGCAAGGGATGGGAGACCACTCCATTCCTTACAAGGAGTAAACCACTAGGTGTCACCCTGCTGCTGCATCTAGGAGGAGGAAACTCCTGCAGTCTCCCAGGCCTTTGGCGCTGCTGAGCAGGAGGGCTCGCGGCAGACAAGGAATGGGGGACCACCTCATTCCTTGCAAGAGGAGAGCCACGAGATGTAACAGCGATGTGCCCGCCAGGTGTGGGGGGGAGGGGGGCGATGTGCCCGCCAGGTGTGGGGGGCGATGTGCCCGCCAGGTGTGGGGGGCGATGTGCCCGCCAGGTGTGGGGGGCGATGTGCCCGCCAGGTGTGGGGGGCGATGTGCCCGCCAGGTGTGGGGGGCGATGTGCCCGCCAGGTGTGGGGGGCGATGTGCCCGCCAGGTGTGGGGGGCGATGTGCCCGCCAGGTGTGGGGGGCGATGTGCCCGCCAGGTGTGGGGGGCGATGTGCCCGCCAGGTGTGGGGGGCGATGTGCCCGCCAGGTGTGGGGGGCGATGTGCCCGCCAGGTGTGGGGGGCGATGTGCCCGCCAGGTGTGGGGGGCGATGTGCCCGCCAGGTGTGGGGGGCGATGTGCCCGCCAGGTGTGGGGGGCGATGTGCCCGCCAGGTGTGGGGGGCGATGTGCCCGCCAGGTGTGGGGGGGCGATGTGCCCGCCAGGTGTGGGGGGCGATGTGCCCGCCAGGTGTGGGGGGAGGGGGGCGATGTGCCCGCCAGGTGTGGGGGGAGGGGGGCGATGTGCCCGCCAGGTGTGGGGGGAGGGGGGCGATGTGCCCGTCGTTCAGCTGTGTCTGTCTCGGCAGGTGCCATAGAGAAGCAGAAGCTGGTGTACATCCTGAACAGAGACGCGGCGGCCCGGCTCACCATCTCCTCCCCGCTGGAGGCTCACAAGGCCAACACCCTGGTGTACCACGTGGTGGGGGTGGACGTCGGCTTTGAGAACCCCATGTTTGCCTGCCTGGAGATGGACTATGAGGTGAGGTGGATGTTGGGGGTTGTCCTGCTGCTGCTGCGCTCTCTGTGATGAGTCCTCATGTCTCTTCTCTGACTCTGGCTGGAGAGATCTGTGTTGCTGATTGTGAGCCCCCCGGGCGTCTCATCGGGGGGCCGGGATTTGGTTACTTGCTCCTGACTGGCTTTGGGTTATTTGTAGGAGGCCGATAATGATCCTACGGGGGAAGCGGCGGCCAACACCCAGCAGACGCTGACCTTCTACGAGCTGGATCTGGGCCTGAATCACGTGGTGCGCAAGTACAGCGAGCCGCTGGAGGAGCACGGCAACTTCCTGATCACAGGTGAGCGGGGACCACCCTGAGCGTGATTTGCCAGCGCCCCCTGCCTGGGTGACAGTCCGGGGACCACCCTAAGCGCGATCCGCCAGCGCCCCCTGCCTGGGTGACAGTCCGGGGACCTCCCTGAGTGTGATCCTCCAGTGCCCCCTGCCTGAGCGTGATCCGGTGCTGCAGCAGTAATCCGGGGGCTGCCACCTTCTCACCACCTCTTCTTGCAGTTCCCGGTGGCTCGGACGGCCCCAGTGGCGTGCTCATCTGCTCCGAAAACTACATCACATACAAGAACTTCGGGGATCAGCCGGACATCCGCTGTCCCATCCCGAGGAGGAGGGTGAGTGCGTTGCTGCTTTCCGGCGCTCGCTCGTTGCTGCTTTCCGGCGCTCGCTCGTTGCTGCTTTCCGGCGCTCGCTCGTTGCTGCTTTCCGGCGCTCGCTCGTTGCTGCTTTCCGGCGCTCGCTCGTTGCTGCTTTCCGGCGCTCGCTCGTTGCTGCTTTCCGGCGCTCGCTCGTTGCTGCTTTCCGGCGCTCGTTTCTTTCCGGCAGCCATCGATGATGAGCCTCATGTCTCTTCTCTGACCGTACCCTGCAGAGGACGTGTAGATGCTGACTTGTGCCGCCCTCGCGCTCAGTGGCGGTTTCTTGCTGTGGCACCTCCTGACGCTTCTTTTCTCGGCACAGAACGATCTGGACGACCCCGAGCGAGGGATGATCTTCGTCTGCTCCGCCACACACAAAACCAAGTCCATGTTCTTCTTCCTGGCGCAGACGGAGCAGGGCGACATCTTTAAGATCACACTGGAGACAGACGAGGACATGGTGAGGCCGGGACGTGACGCCCGCCCCGGAGACAGATGCAACGCCCACCACCGCCTCACCGTCTGTGCCTTCTCCCGCAGGTGACAGAAATCCGGCTGAAATACTTTGACACCGTCCCGGTGGCCTCAGCCATGTGCGTCCTGAAGACCGGCTTCCTCTTTGTGGCTTCAGAGTTTGGGAACCAGTAAGTGTCAATGCTCGTGGGGGGGCAGGGCGGGGCGACGCTTGTGGGGGCAGGGCGGGGCGACGCTCGTGGGGGCAGGGCGGGGCGACGCTCGTGGGGGCAGGGCGGGGCGACGCTCGTGGGGGCAGGGCGGGGCGACGCTCGTGGGTTCGGGGCACAATGCTCGTGGGGCATAAGGTGGCAGTGCTCGGGGGGGGCATAAGGTGGCAGTGCTCGGGGGGCATAAGGTGGCAGTGCTCTGGGGGGGCATAAGGTGGCAGTGCTCTGGGGGGGGCATAAGGTGGCAGTGCTCGGGGGGGCATAAGGTGGCAGTGCTCGGGGGGGGGCATAAGGTGGCAGTGCTCGGGGGGGCATAAGGTGGCAGTGCTCGGGGGGGGGCATAAGGTGGCAGTGCTCGGGGGGGGCATAAGGTGGCAGTGCTCGGGGGGGGGCATAAGGTGGCAGTGCTCGGGGGGGCATAAGATGGCAGTGCTCGGGGGGGGGCATAAGATGGCAGTGCTCGGGGGGGGGGCATAAGATGGCAGTGCTCGGGGGGGAGGCATAAGGTGGCAGTGCTCGGGGGGGGGCATAAGGTGGCAGTGCTCGGGGGGGGGGCATAAGGTGGCAGTGCTCGGGGGGGCATAAGATGGCAGTGCTCGGGGGGGGGGCATAAGGTGGCAGTGCTCGGGGGGGCATAAGGTGGCAGTGCTCGGGGGGGGCATAAGGTGGCAGTGCTCGGGGGGGCATAAGGTGGCAGTGCTCGGGGGGGGCATAAGGTGGCAGTGCTCGGGGGGGGCATAAGGTGGCAGTGCTCGGGGGGGGCAATGCTTTGGGCGGCATAGGATGGCAATGCTCGGGGGGGCATAAGGTGGCAGTGCTCGGGGGGGGGAATGCTTTGGGCGGCATAACATGGCAATGCTCGGGGGGGGCATAAGATGGCAATGTTCGGGGGGGCACTGACTGCACCTTCTCTCCTAGTTACCTGTATCAGATCGCTCACCTGGGGGATGATGATGAGGAGCCCGAGTTCTCCTCGGCCATGCCCCTGGAGGAGGGGGACACGTTCTTCTTCCAGCCTCGGCCTCTGAAGAACCTGGTGCTGGTGGACGAGCAGGACAGCCTGTCCCCGATCATGTGCTGCCAGGTAAGGACCGGCTGCTGCAGGGGGAGGTCGCTGTCTCCTGATGAGCCGGGCTCCACTCTCTGCTCTGTTCTTTCCTTAGATCGCTGACTTGGCCAATGAGGACACCCCGCAGCTGTACGTGGCCAGTGGCCGGGGGCCGCGCTCCTCGCTCAGGGTCTTGAGGCACGGGCTGGAGGTGAGCTGGGGTCTGGTCGTCGGTTCTGCCTTGTTCTGTGCCACTGATGAGTTCTCATGTCTCTTCTCTGACCTCCATCGTGGAGAGGACGTTTGGTTCTGATGTCACTGTGTGGCACTGCCCCGGAGGAGGTGACCTCCTTCTAGGACGCTGATCCCTTGTTTCTTCCCTCCAGGTCTCTGAAATGGCCGTGTCGGAGCTGCCCGGTAACCCCAATGCTGTGTGGACTGTGAGGAGACACATTGAAGGTGGGTGTGCGGCCGCCCCGGCACCGTAGACTCCGCCGTCACCTCCGTATCCTTCATGTGTTAGTGACCGGCCTGTCCTTGCCATACACCTCCAGTCATGGCGGTATGATGGGTCGGGGAGCGGAGGGCTTGTCTCATTACAGTGCTGAAGATGCCCCCCATGTACCCCGCCACCACCGCGTCCTGTAGCAGTGACGTCCCATACACACCGCCTGACCGCTGCATACTACTGACTGGCGCTGTGGTGTAGCGGCTACGGGCAGGTAGCGGTGCGGAGTACAATATCTGAGATGGGAAGATGCAATGTCAGATTTCTTCGGCGCTCCATTGGGAGACCCAGACGATTGGGTGTATAGCTACTGCCTCCGGAGGCCACACAAAGCATTACACTAAAAAGTGTAAGGCCCCTCCCCTTCTGGCTATACACCCCCCGTGGGATCACTGGCTCACCAGTTTTCTGCTTTGTGCGAAGGAGGTCAGACATCCACGCATAGCTCCACTGTTTAGTCAGCAGCAGCTGCTGACTATGTCGGTTGGAAGAAAAGTGGGCCCATATGGGGCCCTCAGCATGCTCCCTTCTCACCCCACTTTTGTCGGGTGTTTGTTAAGGTTGAGGTACCCATTGCGGGTACGGCGGCTGGAGCCCACATGCTGTTTTCCTTCCCCATCCCCCCTCAGGGCTCTGGGTGAAGTGGGATCTTACAGGTCTCCAGGCACTGAGACCGGGCTCCATCCACAGACCCAGAGAACCTGCTGGATATGGAGCGGAGTATCGTCAGGGACAGGGCCCTGCTACATTAAGGTACTCTGTGTCCCCGGGCAAGCGCGCACACACACACCAGCATTGCTGAGAGTGTTAGTGCGCCGGGGGCAACAGCGCGGAGCGCTTGTGCTATTATTCACTACAGCTTTGCTGAGTGACTTTATGTATTGGGAACTGCCGCGCCGGCCGCTGCTGGGTGTTTTTTACATTGTGGCGCGGCTGGGACTTGTGGTGCGCCGGGGACTTCCGCGCTGGCCGTGCACATGGACGGCCGCGCTTATTACTCGAGTCCCCGGCTTTGCGGCCTAGTTTTCGTTTCGTTCCCGCCTCCAGCCCTGCCAGTCAGGGGTGAGGCGGGACGCTGTACAGACAGTCAGCGCCGAGGGCTGGAGTCTGCTTTGCATTCTCCAGCCCCCTTCACTGGACACAGTGGGACGCCAGTTTCCCGCTCTTGTCTGGGGCACGCCCACGGCCCGCCCCTCTTCACAGGACGCCGGCAGCCATTCCTGCACGCAGTCCGAGCTGGGGAACGGAGACATGCTCTGGGCAACCAGTCACAGGGCTCTGGCGACCACACACCCGCGTTATAGGCGGGCGGTAAGCAGCACCTGAAGTGCTGACCCCACTAAATACCGAAGTGTCCATTTGTATTTTATGCTTGTATGCTATACACTGCACTGTAGGTCGCTATTTTTGGCTATATGCCCTCCTAGATGGCGAGATAACAGCAGCAAAAAAGCAAGGGTGCCAAGGCACAGGCTTTCTATGCTGCTTGTATTGCATGTGCTGCAGTGTGCATTTGTACTTATGCTTGTATGCTATACATTGCACTGTACGGTCGCTATTTTTGGCTATATGCCCTCCTAGATGGCGAGATAACAGCAGCAAAAAAGCAAGGGTGCTAAGGCACAGGTTTTCTATGCTGCTTGTATTGCATGTGCTGAAGTGTTCATTTGTACTTATGCTTGTATGCTATACATTGCACTGTACGGTCGCTACTCTTGGCTATATTCTCCTAGAGGGCTGGACAACAGCAGCAAAAAAGCAAGGGTGCCAAGGCACAGGCTTTCTATGCTGCTTGTATTGCATGTGCTGAAGTGTTTATGCTTGTATGCTATACATTGCATAGATGGCTAGAATACAGCAGCAAAAAAGCAACACAGGCTTTCTATGCTGCTTTTACTGCATGTGATACTGTTCCACCGGCAGGTTCCACTGACCCCCATTGTGTGCAATGCTCCCCTGTAGCACTTGGTCAGCCGGGGTCTCTACTAGAGGTGGCCAAAGAAACCACCTGTGAACCCTGTCCAGGGACAGGGACGGAGTTGCAGTTTCGGCTGATAGATTGTCATGGGATGGAGACTTGCAGTCCAGACAGGCCATGGGCAATCTTGATTAATGCTCCCTGGCCACCCTCATTTGGAACGCACTCAGTGCTCCGGGGGGGTCCCAGGCATTCCAGGGTGAAGGCTCTGACACGGACGACAGTCCCAGACAGCCTAAGCTAGCTCGCTGGGTGCGGCACTCGGCTTCATCACTGGTCAAGGTCCCAGCAGGAGGACTCTCTGTATGATGAGGCAGACGTAGCTGATCAGGGCTTTGGTCCTGACACCGCTCTCAATCCGGATACACCGGATGGTGACGCCATAGTGAAGGATCTTATAGCGTCCATCAATGGAATGTTGGATATTTCTCCCTCAGCTCCCCCAGCGGAGGAGTCAGCTTCACAGCAGGAGAAATCCTTTTTCAGTATCTCATGCGTATATTGAGTACTTTTCTGGCCACGCTGACTTCAGAGAAGCAGTTCAGAAACACCACGCTACCAGATAAGCGTTTTCTCCAAACGTATTAAGGATACACGTTATCCCTTCCCCCTGACGTGGTAAAGCGCTGGACCCAGGGTCCAAAGGTGGATCCCCCAATCTCCAGGCTTGCGGCTAGATCCATAGTTGCAGTGGAGATGGGACTTCACTTAAAGATGCCATTGACAGACACATGGTCCTCTGGTTGAAATCTGTCTGTGAAGCTATCGGCGTGTCGGTTGCTCCGGCATTCGCAGCCGTATGGGCACTCTAAGCTATTTCAGCTGGTCTTGCGCAGCTGGTCTTGAGCACATGTACATCTGTGCCGCAGGTGGTGTCCTTAACCTCGCAATGTCTGCATTGCGACTTACCCTAGTAATGCTGTCCTGGGGGGACAGTCGAGGTTTCGGTCCTTCCCAGGCTCGGGCAGGTCCCAATTGTCCTCGTCCAAAAGGGCTCAAAAGGCTCAGAGGGGCTCAGATTCCGGCCGGGCTCAATCACGCCCAAAGAAGGCTGCAGGAGGAACCGCTACCAGGGTGGTCTCCTCATGACTTCAGCTCTCTCTCCCCGCATCCGCGGTTGGTGGCAGAATCTCCCGCTTCTGGGTACATTTAGCTGCCACAGGTCACAGACCGGTGGGTGAGAGACATTGTGTCTCACGTGTACAGGATAGAGCTCTGTTCTCGTCCTCCGACTCGATTCTTCAGAACTCCCCCCCCCCTCCGAGCCGATGCTCTTCTGCAGGCAGAAGTGGTAATCCCTGTTCCTCTTCAGGAACAAGACACGGTTTTTTCCTCCAATCTGATTGGGGTGCCAAAAAAGGGTGGCTCTTTCCGTTCCGTTCTGGACCTAAAACTGCTCACCAAGCACGTGAAGGCCAGGCGGTTCCGGATGTAACCCTCCGCTCCGTCATTGCCTCAATGTCTCAAGGAGATTTCCTAGCATCAATAGACATCAGGATGCTTATCTCCACGTGCCGATTGCTCCAGAGCACCAGCGTTTGCTACGTTTCGTTATTGAAGACGAGCATCTTCAGTGCGTACCACTGCCCTTCGGTCTGGCGACAGCCCTACGGGTTTTCACCAAGTTCAGGGCAGCAGTGGGAGCAGTCCTGCACTCTCAGGGTCACTCTGTGATCCTTACTGGACGATCCACTTGTCAAGGCACCCTCTCAAGAGGCATGCCAACGCAGCCTGAACGTGGCGCGGGAGACTCTCCAGAGTTTCGGGTGGATCATCAACTTTTCAAGGTTACATCGGGCACCGACCCAATCGCTGACATATCTGGGCATGGAGTTTCACGCTCCCTCAGCGATAGTGAAGCTTCCGCTGGACAAGCAGCGTTCACTACAGACGGGGGTGCAGTCTCTCCTTCAAGGCCAGTCACACCCCTTAAGACGCCTCATGCAGAGGCAGTCACTTTCGCGCAGTTTCATCTGCGTCCACTTCAATGGGACATGCTTTGCCAATGGGTTGGGGAGTCGACGTCCCTAGACAGGAACGTTTCCCTTCTCAGACGGTCAAGGACTCTCTTCAGAGGAGTCCATCCTTCAGATCAATGTTCTGGAAATCTGGGCAGTGTATCTTGCCCTGCAAGCCTTCCAGCAGTGGCTGGAAGGAAAACAGATCCGAATTCAGTCGGACAATTCCACAGCGGTGGCATACATCACCCACCAAGGCGGAACACGCATCGCCAAGCCTACCAGGCAATCCGGCGGATTCTGATGTGGGTGGGAGACAGAGCATCCACCATATCCGCAGTTCACATCCCGGGCGTAGAAAATTGGGAAGCAGACTTCCTCAGTCGCCTGGGCATGGACGCAGGGGAATGGCCTCTGCACCCAGAATGGTGTCAGGAAATCTGTAGCCGCTGGGGGATGCCGGACGTCGACCTAATGGCGTCTCGGCACAACAACAAGGTCCCGATTTTCATGGCGCGGTCTCACGAGCAAAGAGCTCTGGCGGCAGGCGCCCTAGTTCAGGATTGGTCGCAGTTCCAGCTACCCTATGTGTTTCCACCTCTGGCACTGTTGCCCAGAGTGCTACGCAAGCTCAGCTCCGATTGCCGCCGCGCCATCCTCGTCGTCCCAGACTGGCCGAGGAGGTCGTGGTTCCCGGATCTGTGGCATCTCACGGTCGGCCAACCGTGGGCACTCTCAGACCGGCCAGACTTACTGTCCCAAGGGCCGTTTTTTCCACTGAATTCTACGGCCCTGAACCTGACTGTGTGGCCATCGAGTCCGAGATCCTAGCGTCTTCAGGATTATCTCAAGACGTCATTGCCACCATGAGACGGGCTAGGAAGCCGACGTCTGCCAAGATCTACCACAAGACGTGGAAGTTATTCTTATCTTGGTGCTCTGCTTAGGGAGTGTCTCCCTGGCCATTTGCATTGTCTCCTTTTTCCTCCCTTCCTGCATCTGGATTGGGAACAGGTTTGTCGCTCGGCTCCCTTAAAGGACAAGTCGCAGCGCTGTCGGTATTCTTTCAGAAGCGCCTAGTACGACTTCCTCAGGTACGCACGTTCCTGCAGGGGGGTTATCACATTGTCCCTCCGTACAAGAGGCCGTTAGACCCATGGGATCTGAACAGGGTATTAATTGCTCTCCAGGAGCCGCCCTTCGAGCCTCTGAGGGATGTTTCACTTTCTCGACTTTCACAGAAAGTGGCCTTTCTGGTAGCGGTCACGTCTCTTCGGAGAGTGTCCGAACTAGCAGCGCGGTCATCCAAAGCTCCCTTCCTGGTGTTCACCAAGATAAGGTAGTGCTGCGCCTGATTCCGGAGTTTCTCCCTAAGGTGGTATCCCCCTTTTTATCACAATCAGGATATCTCCTTACCTTCCTTTTATCCATTTCATCGATATGTAATGGCTTTGCATTGTTGGATCTGGTGTAGAGCACCCAGAATCTACATTCCCGCACGGCGCCCCTGCGCCGCTCGGATGCACTCTTTGTCCTTGTCACTGGTCAGCGCAAGGGGTCGCAGGCTGCAAAATCCACCCTGGCTCGATGGATCAAGGAACCAATCCTTGAAGCCTACCGTTCTACTGGGCTTCCGGTTCCATCAGGGCTGAAGGCCCATTCTTCCAGAGCCGTGGGTGCGTCCTGGGCATTACGGCACCAGGCTACGGCTCAGCAGGTGTGCCAGGCGGCTACCTGGTCGAGTCTGCACACCTTCACCAAGCATTTTCAGGTGCATGCCTACGCTTAGGCGGATGCCAGCCTAAGTAGATGAGTCCTGCAGGCGGAGGTTGCCTCCATGTAGGGAAGGGCTGTTTTTACAGTCCAAACTTGAGGTATTCATTTACCCACCCAGGGACAGCTTTTGGACGTCCCAATCGTCTGGGTCTCCCAATGGAGCGCCGAAGAAGAAGGGAATTTTGTTACTTACCGTAAATTCCTTTTCTTCTAGCTCCAATTGGGAGACCCAGCACCCGCCCCTGTTTCCTTCGGGATTTTTGGTTTGTTCGGGTACACATGTTGTTCATGTTGAATGGTTTCAGTTCTCCGATGTTCCTTCGGATTGAATTTGTTTAACCAGTTATTGGCTTTCCTCCTTCTTGCTTTTGCACTAAAACTGATCAGCCCGTGATCCCACGGGGGGTGTATAGCCAGAAAGGGAGGGGCCTTACACTTTTTAGTGTAATGCTTTGTGTGGCCTCCGGAGGCAGTAGCTATACACCCAATCGTCTGGGTCTCCCAATTGGAGCTAGAAGAAAAGGAATTTACGGTAAGTAACAAAATTCCCTTCTTCTGCATGGTCTGCTGCTGGTGACATCCCCGTGGTCAGTGGTGGAGACGTCTTGTGAGCTCCCCGCTGCCGGTGGGGGGTCCCTGCTGCTGGCGGTGCAGACGTCTCGTGAGCTCCCTGCTGCTGGTGGGGGTCCCCGCTGCTGGCGGTGCAGACGTTTCGTGCGCTCCCCGCTACCGGGTCCTGATTTCTTCTGTCACATGTCGTCATTGGCGCTCGTACTAACGCCGGCTGGTACTTGGTGATCCTCTCCCAATACCAAGCCTCTGTTTTTCTTCCACAGGTGCGGCTGGTGGAGGTGGTGCTGCTATAACCCCCCTCCACTCACACAGGTGTGTATCCGTCCTGTCTGCTGACCCAGTCTCCTCGCGATTCGCCCCCCCTGACACGTGATAGGGGCTTGTGTGGGTGGGGGCGTCTGCCACTTGTGTGTTCAGTCATTGGCGAGTGTTAAAGGGAAGGTGCCATCAAAAAAAACCTGAAAGAATGTAAAGTTTTAATGTTTTTTGTAAATATTTTTTAATTGAGCAAAATATAAAAAATAATTGTTAAAGTTTGATATTTTCCCCTCTTAAACACCAGGGGGAGCAGCTGCTGAAATCCTACTGTAGAACTAGCTCACATTACAGCTGCAGTAAAAGTGGGCGGGGCCTGCTCCTGTGTGTGATGTCACAGCTCCCCGCCTCTTCTTCCTTTCTTGCCTTTTCATTGGGGGACACAGTGGGTATTATGATGTCTCCAGGGAGGCGTGACACTAGATTTTCAAAAGTGTTCGCTCCTCCCCCCACAGCATATACCCCAGCTAGGCGGGAACTAGCTCAGTTTTTCCTAGTGTCAGCAGGGAGGCTGACATGTCTGGACTGAGCTCTACAAGTCTTTTTTATTTTGTTTTCTTTTCTTATTCATTCTATTTTTGATTATGGGGCAATACCAGGGTACCTGCCACCAACCCCCCCCCGCGTACGGGCAGAGGAAACCTGGCGTGCACAAGCCGTCAGTCTTCCCTCGCGCCCAAGAGGTCGGGTCTGCGTACCCCTCCAGGCTGCCTGGAAGCACCTCACACCAAGGTAGCTCCAGAGGGCTAGCAGAGCCGAGGACCTGCTTCAGCCTTGAGCCGAAGATGCGTCCCCGAGATCCCCCGCATCCCCGGACCGAAGCGTCTTCAGACGGAGCCAGGAGCAGGTAGGGAGACGACGAGTCAGTCCCCTGCATCCAGACCGCCGCCTGGAAAGGCACCAGTGGGGTGATGCAGGCAGTGATCCCGGGGAAGCATCATTAATTTAGCCCCCGGCTTCGGCCTGCATTCTAGCAACGCCCCCTCTCACTGCTCTGGAAGCTGCTCCCTCACTCAGGAGCAGCTCCTTTCCGATTGGCCGTCACGCTTAGTCCCAGCCCTGAGACCAATCAGCCTCCGGGAGCGGTCTCTCCCCTCCATGCTGCCAGAAACGCTGGACGCCATTTTCCACGTGGGGAGCAGACACGGGTGAGATCGCCTCCTTGGCTCTGCACTTCTGCAGCGCTATATACCGCTCTGCTCAGTGGTATATCGGTGTGTGCCTGCTGGCTAGCGGTGTATATCAGCTATTAGCGGTATATACTGGCTCTGCCTGCAGGTATATGCCGGCTGTTTGACAGTATATGCCATTTTACTACGGTATATACCGGCTGTGCATAGCAGTCACTTTATAATACTGCTAGTGGCTCCTCACTCATATAACTCTATCCCTATAGGGCTGTAGGACTCTATTGCTGACATGTGTAACCGCAAGGGTGATAAAGCTTCCCAGGCGTCCTCTGCGGACCTGTACTATGCTTGTACCACCTGTGAACGCTCGTTTTCTAATGCCCGAAGCTATCCACTATGCCTCGGCTGCGATGCCCCTTCTACCGTGTCACAACAGACCCCGTTGCCGGACCAGGATGCCGTGCAGTCTGTGGATTCTGCTCCGGCCACTGGCCAGACAGCACCCCCGTCTGATGACGTAATGTCTGCATGGGCTCTTCTAATATCTAAAAGGTTAATGACCTTGCCGCTCAGATATCCCAGCCGTCCTCAGGCTCCCACAGCCTTCCCCCGGCTCAGCTCCCTCAGAGGAGCCCGCCTGCTTCGTCTGGTCTCTCTTCCCCAGAACGTAAAAAGGCTGCTTCCAAGATGCGCCATTGCGACCTCTACGCCTCTTCCGACTGGGACGATGGTCAGTCTGACCCTGGCTCTGTGACGTTTAGTAGTCACGATTCCCAAGACTCTGACTCTGATTCAGATGTCCCTTCCGAGTCTAGGCATATAGAAGACACACTAATTTCGGCTGTCAATCACTCTTTGTCGATCTCTGATCAGCCTCCTGACCCGACTTCTTAGTCGGCAATCAAGCGAGCCAAGAAGCCTCCTAAGTCCTTTGCCCAGGATCCGGTTTTTCTTCGGCGCTCCATTGGGAGACCCAGACGATTGGGTGTATAGCACTGCCTCCGGAGGCCACACAAAGCAATTACACTAAAAAGTGTAAGGCCCCTCCCCTTCTGGCTATACACCCCCAGTGGGATCACTGGCTCACCAGTTTTCTGCTTTGTGCGAAGGAGGTCAGACATCCACGCATAGCTCCACTGTTTGTAGTCAGCAGTAGCTGCTGGCTCTATCGGATGGAAGAAAAGAGGGCCCATATGGGGCCCCCAGCATGCTCCCTTCTCACCCGCGGTTGGTGCTTGTAAGGTTGAGGTACCTATTGCTGGTACAGAGGCTGGAGCCCACATGCTGTTTTCCTTCCACATCCCCTTAGGGCTCTGTGGAAGTGGGATCTTGCCGGCCCCCAAGCCCTGGGGCCGGGCTCCATCCACAGACCCATAGAACCTGCTGGATTGGGAGCGGGAGTGCCGTTCAGGGACAAGGCCCTGCAACTTTCAGGTACTCTGTGTCCCCGGCAGGCACGGACACTCTCAGGGCTTGCTGAGCGTTGTAGTGCGCCGGGGACAGTGGCGCTGTACGCTGGGGGTTAGGTCACTGCAGCTTTGCTGAGTGACGTTGTGTGTTGGGAACTACTGCGCCGACCGCTCCTGGAGCGGCGGCGCAGCTGCGACTTGTGGTGCGCCGGGGGCTTTGCGCCGACCGCGCTTTTACGGCGGCGGCGCTTCTAACTTTAGCCCCCGGCTTCTGCGGCCTAGCGCCGCTTCGTTCCCGCCCCCACCCTGTCAATCAGGGTAGGGGAGAGACGCTGCTCAATGGCAGCGCCAAGGGCTGGAGCTTTATTTACATGCTCCAGCCCTCTCACTAGGCACAAGGGGAAGCAGGCTTCCCGCTCTTCGTCTGTATACGCCCAGGGCCCGCCCCCCCTCTCCACAAGGACGCCGGCAGCCATTACACATGCGATCTGGCTGGGGAAAGGCAGCAGGCTCTGGGAGACCCAGACTAGAGGGATTTCTGGCGACCACACACCGCTCCTAAGCGGGCGGTAAGCTGCACAGTAGTGCTGGCCCCACTAGTGCCTCAGTGATATATTAGTGTACTTTTTTCTTGGTACCATATATATTTATATAGTGCACTGTAAGGTCGCTTCTTGGCTGGACACCCTGTACTGCTCTGAGGAGGCAGCAACATGTCATCCGCAAAACGCAAGGGTGCCAAGGCACGGGCTGTGTGCACTGTTTGTACTGCAAAAAGGGGCTGATCTACCGGCAGGCTCCAACGACTCTCATTGTGTGCAATGTTCAGTCCCAGTGGCACTTCGTCAGCCAGAGCCTATTGTGGTGGTAGCCCAGGCAGAGACGCCTGTGAACCCTGCCCCGGTGACGGGGACAGACTTTGCAGTGTTTGCTGATAAAATGTCTGAGGCTATGACAAGGATCCTGGAGGCCTTGCAGGCCAGGCCAGTTGCTCAGACCATGGACACTGCTGGGGCTATGCTCTCCGGTCCCCCTCAGTTGGAACTAATCCGTACTTCAGGGGGGTCTCAAGCATCACAAGCTGAAGTCTCTGACTCGGATGACAGTCCCAGGCAGCCTAAGCGAGCTCGCTGGGAAAGACCCTCGACGTCATCACACTGCTCAGGGTCTCAGCGAGAAGAGTCTCTCTGTGATGAGACTGAGGACGGTGATCAGGATTCTAATCCTGAGGCCCCTCTCAATCTGGATGCCCCTGATGGTGACGCCATGGTTAATGACCTTATATCGGCAATTAATAGACTGTTGGATATTTCTCCCCCAGCCCCTTCTGCAGAGGAGGCAGCTGCACAGCAGGAGAAGTTCCATTTCCTGTATCCCAAGCGTAAATTAAGTGCTTTTTTGGACCACTCTGACTTCAGAGAATCAATCCAGAAGCACGACGCTCATCCAGACAAGCGTTTCTCTAAGCGTTCTAAGGATACCCGTTATCCTTTTCCCGCTGAAGTGGCCAAACGCTGGACCCAGTGCCCAAAGGTGGATCCCCCAATTTCCAAGCTTGCGGCTAGATCCATAGTCGCAGTAGAGGATGGCGCTTCACTTAAAGATGCCAACGACAGACAGATGGACCTTTGGTTGAAATCTGTCTATGAAGCTATCGGCGCGTCGTTTGCTCCAGCATTCGCGGCCGTGTGGGCACTACAGGCTATTTCAGCGGGTTTAGCACAGGTGGATGCTATCATGCATCCAGCAGTGCCACAGGTGGCGTCCCTAACTTCGCAAATGTCTGCGTTTGCGACCTATGCTATCAATGCTGTCCTAGAATCTACGAGCCGTACCTCTATGGCGGCCGCCAATTCTGTGGTTTTGCGCAGAGCCTTATGGTTAAAGGACTGGAAAGCAGATGCTGGTTCCAAAAAATGCTTAACCAGCTTGCCATTATCTAGAGACAGACTGTTTGGTGAGCCATTGGCTGAAATCATAAAACAGTCCAAGGGTAAGGACTCTTCCTTGCCACAGCCCAGAGCAAGTAAACCTCAACAGAAAAAGTGGCAGTCGAGGTTTCGGTCCTTTCGAGGCTCGGGCAAGCCCCAATTCTCCTCGTCCAAAGGGACTCAGAAAGGACAAGGGAGCTCAGATTCCTGGCGGGCTCACTCACGCCCCAGGAAAGCAAATGGAGGAACCGCTCCCAAGGCGGCTACCTCATGACTTTCGGCCTCCTCCCTCCGCATCCTCGGTCGGTGGCAGGCTCTCCCGCTTTTGCGACATTTGGCTGTCACAGGTCAAAGACCGGTGGGTAACAGACATTTTGTCTCGCGGGTACAGAATCGAGTTCAGTTCTCGGCCTCCACTTCGGTTCTTCAGAACCTCCCCACACCCCAACCGAGCAGATGCCCTGCTGCAGGCGGTGGACTCTCTAAGAGCAGAAGGAGTCGTGATCCCTGTCCCCCCTCTGGAACGGGGGCGAGGATTTTACTCCAATCTCTTTGTGGTTCCAAAAAAGGACGGCTCCTTCCGTCCTGTTCTGGACCTAAAACTGCTCAACAAGCATGTGAACGCCAGGCGGTTCCGGATGGAATCCCTCCGCTCAGTCATTGCCTCAATGTCCCAAGGAGATTTCCTAGCATCAATAGACATCAAAGATGCTTATCTCCACGTGCCGATTGCTACGGAGCACCAACGCTTTCTGCGCTTCGTGATAGGAAACGAACATCTTCAGTTCGTGGCTCTGCCATTTGGTCTGGCGACAGCCCCCCGGGTGTTCACCAAGATCATGGCAGCAGTGGTAGCAGTCTTGCACTCTCACGGACACTCTGTGATCCCTTACTTGGACGATCTACTGGTCAAGGCACCCTCTCAGGAGGCATGCCAACTCAGCCTGAATTTTGCACTGGAGACTCTCCAGGCGTTCGGGTGGATCATCAACTTCCCAAAGTCAAATCTGTCACCGACCCAATCACTAACGTATCTTGGCATGGAGTTTCATACTCTCTCAGCGATAGTGAAGCTTCCGCTGTGCAAGCAGCGGTCACTACAGACAGGGGTGCAGGCTCTCCTTCAAGGTCAGTCGCACTCCTTAAGACGCCTCATGCACTTCCTCGGGAAGATGGTGGCGGCAATAGAGGCGGTTCCGTTTGCGCAGTTTCATCTGCGTCCACTTCAATGGGACATTCTCCGCCAATGGGACGGGAAGTCGACATCCCTGGACAGGAAAGTCTCCCTTTCCCAGACGGCCAAGGACTCTCTGCAGTGGTGGCTCCTTTCCACCTCATTATCACAGGGAAGATCCTTCCTACCACCGTCCTGGGCGGTGGTCACGACAGATACGAGTCTGTCAGGGTGGGGAGCAGTTTGTCTCCGCCACAGGGCTCAGGGTACGTGGACTCAGCAGGAGTCCACCCTTCAGATCAATGTTCTGGAAATCAGAGCAGTGTTTCTTGCCCTACTAGCCTTCCAGCAGTGGCTGGAAGGGAAGCAGATCCGAATTCAATCGGACAACTCCACAGCGGTGGCATACATCAATCACCAAGGAGGGACTCGCAGTCGGCAAGCCTTCCAGGAAGTCCGGCGCATTATGATGTGGGTGGAAGCCACGGCCTCCACCATATCCGCAGTTCACATCCCCGGCGTAGAAAACTGGGAAGCAGACTTCCTCAGTCGCCAGGGCATGGACGCAGGAGAATGGTCCCTTCACCCGGACGTGTTTCAGGAAATCTGTCGCCGATGGGGAAGGCCGGACGTCGACCTAATGGCGTCCCGGCACAACAACAAGGTCCCAACATTCATGGCACGGTCTCGCGATCAAAGAGCTCTAGCGGCAGACGCCCTAGTGCAAGATTGGTCGCAGTTCCGGCTCCCTTATGTGTTTCCACCTCTGGCACTCTTGCCCAGAGTGCTACGCAAGATCAGATCCGACTGCAGCCGCGTCATACTCGTCGCTCCAGACTGGCCGAGGAGGGCGTGGTATCCGGATCTGTGGCATCTCACGGTCGGCCAACCGTGGGCTCTACCAGACCGACCAGACTTACTGTCCCAAGGGCCATTTTTCCATCGGAATTCTGCGGCCCTCAACCTGACTGCGTGGCCATTGAGTCCTGGATCCTAGCGTCTTCAGGATTATCCCAAGGGGTCGTTGCCACCATGAGACAGGCTAGGAAGCCCACGTCTGCTAAGATCTACCACAGAACGTGGAGGATATTCTTATCCTGGTGCTCTGCTCAGAGAGTGTCTCCCTGGCCATTTGCATTGCCTACCTTTCTTTCTTTCCTCCAATCTGGGTTAGAAAAAGGTTTGTCGCTCGGCTCCCTTAAAGGGCAAGTCTCGGCGCTATCCGTCTTTTTTCAGAAGCGTCTAGCACGACTTTCTAAGGTGCGCACGTTCCTACAGGGGGTTTGCCATATAGTTCCCCCGTACAAGCGGCCGTTAGATCCATGGGATCTGAACAGGGTACTAGTTGCCCTCCAGAAGCCGCCCTTCGAGCCTCTGAAGGAGGTTTCACTTTCTAGACTATCACAGAAAGTGGCTTTTCTGGTAGCGATCACATCTCTTCGGAGAGTGTCTGAGCTAGCAGCGTTGTCTTCCAAGGCTCCCTTCCTGGTCTTCCACCAGGACAAGGTAGTGCTGCGCCCCATTCAGGAGTTTCTCCCGAAGGTGGTATCCTCTTTTCATCTTAATCAGGATATCTTTTTGCCTTCGTTTTGTCCTCATGCAGTTCATCGGTATGAGAAGGATTTACATTTGTTAGATCTGGTGAGAGCACTCAGAATCTACATTTCCCGCACAGCGCCCCTGCGCCGTTCGGATGCACTCTTTGTCCTTGTCGCTGGTAAGCGCAAAGGGTCGCAGGCTTCTAAGGCCACCCTGGCTCGATGGATCAAAGAACCAATTCTTGAAGCCTACCGTTCTGCGGGGCTTCAGGTTCCATCAGGGCTAAAGGCCCATTCTACCAGAGCCGTGGGTGCGTCCTGGGCATTGCGACACCAGGCTACGGCTCAACAGGTGTGCCAGGCAGCTACCTGGTCGAGTCTGCACACTTTCACCAAACATTATCAGGTGCATACCTATGCTTCGGCGGACGCCAGCCTAGGTAGAAGAGTCCTGCAGGCGGCAGTTGCCTCCCCGTAGGGGAGGGCTGTCTTGCAGCTCTAACATGAGGTATTTCTTTACCCACCCAGGGACAGCTTTTGGACGTCCCAATCGTCTGGGTCTCCCAATAGAGCGCCGAAGAAGAAGGGAATTTTGTTACTTACCGTAAATTCCTTTTCTTCTAGCTCTTATTGGGAGACCCAGCACCCGCCCTGTTGTCCTTCGGGATTTTTGGTTTGTTTGCGGGTACACATGTTGTTCATGTTGAACGGTTTTCAGTTCTCCGATGTTACTCGGAGTGAATTTGTTTAAACCAGTTATTGGCTTTCCTCCTTCTTGCTTTTGCACTAAAACTGGTGAGCCAGTGATCCCACTGGGGGTGTATAGCCAGAAGGGGAGGGGCCTTACACTTTTTAGTGTAATTGCTTTGTGTGGCCTCCGGAGGCAGTGCTATACACCCCAATCGTCTGGGTCTCCCAATAAGAGCTAGAAGAAAAGGAATTTACGGTAAGTAACAAAATTCCCTTCTTCGTCAAATCGTGTCTAAACGGTGGGATCACCATGATAGAAGGTTTAATAAAAAACCCTTCTCTTCATTTGCTTATCCTTTTCCATCTGAAATGGTTAAGACCTGGTCGGTACCCCCCGTTGTGGACCCGCCAGTATCCAGGCTGGCTAAACACAGTTATGTCCGTTTCAGACTGCGCGTCTCTCAAGGACTCGTCCGACCGTGCAGTTGATGCGGCGGTCAAGTCTATTTTCCAGGCTTCAGGCTCCTCTCTTTGACCCCTGTTTGCCTTGACATGGGTCGCGAGAGCTATGGGTGTGTGGAGTAAGAACCTGCGCAGGATGCTTCGCTCTTGTAATATTCCTCCGGAGGCTTTTGAGATCCTTGATTTGTTCTCTCTAGCCTCTAATTATTTTCTTCACGGATCCCTAGATGCAGCTAGTTTGTCAGCCCTATCGGCAACCAATGCTGTTTTTGCCCGCAGAGTCCTGTGGCTAAAGATATGGAACGCGGACAGTGCCTCCAGGAAATCCCTGTCCACACTCCCCTTCCAGGGTCTTCGTCTGTTCGGAGAATCCCTGGACAAACTCGACGACGGGTGGTAAAAGTACCATTCTACCACAAAAGCGGCCTGTATCCAGGAATTTTAAAAAATCTTCTTGGCGCAGGCAGTCCTTTGGCCCGTCTCCCAAAAACCTTCAGTACAAGGATCGTCCCAATGCTCAGATCGAGGAGCCGGTCCCTCAAGGGGCGCTTCTTGGCGTTCCCACTCCAAACAACCTAAACCTAAGGGACCTCGCTCTGTACAGGCCCCCTCAGCATGACGCCAGGTATCCCTCAGATCCGACTCCTGTTGGAGGGCGGCTTCTGCTTTTTCGGGATATCTGGCTAGACCACACTCGCGATGCTTGAGTTCGAGAAATCGTCACCTCAGGTTACAAGATCGATTTCCATTCCCTGCCGGCCAACAGGTTTCTGCGCTCTCGTCTTCCAAAGTCCAAAACGCAAAGCCAGGCCTTATTTCAGGCCATAGCCTCTTTACAGAAAGCAAACGTTCTCATTCCAGTGCCCCTGGAACAGTGCGGCAAAGGTTTCTATTCAAACCTTTTTGTCGTTCCCAAAAAAGATGGCTCTGTCCGCCCTATCCTGGATCTCAAAAGACTGAACAGATCCGTACGCATTCGGACCTTCCGAATGGAATCATTGAGAGCAGTACTAGCCGCCATGGAACCTGGAGAATTCCTAGCTTCCATAGATGTTCAAGATGCTTATTTACACATTCCCATATGTGTATCTCATCAACGGTTCCTTCGTTTTGCCGTAGGACACCGTCCTTACCAATTCAGGGCCCTCCCCTTTGGACTGGCCACTGCGCCTCGGGTCTTCACAAAGGTCATGGCGGCCGTCATGTCCATTTTGCACTCCAGAGGCGTTCTGGTCGTTCCCTATTTGGACGACCTTCTTGTCAAAGGGAGCTCTCCTCACGTTTGCTCAGAAAGCCTGCAGATTTGCCTAGACACGCTGTCAAGGCTAGGGTGGCTTATCAACTTCAACAAGTCATCCCTCATTCCTCATCAGCGCATCACCTTTTTAGGTATGCTGATAAGACACGGCTCAGTCCCGGGTTTTTCTTCCAGAAGACAAGAGGTCTTCCCTCATCCGGGCCTCCCAATCCCTCCGCTCTCGCCGTCACACATCCCTTCGGAATGGAATGAGAGTGTTAGGCAAGATGTTGACGGTCATAGAAGCAGTGTCCTTTGCCCAATTCCATCTGCACCCTCTACAACTGGATCTTTTATCCTTCTGGGACAAGAATCCAGCTTCTCTAGACCGGTCAGTCCGCCTATCTCGGGCTGCGCTACACTCCCTCGTCTGGTGGACTCAAGCCTCATCCCTATCTCAAGGGAAGTCCCTCCGTCCTGTCCACTGGCAAGTAGTCATGACGGATGCCAGCCTCATAGGCTGGGGGGCGGTGTTTCTCCACCACACTGTTCACGGACGCTGGTCTCCCTCCGAACGCTCCCTTCACATCAACGTTCTAGAGATCAGAGCCATATTTCTTCGTCGCTCCATTGGGAGACCCAGACGATTGGGTGTATAGCACTGCCTCCGGAGGCCACACAAAGCATTACACTAAAAAGTGTAAGGCCCCCTCCCCTTCTGGCTATACACCCCCAGTGGGATCACTGGCTCACCAGTTTTCAAGCTTTGTGCGAAGGAGGTCAGACATCCACGCATAGCTCCACTGTTTAGTCAGCAGCAGCTGCTGACTATGTCGGATGGAAGAAAAGAGGGCCCATATGGGGCCCCCAGCATGCTCCCTTCTTACCCCACTTGTGGTTTGTAAGGTTGAGGTACCCATTGCGGGTACAGAGGCTGGAGCCCACATGCTGTTTTCCTTCCCCATCCCCCTGAGGGGCTCTGAGGAAGTGGGATCTTACCGGCCCCCAAGCCCTGAGGCCGGGCTCCATCCACAGACCCAGTGAACCTGCTGGATACGGAGCTGGGTACCGTTCAGGGACAAGGCCCTGCAACTTTCAGGTACTCGGTGTCCCCGTACAGACAGGCACGCACACGCCAGACTTGCTGGGTGTGTTAGTGCGCCGGGGACAGTAGCGCTGCACGCTGGGGTTTGAGTCACAGCAGCTTAGCTGTGTGACTTCATGTGCTGGGAACTACCGCGCCGGCCACTCTCGGAGCGGCGGCGCGGCTGGGACTTGTAGTGCGCCGGGGACTTAGCGCCGACCGCGCTTTTACGGCGGCGGCGCTTATAAATTTAGTCCCCGGCTTTTGCGGCCTAGCTCCGCTTCGTTCCCGCCCCCTCCCTGTCAATCAGGGAAGGGGAGAGACGCTGTACGTTTACTCAGCGCCGAGGGCTGGAGCCTTATTTACATGCTCCAGCCCTCTCACTAGGCACAGTGGGACGCAGGTTTCCCGCTTTTGGTCTGAGCACGCCCAGGGCCCGCCCCTCTCCACAGGACGCCGGCAGCCATTCCTGCATGCAGTCTGGCTGGAGGACGGACACAGGCTCTGGGAGACCCAGACTAGGGATTTCTGGCGACCACACACCCGCGTTTAGCGGGCGGTAAGCAGCACATTAGTGCTGGCCCCACTAGTGCCACAGTGTTGTATTGGTGTACTTTTTCCTGTACCAGATATATATATATATATATACTGCACTGTACGGTCGCTTCTTGGCTGTATACCCTATATTGCTCTGGGAAGACAACAACATGTCATCCACAAAACGCAAGGGTGCCAAGGCACGGGCTGTATACACTGCTTGTACAGCATGTGGGGCTAATCTACCAGCAGGCTCCAACGACTCTCATTGTGTGCAATGTTCAGTCCCAGTGGCACTTCGTCAGCCAGAGCCTATTGTGGTGGTAGCCCAGGCAGAGGCGCCTGTGAACCCTGCCCCGGTGACGGGGACAGAATTTGCAGTCTTTGCTGATAAAATGTCTGTGACTATGACAAAAATCCTGGAGACCTTGCAGTCCAGGCCAGTTACTCAGACCATGGACACTGCTGTGTCTATGTTCCCCGGTCCCCCTCAGTTGGAACTAATCCGTACTTCAAGGGGGTCCCAGGCATCACAGGCTGAGGGCTCTGACTCCGATGACAGTCCCAGGCCGCCTAAGCGAACTCGCTGGGAGAGACCCTCCACGTCATCACGCGGGTCAGGGTCTCAGCGAGAAGGGTCTCTATATGATGAGACAGAGGTGGGTGATCAGGAGTCTGGTCCTGACACCGCACTCAATTTGGATACGCCAGATGGTGACGCCATGGTAAATGACCTTATAGCGGCCATCAATAGGCTGTTGGATATTTCTCCCCCAGCCCCTTCAGCAGAGGAGGCAGCTGCCCAGCAGGAGAAATTCCATTTCCTGTATCCCAAGCGTAAACTGAGTACTTTTCTGGACCACTCTGACTTCAGAGAATCAATCCAGAAACACCATGCTTATCCGGACAAGCGTTTTTCCAAACGTCTGAAGGATACACGTTATCCCTTTCCCCCTGACGTGGTCAAACGCTGGACCCAGTGTCCAAAAGTGGACCCCCCAATCTCCAGGCTTGCAGCTAGATCCATAGTTGCAGTGGAGGATGGGGCTTCACTTAAAGATGCCAATGACAGACAGATGGACCTTTGGTTGAAATCTGTCTATGAAGCTATTGGCGCGTCGTTTGCTCCAGCATTCGCGGCCGTGTGGGCGCTCCAAGCTATTTCAGCTGGTCTGGCACAGGTGGACTCTCTCATACGTCCAGCAGTGCCGCAAGTGGCGTCCTTAACTACGCAAATGACTGCGTTTGCGACCTACGCTATCAATGCGGTACTAGACTCTACGAGCCGTACCTCAATGGCATCCGCCAACTCTGTAGTTTTGCGCAGAGCCTTGTGGTTAAAAGAATGGAAAGCAGATTCTGCTTCTAAAAAATGTTTAACCAGCTTGCCATTATCTGGGGACAGACTGTTTGGTGAGCAATTGGCGGAAATCATTAAACAGTCCAAAGGTAAGGACTCCTCCTTACCCCAGCCCAGATCAAACAAACCTCAACAGAGGAAGTGGCAGTCAAAGTTTCGGTCCTTTCGAGGCTCGGGCAAGCCCCAATTCTCCTCGTCCAAAGGGACTCAGAAAGAGCAAAGGAGCTCTGATTCCTGGCGGACTCACTCACGCCCCAAGAAAGCAACCGGCGGTACCGCTTCCAAGGCGGCTGCCTCATGACTTTCGGCCGCCTCCCTCCGCATCCTCGGTCGGTAGCAGGCTCTCCCGCTTTTGCGACATTTGGCTGCCACAGGTCAAAGACCGGTGGGTAACAGACATTTTGTCTCACGGGTACAGGATAGAGTTCAGTTCTCGTCCTCCGCCTCGGTTCTTCAGAACTTCCCCACATCCCGACCGAGCAGATGCCCTTCTGCAGGCGGTGCATTCTCTAAGAGCAGAAGGAGTGGTGGTCCCTGTTCCCCTTCGGGAACAAGGACAAGGTTTTTACTCCAATCTCTTTGTGGTGCCAAAAAAGGACGGCTCATTCCGTCCTGTTCTGGACCTAAAACTGCTCAACAAGCATGTGAACGCCAGGCGGTTCCGGATGGAATCCCTCCGCTCAGTCATTGCCTCAATGTCTCAAGGAGATTTCCTAGCATCAATAGACATCAAAGATGCTTATCTCCACGTGCCGATTGCTACAGAGCAACAACGCTTTCTACGCTTCGTGATAGGAGACGACCATCTTCAGTTCGTAGCTCTGCCATTTGGTCTGGCGACAGCCCCACGGGTGTTCACCAAGGTCATGGCGGCAGTGGTAGCAATCTTGCACTCTCAGGGACACTCTGTGATCCCTTACTTGGACGATCTACTTGTCAAGGCACCCTCTCAGGAGGCATGCCAACTCAGCCTGAATGTTGCACTGGAGACTCTCCAGACGTTCGGGTGGATCATCAACTTCTCAAAGTCAACTCTGTTACCGACCCAATCACTGACGTATCTTGGCATGGAGTTTCATACTCTCTCAGCGATAGTGAAGCTTCCGCTGGACAAGCAGCGGTCACTACAGACTGGGGTGCAGGCTCTCCTTCAAAGTCAGTCGCACTCCTTAAGACGCCTCATGCACTTCCTCGGGAAGATGGTGGCGGCAATGGAGGCGGTTCCGTTTGCGCAGTTTCATCTGCGCCCACTTCAATGGGACATTCTCCGCCAATGGGACGGGAAGTCAACATCCCTGGACAGGAAAGTCTCCCTTTCCCAGACGGCCAAGGACTCTCTGCAGTGGTGGCTTCTTCCCACCTCATTATCACAGGGAAGATCCTTCCTACCACCGTCCTGGGCGGTGGTCACGACAGACGCGAGTCTGTCAGGGTGGGGAGCAGTTTTTCTCCACCACAGGGCTCAGGGTACGTGGACCCAGCAGGAGTCCACCCTTCAGATCAATGTTCTGGAAATCAGAGCAGTGTATCCTGCCCTACTAGCCTTCCAGCAGTGGCTGGAAGGAAGGCAGATCCGAATTCAGTCGGACAACTCCACAGCGGTGGCATACATCAACCACCAAGGGGGGACACGCAGTCGGCAAGCCTTCCAGGAAGTCCGGCGGATTCTGATGTGGGTGGAAGCCACGGCCTCCACCATATCCACAGTTCACATCCCCGGCGTAGAAAACTGGGAAGCAGACTTCCTCAGTCGCCAGGGCATGGACGCAGGGGAATGGTCCCTTCACCCGGACGTGTTTCAGGAAATCTGTCGCCGCTGGGGAAGGCCGGACGTCGACCTAATGGCGTCCCGGCACAACAACAAGGTCCCAACCTTCATGGCACGGTCTCGCGATCACAGAGCTCTGGCGGCAGACGCCTTAGTGCAAGATTGGTCGCAGTTCCGGCTCCCTTATGTGTTTCCACCTCTGGCACTCTTGCCCAGAGTGCTACGCAAGATCAGATCCGACTGCAGCCGCGTCATACTCGTCGCCCCAGACTGGCCAAGGAGGGCGTGGTATCCGGATCTGTGGCATCTCACGGTCGGCCAACCGTGGGCACTACCAGACCGACCAGACTTGCTGTCCCAAGGGCCGTTTTTCCATCGGAATTCTGCGGCCCTGAACCTGACTGTGTGGCCATTGAGTCCTGGATCCTAGCGTCTTCAGGATTATCCCAAGGGGTCGTTGCCACCATGAGACAGGCTAGGAACCCACGTCCGCTAAGATCTACCACAGAACGTGGAGGATATTCTTATCCTGGTGCTCTGCTCAGGGAGTGTCCCCCTGGCCATTTGCATTGCCTACATTTCTTTCTTTCCTGCAATCTGGGTTAGAAAAAGGTTTGTCGCTCGGCTCCCTTAAAGGGCAAGTCTCGGCGCTATCCGTCTTTTTTCAGAAGCGTCTAGCACGACTTTCTAAGGTACGCACGTTCCTGCAGGGGGTTTGTCATATCGTACCCCCGTACAAGCGGCCGTTAGATCCATGGGATCTGAACAGGGTACTAGTTGCCCTCCAGAAGCCGCCCTTCGAGCCTCTGAGGGAGGTTTCACTTTCTAGACTATCACAGAAAGTGGCTTTTCTGGTAGCGATCACATCTCTTCGGAGAGTGTCTGAGCTAGCAGCGCTGTCATCCAAGGCTCCCTTCCTGGTCTTCCACCAGGACAAGGTAGTGCTGCGCCCCATTCAGGAGTTTCTCCCTAAGGTGGTATCCTCTTTTCATCTCAATCAGGATATCTCCTTGCCTTCCTTTTATCCGCATGCAGTTCATCGGTATGAAAAGGATTTACATTTGTTGGATCTGGTGAGAGCACTCAGAATCTACATTTCCCGCACGGCGCCCCTGCGCCGCTCGGATGCACTCTTTGTCCTTGTCGCTGGTAAGCGCAAAGGGTCGCAGGCTTCCAAAGCCACCCTGGCTCGATGGATCAAAGAACCAATTCTTGAAGCCTACCGTTCTGCTGGGCTTCCGGTTCCTACAGGGCTGAAGGCCCATTCTGCCAGAGCCGTGGGTGCGTCCTGGGCATTACGACACCAGGCTACGGCTCAACAGGTGTGCCAGGCAGCTACCTGGTCGAGTCTGCACACTTTCACCAAACATTATCAGGTGCATACCTACGCTTCGGCGGACGCCAGCCTAGGTAGAAGAGTCCTGCAGGCGGCAGTTGCCTCCCCGTAGGGGAGGGCTGTCTTTGCAGCTCTAACATGAGGTATTTCTTTACCCACCCAGGGACAGCTTTTGGACGTCCCAATCGTCTGGGTCTCCCAATGGAGCGCCGAAGAAGAAGGGAATTTTGTTACTTACCGTAAATTCCTTTTCTTCTAGCTCCTATTGGGAGACCCAGCACCCGCCCTGTTGTCCTTCGGGATTTTTGGTTGTTTTTCGGGTACACATGTTGTTCATGTTGAACGGTTTTCAGTTCTCCGACGTTACTTCGGAGTGAATTTGTTTAAACCAGTTCTTGGCTTTCCTCCTTCTTGCTTTTGCACTAAAACTGGTGAGCCAGTGATCCCACTGGGGGTGTATAGCCAGAAGGGGAGGGGCCTTACACTTTTTAGTGTAATGCTTTGTGTGGCCTCCGGAGGCAGTGCTATACACCCAATCGTCTGGGTCTCCCAATAGGAGCTAGAAGAAAAGGAATTTACGGTAAGTAACAAAATTCCCTTCTTTTGGCCCTTCAGAACTTTCAGCCCTTGCTATTAGGTCTCCCTGTTCGGATCCAGTCAGACAATGCCACGGCTGTGGCTTACATCAACCGTCAGGGAGGAACTCGCAGCAGGGCAGCGATGAAAGAAGTATCCAGGATTCTTCTTTGGGCAGAGATGCACATTCCCATTATTTCAGCTGTCCATATTCCGGGAGTAGACAACTGGGCCGCAGACTTTCTCAGCAGACAGGGTCTAGCGGCAGGGGAATGGTCCTTCCACGGCGAAGTGTTCCATCAGATCACTCTTCATTGGGGGCTCCCAGATGGGGACCTCATGGCGTCTCGGATGAACGCCAAGGTACATCCCTTCATATCCCGGTCGAGAGACCCGCTAGCGCTTGGCTCCGACGCTCTAGTCTTCCCGTAGTCGCAGTTTCGCCTGCCCTACATCTTCCCTCCGTTTCCTCTCATTCCGAGAGTATTCAAGAAAATCAAGGCGGAGGGAATTCCAGTGATATCCTCGTGGCCCCGGACTGGCCCAGGAGAGCCTGGTACCCAGAGCTTCTCCAACGTCTCGGTGACACTCCCTGACGTCTTCCCGACCGCCCGGATCTTCTGTCGCAAGGTCCATTATTCCACCAGAATACAGCACAGCTGCATTTGACGGCGTGGCGCTTGAATCCTTGATTCTAGCCAAGTCAGGTCTTTCTTCTAAGGTAGTTCATACCATGCTTAATGCTCGGAAGCCCTCCTCCGCCAGCATTTACCACAGGACCTGGAAGACCTATCTTTCCTGGTGTGACCGTCATAATCGGTCGCCCCTGACTTTTTCAATCCCTAATGTTCTTGCCTTTTTGCAAGACGGTCTGGACTCGGGACTAGCTCTCAGTACCATTAAAGGACAAGTTTCTGCCTTGTCAGTATTTTTCCAGAGGCGGCTGGCTTCTCGCCCTCAGGTCCGTACCTTTCTTCAAGGGGTGGCGCATTTGGTCCCTCCTTATGGCCACCCCTTAGATCCCTGGGATCTGAATCTGGTTCTGGGAGGCCTTCAACTTCCTCCCTTCGAACCTCTGAGAGAAATCTCTCTTCAACCACTGTCCTGGAAGGTTGCCTTTTTAGTCGCCATTACCTCTATCAGGCGAGTGTCCGAACTGGCGGCCCTTTCCTGTCGCTCACCTTACCTGATATTCCATCACAATAAGGTGGTCCTTCGGCCTTCCCCCGCCTTCCTTCCGAAGGTCGTATCTTCTTTCCACTTAAACAAGGACATTGTGTTGCCGTCATTCTGCCCGGTCCCGGTCCACTCCTTTTGAAAAAGCCCTTCACACTCTCGATCTTGTCAGGGCTCTGCGGATCTACATCTCCAGAACAGCGCCGTTGCGCAAGTCCGATGCCCTCTTCATCCTCTCAGAAAGACACAAAAAGGGCAATCCGGCTTCTAAATCTACGATTTCTCGATGGATCAGGACTGCCATCTGTGAGGCGTACAAAGCACGAGGTGCCGTTCCCCCTCAATCTATGTGGGCCCACTCTACGCGAGCAGTGGGTGCTTCCTGGGCTATCCGCCATCAGGCTTTGGCGGCCCAACTTTGCAAGGCCGCTACCTGGTCCAGTGTGCACACGTTCACAAAATTCTACAGAGTGCATACGCATGCCTCCGCGGATGCTGCTCTTGGAAGACAAGTCCTTCAGGAGGCAGTGGCCCATTTATAAGTGGCCACTGCTCGGTTCTTGACAGTGTTTTGATATATGTTCACTGCAGTTGCAGTCGTTAGTCAGCTCTTAGTCTGATGTTATACACTGTTATTAGTCCAGTTCCCACCCAGGGACTGCTTTGGGACGAATGAAAAGGCGAGAAAGGAAATGACATTTTTGTGTACTCACCGTAAAATGTCTTCCTTGGAGCCTTTCATTGGGGGGGACAGCTCCCGCCCTTGTAGTTTTGGTTGTCCTTCTCCTACTGCTTTACACCAAACTGAGCTAGTTCCCACCTACCTGGGGTATATGCTGTGGGGGGAGGAGCTAACACTTTTGCAAATCTAGTGTCACCCCTCCCCTGGAGACACCATAATACCCCCTGTCTGTGTCCCCCAATGAAAGGCTCCAAGAAAGACATTTTACGGTGAGTACACAAAAATGTCATTTTTGGGAGATTCCAAAAGGATAATGGAGGATGAAGTTTGGGATCACAGCGCGGAGCCATTTTGTTGGTGCCTTCAAAATGATACTGACATGTGGAAAGTGTCACAGAGGATGGCTGGCATAGTGCTGTGCCCCCATATTACTGTGCCCCCATATTACTGTTCCACCTCTGCACAGAGCAGTGCTGGCAGCAGAGGTGTGAGGTGAGTACTGGCGGCTGCCAGCGGTGATACCAGGCTACAGATCGCCGCCTTGCTCAAGGGAACAGCGCACATCATACACTGAGGGCTCCACAAAGATGGCGGCGGTCTCCTCCCAGAGATGTGATAGGAGCGCCCAGGGTACGTGTCCAGGTCACAGCAGGGCGCAGACACAGTGCTGGGGTCGGACGCCAACTATCATCTCATACACGGGGGTCGCCGTGTTTTAGCTATCGGTCGTTACACACTGCAAATCCAAGATGGCCGCCCCCAGTGTTTGAGCAAAAATAGAAATAAACAATGAATGTAATTTTGTATTAATAATGGATCCATAATCCGTAATAATACGAAATTACACTCGCGGCACCTTCCCTTTTAGTGTCACTGGTATCAGCACCATCCTGCCGTGTGAACAGGCGGCTGATGGATGTGCAGACTAATGATGTTACAGCTCACAGTGCTCCGCAGCGCGGTGTCTGGTATCTGCCGCCGCGTGGGGTCCGGTGTGAACGGCGTGTGCTGCCGCGTGGCGTCCGGTCTGCACTGACCGGTCACTGGTCTGATTGCTGAGTGCAGCTGCACATCCAATAAACTGGGGTCAGTGATTGTCTGCAGCGCTGGCAATGTGACCGCCTGTCCCGTCAGTGGTGCTGGGTTTTGGGGGCTTCTTGTAGTGACCCCCGGATTGGATCGGCCTCGGATGAGATGGTGGGCTTGCAGAGATCCTGATAGTGGTGAGAGAGGGGGCGCTCTGCCTTTGGGGTCCGCGTCTCACCGCCCGTTCTGTTGCCCTCCCTCTTACAGACGAGTATGACGCCTACATCATCGTGTCCTTCGTGAACGCCACCCTGGTGCTGTCCATCGGGGAGACGGTAGAAGAAGTGACGGATTCCGGGTTTCTGGGCACCACCCCCACCCTGTCCTGCTCTCTGCTGGGTGAGGACGCCTTAGTGCAGGTGGGTGCTGATTCCGGGGAGCATTGCAGGGTGGGACGTGCCGCTCCACAGATGATGAGGTTTTTGTATCCTCAGGTCTATCCTGACGGGATCCGCCACATTCGAGCCGACAAGAGAGTGAACGAGTGGAAGACGCCGGGGAAGAAGATGATTGTGAAGTGTGCGGTGAACCAGCGGCAGGTGGTGATCGCCCTGACGGGGGGCGAGCTGGTGTACTTCGAGATGGACCCTGTGAGTGCTGCTGTCTGAGCGGTCTGTATGATGTCAGGCCGGCGGGCTGCGTGGTCTCGGGCCTGCACCCTGCCGTCTGAGCAGTCGGTACGATCTCGGCAGGCAGGGTTGCGTGGTCTCGGGCCAGCCCCCTGCTGTCTGAGCAGTCAGTATGATCGTGGGCCGGCGGGCTGCGTGGTCTCGAGTCTGCACTCTTCTGTCTGAGCAGTCGGTATGATCTCGGCCCGGCAGGCCGCATGGTCTTGGGCCTGCTGTCTGAGCAGTCGGTATGATCTCGGCCCGGCGGGTTGCGTGGTCTCGGGCCTGCTGTCTGAGCAGTTGGTAGGATCTCAGCCGGCGGGCTGCGTGGTCTCTGGCCTGCTGTCTGAGCAGTCGGTATGATCTCGGCCCGGCAGGCCGCATGGTCTTGGGCCTGCTGTCTGAGCAGTCGGTATGATCTCGGCCCGGCAGGCCGCATGGTCTTGGGCCTGCTGTCTGAGCAGTCGGTATGATCTCGGCCCGGCGGGTTGCGTGGTCTCGGGCCTGCTGTCTGAGCAGTTGGTAGGATCTCAGCCGGCGGGCTGCGTGGTCTCTGGCCTGCTGTCTGAGCAGTCGGTATGATCTCGGCCCGGCAGGCCGCATGGTCTTGGGCCTGCTGTCTGAGCAGTCGGTATGATCTCGGCCCGGCAGGCCGCATGGTCTTGGGCCTGTTGTCTGAGCAGTCGGTATGATCTCGGCCCGGCGGGCTGCGTGGTCTCTGCCTGCTGTCTGAGCAGTCGGTATGATCTCGGCCCGGCGGGTTGCGTGGTCTCTGGCCTGCTGTCTGAGCAGTCGGTATGATCTCTGCGCTTCATCCCTCCTTGTCTCCCATCAGTCGGGGCAGCTGAACGAGTACACGGAGAGGAAAGAGATGTCGGCGGATGTGGTGTGCATGAGCCTGGCCAACGTGCCTCCCGGGGAGCAGCGCTCGCGCTTCTTGGCGGTGGGCCTGGTGGATAATACCGTCAGGATCATCTCTCTGGACCCCTCGGTAAGTGTCGGTCGGACGCGTCTTCGGTGTCCGCAGGTCGTCGCGGTCATGTAACGCTCGCTCTTCTCTCCCCCAGGACTGTCTGCAGCCGCTCAGCATGCAGGCGCTGCCCGCGCAGCCCGAGGCCCTGTGCATCGTGGAGATGGGGGGCGCAGAGCGGCAGGACGAGCTCGGGGAGCGCGGCTCCATTGGATTCCTCTACCTGAACATTGGGCTGCAGGTGAGGCCTCGGCTTCTCAGATCGGAGATGTGGGGTGTCACTCCCCTCCCCCGCGTCTGACCCGAGCCGCTGTCTCCACAGAACGGGGTGCTGCTCAGAACCGTGCTGGATCCAGTAACTGGCGACCTGTCCGACACCAGAACTCGTTACCTCGGGTCCCGACCTGTGAAGTTATTCCGTGTGCGGATGCAGGGCCAGGAGGCGGTAAGGAGCGGGGGTCTGCGGGAGGCTGTGGGGGGTGTGCGGGAGGTTGTGGGCTGTGTGGGGGGTCTGCGGGAGGCTGTGGGGGTCTGCGGGAGGCTGCGGTGTGCTCTCATGGGCCGGTATAATGCTCGGCTTCTGTCCTCAGGTCCTGGCCATGTCCAGCCGCTCGTGGCTCAGTTATTCCTACCAGTCTCGCTTCCACCTCACCCCCCTCTCATATGAGACGCTGGAGTACGCCTCAGGCTTCGCCTCCGAGCAGTGTCCAGAGGGCATCGTGGCCATTTCCACCAACACCCTGAGGTTAGTAGTGCGGGGGATTGTAGGGTCTGTGATGCCTCGTACTGCGGTAATGGTGGGACTCGTCTCTAAGACCATACTGGCCACCAAACACTGCCGGTATGGAAGCCGGGGGCCACAGCTGAGATATGGGTGACACAGCCCCCCCACCAATGGGACCTCCATACACCGTGGGGCCCGGAACCCACAGGAGACTCTGGGTGCGGAGCCAGAACAGCCTCGCTCAGAAGGGGCCACACCGGGTATTGCAGTGAGCTGAGCCGCAGTACTGGGAACAACCACCTGGGGGAGCAGTGCTGCCCAGGCTCTGTACACTGGGGGGCTGGCTGCCAACTTATCCCCCCCCTCCCCCCCGTGGTCTGTTACACATGGGCTGCTCCTTATTGGCGGTCCTGTCACTGCCTGATGCCACTGCAGGGTGGGGAGGCGCGGCTAGTATTGTACGGGCTGTGCTATGCAGGCCATGAGGCGAGGGTAGTACTAATGCGTTCAGTGAGGTGCGGGTAGCACTGTGAGGTGGGTAGCACTCTGCGGGCGGTGAGGTGTGGGCAGCACTGAGGTGGGTAGCGCTGTGGGGGTGGTGAGGTGCGGGCAGCACTGTGAGGCGGGCTGCGCTGTACAGGCGGTGAGGTGCGGGCAGTGCTGTGAGGTGGGTAGCACTCTGCGGGCGGTGAGGCGCGGGTACTACGATGCCGCTCTTCCTCCCCGTAGGATCCTGGCGCTGGAGAAGCTGGGCGCGGTGTTTAACCAGGTGGCGTTCCCGCTTCAGTACACCCCACGGAAGTTTGTGATCCATCCCGAGAGTAACCACCTGATTATCATAGAGACGGACCACAACGCCTACACCGAGGCCACCAAGGCGCAGCGCAAGCAGCAGATGGCGGAGGTGAGCGGCCCTGGACATTCCCGGCTTCTCCAGGGGTCAGCACGTCTCCCGCTGAACGCCAATGTTTTTTGCAGGAAATGGTAGAAGCTGCCGGGGAGGACGAGCGCGAGCTGGCCGCGGAGATGGCGGCTGCTTTCCTCAACGAGAACCTGCCAGAGTCCATCTTTGGAGCCCCAAAAGCCGGAAATGGTCAATGGGCGTCTGTGATCCGGGTGATGAACCCCATCCAGGGGAACACACTGGACCTGGTGCAGCTGGAGCAGAATGAGGCCGCGTTCAGGTGAGGGGGGCTCTGCTCTGCATGGGGGGCCCTTATATTTCTGGGTGGAGTTAATGTACCCTTATCACTGACAGTGTGGCAGTGTGCCGCTTCAACAACACTGGAGATGACTGGTACGTCCTGGTCGGCGTGGCCAAGGATCTGATCCTGAACCCCCGCTCCGTGGCTGGAGGACTGGTCTACACGTACAAGCTGGTGAACAATGGCGAGAAGCTGGAGTTTGTCCACAAGGTTTGTTCAGGGGCACCTCTGGGAGGTGGGGGTACCTTGGGGGGGGGGCGGGGGCACACCTTAAAGTTGACACCTGCTGTCAACTCAATCAGTGACTGTGCTTTTACCCTGAAGACCCCGGTGGAGGAAGTTCCAGCCGCCATTGCTCCTTTCCAAGGTCGAGTGCTGATAGGAGTTGGGAAGCTGCTGAGAGTTTATGATCTGGGGAAGAAGAAGCTCCTGAGGAAATGTGAGAACAAGGTGCGTCCCGGTGCTCTTCCTCCTCCTCGTCTGTCGCTCCTCCTCGTCTGTCGCGGCTCGTCGTCCTCCTCCTCGTCTGTCGCAGCTTGTCGTCCTCCTCCTCGTCTGTCGCGGCTCTTTGTCGTCCTCCTCTTCGTCCTCCTCGTCTGTTGTTGCTACTCCTCTTCGTTGTCCTCCTCTTCTCGTCTGTCGCTCCTCCTCTTCTCGAGCGTCGCTCCTCCTCTTCTCGAGCGTCGCTCCTCCTCTTCTCGAGCGTCGCTCCTCCTCTTCTCGAGCGTCGCTCCTCCTCTACTCGAGCGTCGCTCCTCCTCTTCTCGAGCGTCGCTCCTCCTCTTCTCGAGCGTCGCGCCTCCTCCTCTCGAGCGTCGCGCCTCCTCTTCTCGAGCGTCGCGCCTCCTCTTCTCGAGCGTCGCGCCTCCTCTTCTCGAGCGTCGCTCCTCCTCCTCTCGAGCGTCGCTCCTCCTCCTCTCGAGCGTCGCTCCTCCTCCTCTCGAGCGTCGCTCCTCCTCCTCTCGAGCGTCGCTCCTCCTCCTCTCGAGCGTCGCTCCTCCTCTTCTCGAGCGTCGCTCCTCCTTCTCGAGCGTCGCTCCTCCTCCTCTCGAGCGTCGCTCCTCCTCCTCTCGAGCGTCGCTCCTCCTCCTCTCGAGCGTCGCTCCTCCTCCTCTCGAGCGTCGCTCCTCCTCCTCTCGAGCGTCGCTCCTCCTCCTCTCGAGCGTCCCTCCTCCTCTCGAGCGTCGCTCCTCCTCCTCTCGAGCGTCGCTCCTCCTCCTCTCGAGCGTCGCTCCTCCTCCTCTCGAGCGTCGCTCCTCGTCTGTCGCTGGTCTTAGTCTTTGCTCTTGTTTGGTTTATAAGTCCGCTTCTGCATTCACAGCACATCGCAAACTTCATTGTTGGCATCCAGACCATCGGGCAGCGCGTCATCGTGTCTGACGTGCAGGAAAGCTTCATATGGGTGCGCTACAAACGCAACGAGAACCAGCTGATCATATTTGCGGATGACACCTACCCCCGATGGGTCACCAACGCCTCGCTGCTGGACTACGACACTGTCGCTGGCGCCGACAAGTTTGGAAACATTTGTGTGGTGAGTAGTCGGCAGCTGGTGTACAGCAACTACCAAGATCTCTGTCCGCCTCTGGCTGATGCTCGGTGCTGGTTGTGGGGCGCCCCGTCCTCTGGCTGATGCTCGGTTCTGGTTGTGGGGCGCCCCGTCCTCTGGCTGATGCTCGGTGCTGGTTGTGGGGCGCCCCGTCCTCGCTGTCCAGCTGCGGCTGATGCTCGGTGCTGGTTGTGGGGCGCCCCGTCCTCTGGCTGATGCTCGGTGCTGGTTCTGGGGCGTCCCGTCCTCTGGCTGATGCTCGGTGCTGGTTGTGGGGCGCCCCGTCCTCGCTGTCCAGCTGCGGCTGATGCTCGGTGCTGGTTGTGGGGCGCCCCGTCCTCTGGCTGATGCTCGGTTCTGGTTGTGGGGCGCCCTGTCCTCTGGCTGATACTCGGTGCTGGCTGTGGGGCGCCCCGTCCTCGCTGTCCGGCTGCGGCTGATGCTCTGTGCTGGTTGTGGGGCGCCCCGTCCTCTGGCTGATGCTCGGTGCTGGTTGTGGGGCGCCCCGTCCTCGCTGTCCAGCTGCGGCTGATGCTCGGTGCTGGTTGTGGGGCGCCCCGTCCTCTGGCTGATGCTCGGTGCTGGTTCTGGGGCGCCCCGTCCTCTGGCTGATGCTCGGTTCTGGTTGTGGGGCGCCCCGTCCTCTGGCTGGTGCTCGGTGCTGGCTGTGGGGCGCCCCGTCCTCGCTGTCCGGCTGTGGCTGATGCTCTGTGCTGGTTGTGGGGCGCCCCGTCCTCTGGCTGATGCTCGGTGCTGGTTGTGGGGCGCCTCGTCCTCTGGCTGATGCTCGGTGCTGGTTCTGGGGCGCCCCGTCCTCTGGCTGATGCTCGGTGCTGGCTGTGGGACGCCCCGTCCTCGCTGTCCGGCTGTGGCTGATGCTCTGTGCTGGTTGTGGGGCGCCCCGTCCTCTGGCTGATGCTCGGTGCTGGTTGTGGGGCGCCTCGTCCTCTGGCTGATGCTCGGTGCTGGTTGTGGGGCGCCTCGTCCTCTGGCTGATGCTCGGTGCTGGCTGTGGGACGCCCCGTCCTCGCTGTCCGGCTGTGGCTGATGCTCTGTGCTGGTTGTGGGGCGCCCCGTCCTCTGGCTGATGCTCGGTGCTGGTTGTGGGGCGCCCCGTCCTCTGGCTGATGCTCGGTTCTGGTTGTGGGGCGCCCCGTCCTCTGGCTGATGCTCGGTGCTGGCTGTGGGGCGCCCCGTCCTCGCTGTCCGGCTGTGGCTGATGCTCTGTGCTGGTTGTGGGGCGCCCCGTCCTCTGGCTGATGCTCGGTGCTGGTTGTGGGGCGCCTCGTCCTCTGGCTGATGCTCGGTGCTGGTTGTGGGGCGCCTCGTCCTCTGGCTGATGCTCGGTGCTGGTTGTGGGGCGCCTCGTCCTCTGGCTGATGCTCTGTGCTGGTTGTGGGGCGCCCCGTCCTCTGGCTGATGCTCGGTGCTGGTTCTGGGGCGCCCCGTCCTCTGGCTGATGCTTTGTGCTGGCTGTGGGGCGCCCCGTCCTCGCTTCGGCTCTTCTGTACTATGGATCTGCTCATCTTTTCTCCGTCCTCTGCAGGTTCGGCTGCCTACTAATATCAATGATGATGTGGATGAAGATCCGACTGGTAACAAGGCGTTATGGGACCGGGGGTTGCTGAACGGAGCCTCTCAGAAGGTGATGTGTATGCGGAGAATGCTGCTGCAGCGCCTCGTGTGTGTGTGTGTGTGTGAATCCTGTTCTTACCTATCCACCCGCAGGCAGAGGTGATTGTGAACTACCACGTAGGAGAGACTGTGCTGTCGCTACAGAAGACCACGCTCATCCCTGGGGGCTCGGAGTCTCTGGTCTACACCACCTTATCCGGGGGCATCGGCATCCTGGTCCCATTTACTTCCCATGAGGTGAATATGTGATGTTATCACTACAGATCTGCGCTTGTGACTAGTGAAAGAGAATCTCAGTCGTGGGCTATTGGTGCGGGTGCCAGGGGCTCTCTTGGGTGCGCCGGGGCCTCTCTCCTTCCTCTGGGGAGCTATTGGGGGTGCCGGGGCCTCTCTCCTTCCTCTGGGGAGCTATTGGGGGTGCCGGGGCCTCTCTCCTTCCTCTGGGGAGCTATTGGGGGTGCTGGGGCCTCTCTCCTTCCTCTGGGGAGCTATTGGGGGTGCCGGGGCCTCTCTCCTTCCTCTGGGGAGCTATTGGGGGTGCCGGGGCCTCTCTCCTTCCTCTGGGGAGCTATTGGGGGTGCCGGGGCCTCTCTCCTTCCTCTGGGGAGCTATTGGGGGTGCCGGGGCCTCTCTCCTTCCTCTGGGGAGCTATTGGGGGTGCCGGGGCCTCTCTCCTTCCTCTGGGGAGCTATTGGGGGTGCCGGGGCCTCTCTCCTTCCTCTGGGGAGCTATTGGGGATGCTGGGGCCTCTCTCCTTCCTCTGGGGAGCTATTGGGGGTGCCGGGGCCTCTCTCCTTCCTCTGGGGAGCTATTGGGGGTGCTGGGGCCTCTCTCCTTCCTCTGGGGAGCTATTGGGGGTGCTGGGGCCTCTCTCCTTCCTCTGGGGAGCTATTGGGGGTGCTGGGGCCTCTCTCCTTCCTCTGGGGAGCTATTGGGGGTGCTGGGGCCTCTCTCCTTCCTCTGGGGAGCTATTGGGGGTGCTGGGGCCTCTCTCCTTCCTCTGGGGAGCTATTGGGGGTGCTGGGGCCTCTCTCCTTCCTCTGGGGAGCTATTGGGGGTGCTGGGGCCTCACTCCTTCCTCTGGGGAGCTATTGGGGGTGCTGGGGCCTCTCTCCTTCCTCTGGGGAGCTATTGGGGCTGCTGGGGCCTCTCTCCTTCCTCTGGGGAGCTATTGGGGGTGCTGGGGCCTCTCTCCTTCCTCTGGGGAGCTATTGGGGGTGCTGGGGCCTCTCTCCTTCCTCTGGGGAGCTATTGGGGGTGATGGGGCCTCTCTTCTTCCTCTGGGGGGCTCTTGCGGGTGCTGGGGGCTCTCTCCTTCCTCTGGGGAGCTATTGGGGGTGCTGGGGCCTCTCTCCTTCCTCTGGGGAGCTATTGGGGCTGCTGGGGCCTCTCTCCTTCCTCTGGGGAGCTATTGGGGGTGCTGGGGCCTCTCTCCTTCCTCTGGGGAGCTATTGGGGGTGCTGGGGGCTCTCTCCTTCCTCCGGGGCATCCTGTCTGGTCTGTGAATCCTTTCCCATCCCGGTCTCTGATGAAATCTTTCGTTCTCCACAGGATCATGATTTCTTCCAGCACGTAGAGATGCACTTGCGCTCGGAGCATCCCCCCATCTGTGGCAGAGACCACCTCAGCTTCCGCTCCTATTACTTCCCTGTTAAGGTAGGTGGTGTTGCTGCGTCCAGGCCGGTGACTGGCAGCTGCAATGTCCCAGAGCCTGGTCTATCGCTAGAGGGAGGTGGGACGCGGAGACGCGTGGCTCTGCATGGTCGGTCATGCTGGAGGCTGCATCTTCTGACCTGTCGCCTCTTCATCCCTCAGAATGTGATTGATGGAGACTTGTGTGAGCAGTTCAACTCCATGGAGCCCATGAAGCAGAAGAGCGTGGCCGAGGAGCTGGACCGGACGCCCCCCGAGGTCTCCAAGAAGCTGGAAGACATCCGCACCCGATACGCCTTCTAGTGTGGCAGCCGGGGGCTCCTGACCATCGATGTCTGCCAGGGGGGACGAGCATCCGCTGCCGGGGGACGCACGTGGCGGCAGCTTCACCGCGCACCACTAGTGACTGTCATCCTGCTGTCGGCTCATTATTTCGTGCCAGATTCAACTTTGTAAATAGTTTTTGTAAATTTTTTTTTTTTTTTTTTTTGTAATGTTGGTTTGGCAGAACGTCTGCCGTCGCCCAGAGCACAATAAACGCCATTTTCTACTGCTGTGTACCCGCCTCGTGTGTGGTAGGAGCTGCGGCTCCAGTGTGGACATGGTCTTCTCCCAGTACGGACTGGTCCTTGTCAGCCCGGCAGGGTCCGGATGGTACTACTGTCACATGCCGCATTGCTCTCCGTTTTGTGTTCACTGTGCCAACGCCTCACGAAAAGTGGTCCCTCCACCTGCACCAGTAGAGCGAGATGACGCTCATGGCACCGAGCAGCTTCTTTCTGCATCATGCCAACATGGCCGAGGTGCAGCTTCCTGCGCAGTGCATGCGATCCACCATGACATGCATTGCTGTGATCTGGCCGCATGCGTTCCACCATGGAGCAGGAGGATGACCCGAGGGCGGCGATCCCATTAAGGTAATATAAGCCCGAGGGGGGGGGTTCAGGCTTTCCTGTGCAGAGTTTGGGCAAAGCAGACATTGTGGTGAGCCATGGAAGTTTTCACCCCCTCTGATTTTCCCTCAGAACCACCCATGTAAGTTTCTCGGAGATTGTGAGTGCCCACATCCCATGTTTTAGACTGCCCTTTTATGTTTTTATGGTAGCGGTTCCTCGGCGGGGTCTGACGCAACTGCAAAAAAAAGAATCTAGGAGAGTTACAGGAAAGACAGATGTGCGGCGTGTAACGGCAAGTTACCAGAGGCGTGCCAGAAACTGCTATGAAGAGATATCGTCAGAAGAACATTCATCTTTTCTATCGAACACGAGGCCCATTATTAGAGGGAGTACAGGCGACGGCCTCCAGCTTGGTCCTTCCATATGAGGTCCATGATTAGAGGGAGTACAGGCGACGGCCTCCAGCTTGGTCCTTCCATATGAGGTCCATGATTAGAGGGAGTACAGGCGACGGCCTCCAGCTTGGTCCTTCCATATGAGGTCCATGATTAGAGGGAGTACAGGCGACAACCTCCAGCTTGGTCCTTCCATATGAGGTCCATGATTAGAGGGAGTACAGGCGACGGCCTCCAGCTTAGTCCTTCCACGTTTCACATTCCAGCTCCCACCATAAGAGACCAACATGGGAAATGGAGCAGAGTTCTGAGAAAGAGAATCGGTGGTGGTGGTAAACCCTCTAGATGAGGGAAAGAAGTGTGACTTCTCAATGGAAGATACTGGGGAGGTGTAAGAAACACCATGAAGGTTGAAGAAATCCCGATACAAGACGAGAGGTTTGGGGGGACCCAGAGGAGTAGGTTCTTTCCTGTCAATAATCACATCCGGGCCTTGATCATGGAGGAATGGGAACATGCAGTAAAGAAGTTAGTCATCCCATGGGACATCAGAATCCATCTCCCTTTCTAACCAGAAGTGAGAGATGGGAGAAGGTTCTGAAGACTGACGTTCTAGTAGCCAGGAAAACTTCCATATTGTTTGAGAACTCGACCAGTCCTCGAGACCCAGGGGACCGAATAACAGATAAAAAGGGCCTGGGAAGCCTCAGCGGCAGTGATCAGGGCTAATATGGAGGCCACCTCAGTGGCTAGGTCTGGACACCTCTGCAGTGAGGATTTGGAACATCAACTAAGAAGTAAAACACCCAGAGAGGTCACTTTAAATTCCCTTCCACCACTTAAGATGGCAACGTAATTTATGTCCGATGCATTGGCAGAGTCCATGAGAATAATGTCCTCTCAAACTCTGCCCGTAGAGCAATATGGCTGGCAACCTGCCCGGGGGATAATCACTCGAAATTGTGTTTTTTCCCAGTCTCCGGTATGAGGGTTTTCAGCCCTGTATTAGACGAGCTCCTGGAGAAGACGTCTGATAGACAGGGTTGCCTGAAGAGAAATCCAAAAGATGCCAATCCTTTCCTAGGTCCCGTCCCTCACAGAGGCAAGAATACAAGGGAAATCTGGCAGATGGAGGCATCCCAAAGGTGGGAAGGGTGAAGACTGGGCCCTGGTAGATCATGACGCCATCGGAGAAGCTATTAAAGGTGTGACAATAGATTTCCTCAAAACCACTGGGTGCTCCACACAATCGCAGAGGTACACAGAATATCAGATACCACCATAGAAATTCCTGCCAGCGTCCTCCCAGTATCCGATTACGAGCCGTCGTCTATGGGTAGAAATTCGGAAACTGTCCAGTGATGAGCCCTGCGACGGAGCAATACCAGGGTCCTTATTCCAGTCTCTTCTTTAAAAAAAATTCTTCTGGAGAGTACTGATCCATGATCAACTTAAAGCCCCTGAATCAGTGGGGGGTGTACAAAAAAATTCAGATGGACTTTATAAGATCAACAATCCCCTTGATAAACAGAAAAGCCGCACTGCCCACGCTGGATGTAACAGAAGCTTCCGATCGTCTCGCTGTCTGCCCTGCTATTGCAGGTTCTCAGCCCAGTGGGGACACCAGGTTTTCCAGTTCCAGTGCCTCCGGTTTGGCCTGTCCTCTGCTTGAGTGTTCACAATACTGGTAGCAGACATGGTGGCCTTTCTCAGACAGAAGACAATCATTTATAACATTATAATTCCTTACCTGGACGACGTCCTGCTGGAAGTGGACTCAGAGAAGAATTGACTCTAAATCTCAATATAACCTTGAGAACCCTAAAGTCTTTGGGATGGATAGTAAATGAGCAGAGGTCAGACTTCCAGCCAGGGATCAGAAAGGTCTATCTTGGGGTCCTACGAGATTCCAAGAAGAGGTCTTCGTTCCTTCCAGAAGAAAGGAGACTGGGTCAGAAGCAAGATTCTCTCCTTACAAGAACAATGTATAATCAGAGAAGCCATGGGTGTCCAGGGTCTGATGACCTCCTGCATCTCCAGGGTCCCGTGGAGCCAATTTCACTCCAGAGATTTTTAGCAGGCTATTCTGTCAGTGTGGGACATCGGCAGAGGTCCCTAGACAGAAGGATTACTCTGCACCAATCAGTAAAGCATGCTTTCTTCAGCGCTCTATTGGGAGACCCAGACGATTGGGGTATAGCTACTGCCCTCTGGAGGCCACACAAAGCACTACATTAAAAGTGCAAGGCCCCTCCCCCTCTGGCTATACCCCCCCCCCGTGGTATCACGGGTTCTCCAGTTTTAGCTTTGTGTGCGAAGGAGGTCAGACATTCCATGCATAGCTCCACAGAGTTTAGTCAGCAGTAGCTGCTGACTATTTCGGATGGAAGAAAAGAGGACACATATAGTGTCCCCAGCATGCTCCCTTCTCACCCCTGGATGGTGTTGTAAGGTTGAGGTACCTATTGCTGGTACAGGGCTGGAGCCTGACATGCTGTTTTCCTTCCACATCCCCTGGTAGGGCTCTGTGGAAGTGGGATCCTGCCGGCCTCTCAGCTCTGACGCCGGGCTCCATCCACAGACCCATTAGAACCTGATGGAGACGGAGCAGGAGTACGATCAGGGACAGGCCCTGCATCATACAGGTACTCTGTGTCCCCGGCAGGCACAGACACACTCCGGGCTGGCTGGGTGTTGTAGTGCGCCGGGGACCGCAACGTTGGAGTTAGTGTCCCTACAGATTACTGGGGGATTTTTTGTGTATGGGAACGCAGCGCCGACCCCCTCTGGACCGGGCGGCGCTGCTGTGACTTGTGGTGCGCCGGGGATCCGCCGTCCGCGCTTTTACGGCGGCGGCGGTTATAAATTGAGTCCCCGGCTTTTTGGGCCTAGGACGCCGGCAGCTCCGATTCGTTCCCGCCCCCACCCTGTCATTCAGGGTAGGGGAGAGACGCTGTTCGCTAGCAGCGACGAGGGCTGGAGCCTGATTTACATGCTCCAGCCCTCACACTAGGCACAGAGGGAAGCAGGCTTCCCGCTCTTAGCCAGGAACGCCCAGGGCCCGCCCCCCTTCTCTCTCAGGACGCCGGCAGCCATTACATGCAGTCTGGCTGGAGGAAGGACGCAAGGCTCTGGGAGACCTGGACTAGGGGCTATCTGGCGACCACACACCCGCTTTTTAAGCGGGCGGTAAGCGATTTTTCTGTGCTGGTCCCTCTAGTGCCTCACGGTGTATCGGTGTACTGTGTAGGATATAGAGATATTGTATTTCTTGCACTGTGAGGTCGCTTCTGGCTGCATCTCCCAGATCACTCTGTGGAAGCAACAACATGCCATCCTCAAAACGCAAGGCTGCCAAGGCTAGGGCTGTGTATACTGCGTGTGCTGCATGTGGGGCTAATCTACCAGCAGGCTCCGATGACCCCCATTGTGTGCAATGCTCCGACCCGGTGCTGCTTCGCCAGCCGGAGTCAGGAGAGGTAGTGACCCAGGCTGAGACGCTTGTAAGTTCTGCCCCGGTGACAGGGACAGACTTTGCAGTTTTTGCTGATAATATGTCTGTGTCTATGGCAAAAATCCTTGAAACCTTGCAATCTATGCATGGGGCTCAGTCTTTGGGCACGGCGAGGCCTCTGTCCTCAGGTCCCCCTCACTTGGAATTAATCCAGCCCACAGGGGGGTCCCCGGCTTCACAGGCCGAGGATTATGACTCAGATGATAGCCCCAGCCACCCTAAGCGAGCTCGCTGGGAAAGACCCTCGACGTCATCACACTGCTCAGGGTCTCAGCGCAATCAGTCTCCCTGTGATGTGTCTGATGAGAGTGATCAGGAATCCATTCCTGGAACCCCTCTCAACCTGGATACCCCTGATGGGGATGCCATGGTAAACGACCTTATCTCAGCCATCAATAGGCTGTTGGATATTTCTCCCCCAGCCCCTTCAGCAGAAGAGGCAGCTGCGGAGCAGGAGAAGTTTCGTTTCCTTTATCCCAAGCGTAAATTGAGTGCTTTGTTGGATCACTCTGACTTCAGAGAATCAATCCAGAAACACGACGCTCATCCAGAAAGGCGTTTCTCTAAACGATCTAAAGATACGCGTTTCCCTTTCCCCCCTGAGGTGGTCAAGCGCTGGACACAGTGTCCAAAGGTAGACCCCCCGATTTCCAAACTCGCAGCTAGGTCCATAGTTGCAGTGGAGGATGGCGCTTCACTTAAAGATGCCAATGACAGACAGATGGACCTTTGGTTAAAATCTGTCTATGAAGCTATCGGCGCGTCGTTTGCTCCGGCATTCGCAGCCGTATGGGCACTCCAGGCTATTTCAGCTGGCTTAGCAAAAGTGGATGCTATCATACATCCAGCAGTGCCGCAAGTGGCGCACCTTACCACGCAGATGTCGGCGTTTGCGTCTTACGCTATCAATGCGGTCCTAGAATCTACCAGTCGCACCTCAATGGCGTCCGCCAATTCGGTAGTTTTGCGCAGAGCCTTGTGGTTAAAGGACTGGAAAGCAGATGCTGGTTCCAAAAAATGTTTAACCAGTTTGCCTTTATCTAGAGAGAGACTGTTTGGCGAGCCATTGGCTGATATCATTAAGCAGTCCAAGGGTAAAGACTCCTCTTTACCACAACCCAGAACAACCAAACCTCAGCAGAAAAAGTGGCAGCAGAGGTTTCAGTCCTTTCGAGGTTCGGGCAAGACACCGTTTACCTCGTCCAAAGGGACTCAGAGGACGCAAAGAAACTCAGATTCGTGGCGGGCTCACACGCGCCCCAAGAAAGCAAATGGAGGTACCACTTCCAAAGCGGCTACCTCATGACTTCCAGCCCCCTCCCTCCGCATCGCCGGTCGGGGGCAGGCTCTCCCGCTTTTCCGGCATTTGGATGTCACAGGTCAAAGACCGGTGGGTGACGGACATTTTGTCTCGCGGGTACAGAATCGAGTTCAATTCTCGTCCTCCAGCTCGGTTCTTCAGAACCTCCCCACATCCAGACCGAGCAGATGCTCTGCTGCAGGCGGTGGACTCCCTAAGAGCGGAAGGAGTGGTGATCCCAGTCCCTCCTCAGGAACAAGGGCAAGGGTTTTACTCCAATCTCTTTGTGGTTCCAAAAAAGGACGGCTCGTTCCGTCCTGTTCTGGACCTAAAACGGCTCAACAAACATGTGCACGCCAGGAAGTTCCGGATGGAAACCCTGCGTTCTGTCATTGCCTCAATGTCCAGAGGAGACTTCCTTGCCTCAATAGACATCAAAGATGCTTATCTCCACGTGCCAATTGCTACAGAACATCAACGTTTTCTACGTTTTGTGATAGGAGACGACCATTTTCAGTTCGTAGCTCTGCCATTTGGTCTGGCGACAGCCCCACGGGTCTTCACCAAGGTCATGGCGGCGGTGGTAGCAGTCTTGCACTCTCAGGGACACTCGGTGATCCCTTACCTAGACGATTTATTGGTCAAAGCTCCCTCTCAAGAGGCATGTCAGCGCAGCCTGAATGCTACGCTGGAGACCCTACAGTCTTTCGGATGGATCATCAACTTTCCAAAGTCGATCCTATCACCGACTCAATCACTAACGTATCTTGGCATGGAGTTTCATACTCTAGCAGCGATAGTGAAGCTTCCGCTGAACAAGCAGCGGTCACTACAGACAGGGGTGCAATCTCTTCTGCAGGGCCAGTTGCATCCCTTGCGGCGCCTCATGCATTTCCTAGGGAAGATGGTGGCAGCCATGGAAGCAGTTCCCTTTGCGCAGTTTCATCTGCGCCCACTTCAATGGGACATTCTCCGCCAATGGGACGGGAAGTCAACGTCCCTGGACAGGAAAGTCTCGCTTTCCCAGACGGCCAAGGACTCCCTACAATGGTGGCTCCTTCCCACCTCATTGTCTCAGGGAAGATCCTTCCTGCCCCCATCCTGGGCAGTAGTCACGACAGATGCGAGTCTGTCAGGGTGGGGAGCAGTATTTCTCCATCACAGGGCTCAGGGGACGTGGACTCCGCAGGAGTCCACCCTTCAGATCAATGTTCTGGAGATCAGAGCAGTGTATCTTGCTCTACTGGCCTTCCAACAGTGGCTGGAAGGAAAGCAGATCCGAATCCAATCGGACAACTCCACAGCGGTGGCATACATCAACCACCAAGGAGGGACGCGCAGTCGGCAAGCCTTCCAAGAAGTCCGGCGCATTCTAATGTGGGTGGAGGACAGAGCATCCACCATATCCGCGGTTCACATCCCAGGCGTAGAAAACTGGGAAGCAGACTTCCTCAGTCGCCAGGGCATGGACGCAGGGGAATGGTCCCTTCACCCGGACGTGTTTCAGGAAATCTGTCGCCGCTGGGGAGTGCCGGACGTCGACCTAATGGCATCCCGGCACAACAACAAGGTCCCGGCATTCATGGCGAGGTCGCGCGATCAAAGAGCTCTGGCGGCAGACGCCTTGGTTCAAGATTGGTCGCAGCTTCAGCTCCCATACGTGTTTCCGCCTCTGGCGCTCTTGCCCAGAGTGCTACGCAAGATCAGATCCGAGTGCAGCCGCATCATACTCGTCGCTCCAGACTGGCCGAGGAGGGCGTGGTACCCGGATCTGTGGCATCTCACGATCGGTCGACCGTGGTCACTGCCAGACCGACCAGACTTACTGTCCCAAGGGCCGTTTTTCCATCAGAATTCTGCGGCCCTGAACCTGACTGTGTGGCCATTGAGTCCTGGATCCTAGCATCTGCAGGATTATCTCAAGGAGTCGTTGCCACAATGAGACAAGCTAGAAAGTCGAATTCTGCTAAGATCTACCACAGAACGTGGAAGATTTTCTTATCCTGGTGCTCTGCTCAGGGAGTGTCTCCCTGGCCATTTGCATTGCCCAAGTTTCTTTCCTTCCTGCAATCGGGGTTAGAAAAGGGCTTGTCGCTCAGCTCCCTTAAAGGGCAAGTTTCGGCACTATCCGTGTTTTTTCAGAAGCGTCTAGCACGTCTTTCTAAGGTGCGCACGTTCCTGCAGGGGGTCTGTCAATTGTGCCCCCGTACAAGCGGCCGTTAGATCCATGGGATCTGAACAGGGTACTAGTTGCTCTCCAGAAGCCGCCCTTCGAGCCTCTGAAGGAAGTTTCCTTTTCTCGGCTGTCACAGAAAGTGGCGTTTCTTGTTGCGATCACATCGCTTCGGCGAGTGTCTGAGCTGGCAGCTCTGTCATCCAAGGCTCCCTTCCTGGTGTTCCACCAGGACAAGGTAGTGCTGCGCCCTATTCCGGAGTTTCTCCCTAAGGTCGTATCCTCTTTTCATCTTAATCAGGATATATCCTTGCCTTCTTTTTGTCCTCATCCGGTTCACCGGTATGAAAAGGACTTACGTTTGCTAGATCTGGTGAGAGCACTCAGAATCTACATTTCCCGCACGGCGCCCATGCGCCGTGCCGATGCACTTTTTGTCCTTGTCGCTGGTCCGCGCAAGGGGTTGCAGGCTTCTAAAGCCACCCTGGCTCGATGGATCAAAGAACCAATTCTAGAGGCCTACCGTTCTGCGGGGCTTCCGGTTCCTTCAGGGCTAAAAGCCCACTCAACCAGAGCCGTGGGTGCGTCCTGGGCATTACGTCACCAGGCTTCGGCTCAACAGGTGTGCCAGGCAGCTACCTGGTCCAGTCTGCACACTTTCACCAAGCATTATCAGGTGCATACCTATGCTTCGGCGGACGCCAGCTTAGGTAGAAGAGTCCTGCAGGCGGCAGTGACACCCCCGTAGGGGAGGGCTGTTTTGCAGCTCTAACATGAGGTATTTCTTTACCCACCCAGGGACAGCTTTTGGACGTCCCAATCGTCTGGGTCTCCCAATAGAGCGCTGAAGAAGAAGGGAATTTTGTTACTTACCGTAAATTCCTTTTCTTCTAGCTCTTATTGGGAGACCCAGCACCCGCCCTGTTGTCCTTCGGGATGTTTTTTTGTTGTTTGCGGGTACACATGTTGTTCATGTTGAACGGTTTTTCAGTTCTCCGATGTTATTCGGAGTTAATTTGTTTAAACCAGTTATTGGCTTCCTCCTTCTTGCTTTGGCACTAAAACTGGAGAACCCGTGATACCACGGGGGGGGTATAGCCAGAGGGGGAGGGGCCTTGCACTTTTAATGTAGTGCTTTGTGTGGCCTCCAGAGGGCAGTAGCTATACCCCAATCGTCTGGGTCTCCCAATAAGAGCTAGAAGAAAAGGAATTTACGGTAAGTAACAAAATTCCCTTCTTGCATTGGTGGATTCTCCGTAAAATCTGCAAGTAGGAATTTTTTGGGTCACCTATTCTTGTACTATAGTAACCATTGATGCGAGTCAGGTAGTGTGTTCCAGATAGGGGAGCAGTATCGAGTAAGATGGTCATCGGAGGTTCAGACCAGAAGTGCTTCAGAGTTGTCGGACCCTCCTCAGAGATTGTCACATAAAGGTCTCCTCAGCATCACCCCAGTATCAGACATCGGGAACATCCAAGACACCCTCTAAACTTTCTGGCTATGGAAATTTTTTGGTGGGAGAATGTGGTTCTTTCTATAATGGCAGTCCACTTAAGAGGGTCAGACAGGATCAGATTGCAGACCTGAGCAGATGGAAGCTGAGCGCTTGAAAATGGGAGCTCAATGGAGAAGTATTCTAACAGTTAGTCCAGAAGTGGGGACATCCTCAGAGAGAGCTTTTCGCCTCCAGAAAACATATGAAGGTGGAAAGGTTCTTCTACCTAAACCCAAGGGGCAACCCAGTTTGAGTGGACACTCTGTTGCAGGTTTGGGGTATGGAACTCATATGCCTACCCGCTCCTTCCATAAAATCCTATAATCTTAAAGAAGATTCAGGAAGAATGTGCCACAGTGATGTTGGTAGTTCCATTTTGGCCAAGGAGAAGTTGGTTTACGCTGTTGAAGCGGTTGGCCTTGCAGGATGTGGTCATTCTGCCCTTGAGCTACATGTATGTATGTATGTATGTATGTATGTATGTGTCGCGGGCGGAGGAGGGGACGCCGCGCTCTCCCACTGCTGCTCGGGTTCGGCTGCCGCGGCTGCTGCGGCCAGCTGTGGCTCGAGCGATGAGCCGGATCCCGGGGACTCTAGCGGCGCTCCTCGCCCGTGAGTGAAAGGGGGGATTGTTGGGTGTGGGGATGGTTTATTGTCCGTGACGCCACCCACGGTTGTGGTGATTTGTTGGCACCACCGCTGCTCTGTATGGGGATCCCGGGAAGGATGGTATGGAGCAGCCAGTTGTTGTGTTGCCCCTCCGTGGGTAGGGGTTGGTGATCCCGGGGCCCCAGTGAGGAGGTGGGAGATGCAGGGCTTGGCGGGGGCAGCGCGGTGCCTTGCGGCACTGTGGTACTCACTCAGCCTGAGACGTTGACACAGTTTTTCACAGTAAACCACACGGCTGGAAAGACTGTTCCCACGGACGGCTGCACTTGCTCTCCCAGTAGGTAACGATGATGTCCCTTTGACCTGCACCTAGTGTTTCTATGTTGGTAGCGATGGGTTCCCACCGGTAACCCGCTCCCCGGCTTGGATATGGGCCGGAGGAGCCCTGCTTTGCCCGCAGACGCTGGCCCTGAGGAACTGGTGCCCTGGCGGTGGCGGTGTTCCTCCTTAATGGTTGGACTTTTGCCTTCAGTCGGGACTTGGTTGTTGGGGGATCGACGTCCCCTTCACTGACGGATTTGGCAAATTATGGCGACTCCTAGCCTTGCCGGGGTCCGAGAGGCCCCTGCCCTGGTGCTGACTGTCCTTCGTATACTGCTCCAGACCGCCGGGCCACTACCCGTCCGCGGTCCTTCCAGCAACCTCCGAGCAGTCCCCCTCCAGACGATCACCGCTGTTGCTGACACTGTCCTGCACTTAGCCGGACTAACTTCAGGGCTTTCTACGCTCACTTTTAGGGTATGTGCGCACGTTGCTTTTTACCTGCTTTTTACCTGCTTTTTTGCTGCTTTTTCTTCTGCGCTGTTTAATGCCAAAATGGATGTGTTCTTCTATTCAAGCAAAGTCTATGGGAATTTGGGTTTCTTGTTCACACTATGTTGTTCAAAATGCTGCCTTTTTGTGGCAGAACTTTGGTCAAAAACTCAGCTTTGCAGTGCAAAACCCAAATGGCAAAAACAATTGACATGTTGCTTCTTTGAAAAGCTGAGTTTTTGACCAAAGTTCTGCCACAAAAAGGCAGCATTTTGAACAACAATAGTGTGAACAAGAAACCCAAATTCCCATAGACTTTGCTTGAATAGAAGAACACATCCATTTTGGCATTAAACAGCGCAGAAGAAAAAGCAGCAAAAAAGCAGGTAAAAGGCAACGTGCGCACATACCCTTACTCCTTTTCTTCTTTGCTCCACAACTACTTCACTTTCACTTAGCTGTTTACTCCTTCACTTCCCTAACCTTTCTCTGTTCTGCCTGGTTCCTCCCGCCTCCAGGGCTGTGTACTCCTCGGTGGGCGGAGCCAACCGCCTGGCCCACCCCCTGGTGTGAACATCAGCCTCTGGAGGAAGGCAACAAGGATTTTAGTAGCTTTGGTGTTCCTAACTGGGATGTAGGGTGTGGTGGTGCGATGACCTGTGACTCCTGGCTTGCGCAGGGCGTCACATATGTATGTATGTATCTGCCTGGATCTTGAACGGCAGATCCTGAAAGCACAGTGCCTATCTGATCAGGTCATCTCTACCCTCCAGGCGAGCAGATGACTTTGGCCATCTACAACAAAATCTGGAAGATGTTCTGTTCACGGTTTAGTGGAGCAATGATAGAGACTTCTCATCCAGAATTCCAAAAATCCTGGATTTTTTTGTAGTCCGGCTTCAATAAGGGTCTTAGACCAAACACTTTGAAGGTCTAGATTTCTGCACGGTTTTCTCTGACTCGTCTTTGGCCAGTCACCTATGGGTTGGTAGATTCTCTAAGGAAATAGAGATTAAGGTCCACATTAAGGAGACCGGTGTCCTGAGTGATCTTAATCTAGTTCCCAATGTTCTCTGCATGGAGGATAGGGAAGATTCAGGCACCATCAACTAAGGATCCTTGTCTTCAAATCCTGGACGACGGGATCATTCTGAAGTTGGATCTAGCGTTTCTTCCCAAGGTCTCTTCTACATTTAATCTAAATTAGGAGATTGTCTTGCCACCCTTCTGTCAGGATCCTAAAAATGCAAAACTGAGCTCCATCCTCTCTCTCGCAATGTCAGTCGGATGGTGCTAAAAACTGAAAAATAAGGAGCGCTGATAGTGTAATACCAACAGATCAGTGAGGTAGATCAGGAAAAATACACTCACCTGAAAAGGTTGTGAGATAGTCACAACCACTGATAGAGCATAGGATGAAGGTGTCTGCTGCAGCCCCACAAGGATGTGCATACAAATCAGAGTGAAGAGGGGGTTAATGCCGCGCATCAGCCAAAATGAAGATGTAGCATGTTGATGTTATAAACGTATTCTTTTATTCCATCGGTCTACGCGTTTCGAGGATACACCTCTTCTTCAGGACCAGTGCATCAACAAAGTAACACTTTCCTCGAAACGCGTAGACCGATGGAATAAAAGAATACGTTTATAACATCAACATGCTACATCTTCATTTTGGCTGATGCGCGGCATTAACCCCCTCTTCACTCTGATTTGTAGTCGGATGGTGCTGGCATCTCTGGAGGCATCTTGGAACTGGAAATTAGACTCCAAATCTTTTCATCCAATTTGGGGGGAAGAAAGAAATAAATGGCCACCACCCTAGCTATGTGGAGCTAGGTGGACTGGGACGCTATCTGTGTGGCATACTCTACAGAAGTTAGATCCCCTACAGAGCTCATTAAGGAGCACCTGACGAGAGCAGTCTCCCCTGGCCAGAGAGCCGGGGCTTCTGTAGACCAGATCTGTAGGCCACCACTGGGTCAAAGTGGGTGTTTTGCAGGTGGACGGATGGACCAGGGGTGAGGTTCTCCCAGCAGTTATCTCGCCCCAATACCTGCTCTCACGTATTCTCCTGTGTGTGACTGTTATGAGGGACCTGGAATTAGTCCTACCACTGACTGTTTCTAGGAGTCCACCATGATGTCACCTTATGGTCCTCCCTGGTGTCTTGTGCTTATGTGAAGATTAACGTTTGTATAAGGAGGGTATAATAAAACGGAGTTACATCCATCCTGGTGGTGTGCACAAGCCCCTTAGCTGGGTGGGGTTCGGGGGTCTTCTACCCTCTTGTATCCTTCCTGGGTGGGGTGGGGTGCAGGGGTCATTAACCTCTCCTCAGTGGGGTGCGGTACCGGGGTCTTTTACCCTCTTGTGTCCTTCCTTAGCAAGGTGCGGGGGTCTTACACTCTTGTGTCCCTCCTGGGTGGGGTGCGGGGTCATTTAACCTTGTGTATCCTTTCTGGGTGGGGTGCGGGGGTCTTTGAACCTCGTGTCCTTCCATATGGAGGGTATGAGGGACCCCTCTTGGGGTGCCGTGATCATGAACTCCTGGAGTCACAGTTATCGGTGGGACTATTTTTGGCGGTGGTCCGCTGTCGTGCGGCTGCCGCAGAGGTGATGAAATCCTGGAGCCGGCTGTTATTTACCAGGAGGATCCTTGCTTCACCTTTCCTTTATGGTGATCACACGATCCGCTCCACACACGACTCCGCCGTCCGGGGGATAAATATATTCCTGTGTCCAGCTGCAGCGCGCAGCGTATAGGAGGCGGCCATAGACGGACACCGTGTCCTGCACCGAGCGGTCACCACTTGTGTGTAACCTGCGGTTTATAGTCTGTCTCCTCTGCAGGGTGTAATCTGATCAGACACATGTATGTCCCCAGGAGAACTGCCGAGTACAGCTGCGAGGGGCCCAGCGTCCCCTGCCTCCTGGTTATAAGATGTCCTGTAATATGCTTCAGAGCTGCACTCACTATTCTGGGGCAGTCACTGTGTACATACATTACTGATCCTGAGTTACCTCCTGTATTATACTCCAGAGCTGCACTCACTATTCTGCTGGTGCAGTCACTGTGTACATACATTACTGATCCTGAGTTACCTCCTGTATTATACTCCAGAGCTGCACTCACTATTCTGCTGGGGCAGTCACTGTGTACATACATTACATTCCTGATCCCGAGATATCTCCTGTATTATACTCCAGAGCTGCACTCACTATTGTGCTGCTGCAGTCACTGTGTACATACATTACATTAGTGATCATGTATTATTCTCCAGAGCTGCACTCACTATTCTGCGTTCAGCTGTCCCTGCTTGCTCGGCTCTGTACGTTAGGTGGTCTCCTCGCCTGCTGACTATTTCCAGTGAGAGGCTGAGTGCAGGCTGTACCCCTGGGTGTTGAGCATATTCCGGGACCGCACATTTGCTTGTGGGTTACATGCCTTCACATCGAGCATGCAGTAGTGAGGGGGTAATAACCCTCTGGCCTTGTGTCCTCGCCGGCCGCCCCATGTCACATTCCGGCCTTGTGTCTTGTACTGGCAACCCCGTATCCCTTTCCGGTCTTGTGTGCCCTGCTAGCTGCCTTGTGTCCCTTTCCGGCCTTGTGTGGCCCACCGGCCGCCCCATGTACCTTCCCGGTATTGTGTGCCCCGCTAGCTGCCCCCTGTCCCTTTCCGGTCTTGTGTGCCCTACTGGCTGCCCCCTGTCCCTCTCTGGTCTTGTGTGCCCCGCTAGCTGCCCCCTGTCCCTTTCCGGTCTTGTCAGCCACTGGCCGCTCCGTGTCCCTTTCCGGCCTTGTGTGCCTCGCTGGCCGCCCCCTGTCCCTTTCCGGTCTTGTGTGCCCCGCTGGCCGCCCCGTGTTCCATTCCGGCCTTGTGTGCTATGCTAGCTGCCTCGTGTCCCTTTCCAGTCACGAGTCCCCCGCTGTCTGCCCCCTGCCCCTTTCTGGCCTTTTGTGCCCCGTTAGCTAACTCGTGTCCCTTTCCATCCTTGTGTGCCCCGCTATCTGCTTCGTGTCCCTATCCGGTCTTGTGTCCCCTGCTGGCTGCCCCCTGTCCCCTTCCGGCCTTGTGTGCCCCGCTAGCTGCCTCGTGTCCCTTTCCGGTCTTGTGTACCTCGCTGGCCGCCCCGTGTCCCTTTCCGGTCTTGTGTGCCCCGCTAGCCGCCCCGTGTCCCTTTCCGGTCTTGTGTACCCCGCTAGCTGCCCTCTGTCCCTTTCCGATCCTGTGTGCCCCGCTAGCTGCCTCGTGTCCCTTTCCATTCTTGTGTCCCCTGATGGCTGCCCTGTGTCCCTTTCTGGCCTTGTGGGCCCCGACGGCCGCCCCTTGTAGCTTTCCGGCCTTGTGTGCCCTGCCGCCCGCCCCGTGTCCCTTTCCGGCCTTGTGTGCCCTGCCAGCCGTCTCATATCCCTTTCCGGCCTTGTCCCCCGCTGAACCTTTCTGGCCCCTTTATTGCTGCCAGCTGTATCCTCAGTATAGTCTGTGCCTTTCTGGCACCTGTATTGCTGCTGGCTATATCCTCAGTATAGTCTGTGCCTTTCTGGCCCCTGTATTGCTGCCAGCTGTATCCTCAGTATAGTCTGTGCCTTTCTGGCCCCTGTATTGCTGCTGGCTGTATACTTAGTATAGTCTGTGCCTTTCTGGCCCCTGTATTTCTGCCGGCTGTATCCTCAGTATATTCTGTGCCTTTCTGGCACCTGTATTGCTGCTGGCTGTATACTTAGTATAGTCTGTGCCTTTCTGGCACCTGTATTGCTGCTGGCTGTATCCTCGATATAGTCTGTGCCTTTCTGGCACCTGTATTGCTGCTGGCTATATCCTCAGTATAGTCTGTGCCTTTCTGGCACCTGTATTGCTGCCAGCTGTATCCTCAGTATAGTCTGTGCCTTTCTGGCCCCTGTATTGCTGCTGGCTGTATACTTAGTATAGTCTGTGCCTTTCTGGCCCCTGTATTTCTGCCGGCTGTATCCTCAGTATATTCTGTGCCTTTCTGGCACCTGTATTGCTGCTGGCTGTATACTTAGTATAGTCTGTGCCTTTCTGGCACCTGTATTGCTGCCGGCTGTATCCTCAGTATAGTCTGTGCCTTTCTGGCCCCTGTATTGCTGCTGGCTGTATACTTAGTATAGTCTGTGCCTTTCTGGCCCCTGTATTGCTGCCGGCTGTATCCTCAGTATAGTCTGTGCCTTTCTGGCCCCTGTATTGCTGCTGGCTGTATCCTCAGTATAGTCTGTGCCTTTCTGGCACCTGTATTGCTGCTGGCTGTATACTTAGTATAGTCTGTGCCTTTCTGGCCCCTGTATTTCTGCCGGATGTATCCTCAGTATATTCTGTGCCTTTCTGGCACCTGTATTGCTGCTGGCTGTATCCTTAGTATAGTCTGTGCCTTTCTGGCACCTGCATTCCTGCTGGCTATATCCCCAGTATAGTCTGTGCCTTTCTGGCCCCTGTATTGCTGCCGGCTGTATCCTTAGTATAGTCTGTCCCTTTCTGGCACCTGTATTGCTGCTGGCTGTATCCTTAGTATAGTCTGTGCCTTTCTGGCACCTGCATTCCTGCTGGCTATATCCCCAGTATAGTCTGTGCCTTTCTGGCACCTGCATTCCTGCTGGCTATATCCCCAGTATAGTCTGTGCCTTTCTGGCACCTGTATTGTTGCCGGCTGTATCCCCAGTATACTCTGTGCCTTTCTGGCCCCTGTATTGCTGCTGGCTATATCCCCAGTATAGTCTGTGCCTTTCTGGCACCTGCATTCCTGTTGGCTATATCCCCAGTATAGTCTGTGCCTTTCTGGCCCCTGTATTGCTGCCGGCTGTATCCTCAGTATATTCTGTGCCTTTCTGGCACCTGTATTGCTGCTGGCTGTATCCTTAGTATAGTCTGTGCCTTTCTGGCACCTGCATTCCTGCTGGCTATATCCCCAGTATAGTCTGTGCCTTTCTGGCCCCTGTATTGCTGCCGGCTGTATCCTCAGTATATTCTGTGCCTTTCTGGCACCTGTATTGCTGCTGGCTGTATCCTCAGTATATTCTGTGCCTTTCTGGCCCCTGTATTGCTGCTGGCTATATCCTCAGTATAGTCTGTGCCTTTCTGGCACCTGTATGGCTGTCGGCTGTATCCTCAGTATAGTCTGTGCCTTTCTGGCCCCTGTATTGCTGCTGGCTATATCCCCAGTATAGCCTGTGCCTTTCTGGCACCTGTATTGCTGTTGGCTGTATCCCCAGTATAGTCTGTGCCTTTCTGGCCCCTGTATTGCTGCTGGCTGTATCCCCAGTATAGTCTGTGCCTTTCTGGCCCCTGTATTGCTGCCGGCTGTATCCTCAGTATATTCTGTGCCTTTCTGGCCCCTGTATTGCTGCTGGCTATATCCTCAGTATAGTCTGTGCCTTTCTGGCCCCTGTATGGCTGCTATGGGGAGATAAGGTATGCACACCAGTGACTATGGAAGGGGAATACATGGAATAGCAGAAACTGCTGTGTGAATACTGACTTGAAAAATCCAATAGCTATATGAAGAGTGAAAATGTGAAAAATGTAATCTGCATTACTGCCATGAATATATGAATCAAGAGAAATTTAGCTACTGAATTGATCAATGCAATAGACCCCAACACTACGCCAAAGTATTTCTCTACGTTGGGGTCCCTAGCTTGTGTGTGTCCTCTCATGCAGTTAAAAAACTCACCGTGTATGGGAAGCTGAGACCCAGGCTATTTATGCGTATGATATGGATTGGCAATAGGTGTGTATGGGGAGGGTTCACAAACGAAAAAAATACTAACAATGACGAATAACGTTTGGAACACCATTCTAAGTCTGAACTGGGTGCAAAAAAACTAAAAAAACAGGTTTTTTGCACCCAGTTCAGACTTAGAATGGTGTTCCAAACGTTATTCGTTATTGCCTGTATGGCTGCTGGCTGTATCCTCAGTATAGTCTGTGTCTTTCTGGCCCCTGTATGGCTGTCGGCTGTATCCTCAGTATAGTCTGTGCCTTTCTGGCCCCTGTATGGCTGCTGGCTGTATCCTCAGTATAGTCTGCCTTTCTGGCACCTGTATTGCTGCCGGCTGTATCCCCAGTATAGTCTGTGCCTTTCTGGCCCCTGTATTGCTGCTGGCTGTATCCTCAGTATAGTCTGTGCCTTTCTGGCACCTGTATGGCTGTCGGCTGTATCCTCAGTATAGTCTGTGTCTTTCTGGCCCCTGTATGGCTGCTGGTTGTATCCTCAGTATATTCTGTGCCTTTCTGGCCCCTGTATTGCTGCTGGCTATATCCTCAGTATAGTCTGTGCCTTTCTGGCACCTGTATGGCTGTCGGCTGTATCCTCAGTATAGTCTGTGTCTTTCTGGCCCCTGTATGGCTGCTGGCTGTATCCTCAGTATAGTCTGTGCCTTTCTGGCCCCTGTATTGCTGCTGGCTGTATCCCCAGTATAGTCTGTGCCTTTCTGGCACCTGTATGGCTGCTGGCTGTATCCCCAGTATAGTCTGTGCCTTTCTGGCCCCTGTATTGCTGCTGGCTGTATCCTCAGTATAGTATGTGCCTTTCTGGCACCTGTATGGCTGCTGGCTGTATACTTAGTATAGTCTGTGTCTTTCTGGCCCCTGTATGGCTGCCAGCTGTATCCTCAGTATAGTCTGTGCCTTTCTGGCCCCTGTATTGCTGCTGGCTGTATCCTCAGTATAGTATGTGCCTTTCTGGCCCCTGTATTGCTGCTGGCTGTATCCCCAGTATAGTCTGTGCCTTTCTGGCACCTGTATGGCTGCTGGCTGTATCCTCAGTATATTCTGTGCCTTTCTGGCACCTGTATGGCTGTCGGCTGTATCCTCAGTATAGTCTGTGCCTTTCTGGCCCCTGTATTGCTGCCGGCTGTATCCTCAGTATAGTCTGTGCCTTTCTGGCCCCTGTATTGCTGACGGCTGTATCCTCAGTATAGTCTGTGTCTTTCTGGCCCCTGTATGGCTGCTGGCTATATCCTCAGTATAGTCTGTGTCTTTCTGGCCCCTGTATTGCTGCCAGCTGTATCCCCAGTATAGTCTGTGCCTTTCTGGCACCTGTATGGCTGTCGGCTGTATCCTCAGTATAGTCTGTGTCTTTCTGGCCCCTGTATTGCTGCCGGCTGTATCCTCAGTATAGTCTGTGCCTTTCTGGCCCCTGTATGGCTGTCGGCTGTATCCCCAGTATAGTCTGTGCCTTTCTGGCACCTGTATGGCTGCCGGCTGTATCCTCAGTATAGTCTGTGCCTTTCTGGCCCCTGTATTGCTGCCGGCTGTATCCTCAGTATAGTCTGTGCCTTTCTGGCCTCTGTATTGCTGCCGGCTGTATCCTCAGTATAGTCTGTGCCTTTCTGGCCCCTGTATTGCTGACGGCTGTATCCTCAGTATAGTCTGTGTCTTTCTGGCCCCTGTATGGCTGCTGGCTATATCCTCAGTATAGTCTGTGTCTTTCTGGCCCCTGTATTGCTGCCAGCTGTATCCCCAGTATAGTCTGTGCCTTTCTGGCACCTGTATGGCTGTCGGCTGTATCCTCAGTATAGTCTGTGTCTTTCTGGCCCCTGTATTGCTGCCGGCTGTATCCTCAGTATAGTCTGTGCCTTTCTGGCCCCTGTATGGCTGCCGGCTGTATCCCCAGTATATTCTGTGCCTTTCTGGCCCCTGTATTGCTGTCGGCTGTATCCTCAGTATAGTCTGTGTCTTTCTGGCCCCTGTATTGCTGCCGGCTGTATCCTCAGTATAGTCTGTGCCTTTCTGGCCCCTGTATGGCTGCCGGCTGTATCCCCAGTATAGTCTGTGCCTTTCTGGCCCCTGTATTGCTGTCGGCTGTATCCTCAGTATAGTCTGTGTCTTTCTGGCCCCTGTATTGCTGCCGGCTGTATCCTCAGTATAGTCTGTGCCTTTCTGGCCCCTGTATGGCTGCCGGCTGTATCCTCAGTATAGTCTGTGTCTTTCTGGCCCCTGTATGGCTGCTGGCTATATCCTCAGTATAGTATGTGCCTTTCTGGCCCCTGTATTGCTGCCAGCTGTGTGAGGACATAGGAATATATTCTGAGTATGAAGCCATATTCCTATAGCCGCCATCTTGTCAAGCGTCAATCAGAATGCTAATGAATCTGAGGAACCTGTCTGTTTAGCAGTGGTATGACAAAGGAAAAAGTCTATGATATGGAAATTAGGTGAGTCTTGAGGTCCAGTCACACTAAACAACTTACCAGCGATGCCAACAACGATCCAACCTGATAGGGAACGCTGGTAAGTTGCTAGGAGGTTGCTGGTGAGATGTCACACTGTGACGCTCCAGCGATCCCATCAGCAACCTGACCTGGCAGGGATCGGTGGAGCGTGGCTACACGAGTTGCTGGTGAGATCACCAGCAACCAGTGACCAGCCCCCAGCGCCGCGTGGAAGATGCTGCGCTTGGTAACTAAGGTAAATATCGGGTAACCAACCCGATATTTACCTTGGTTACCAGCGCACGCAGCTAAACGTGCAGAGAGCAGGGAGCAGCGCACACTGAGCGCTGGCTCCCTGCTCTCCTAGCTACAGCACACATCGGGTTAATTACCCGATGTGTCCTGCAGCTACATGTGCACAGAGCAGGAGCCGGCACTGACAGTGAGAGCGGCGGAGGCTGGTAACAAAGGTAAATATCGGGCTTCTTGGTTACCCGATGTTTACATTGGTTACCAGCCTCTGCAGAAGCCGGCTCCTGCTGCCTGCACATTTAGTTGTTGCTGTCTCGCTGTCACACACAGCGATCTGTGCTTCACAGCGGGACAGCAACAACTAAAAAATGGCCCAGGACATTCAGCAACAACCAACGACCTCACAGCAGGGGCCAGGTTGTTGCTGGATGTCACACACAGCAACATCGCTAGCAACGTCACAAAAGTTGTTCGTTACCAGCGATGTTGCTAGCGATGTTGCTTAGTGTGACGGGGCCTTAAGGCTGCTTTCACACTACGTTTATTTAACATGCGTCCTGAACGTTTTTTTGCTGCAAAAGCGGATCTTGCTTTTACAGCAAAAAACGCATGCAAACGCCTGTGTTACTTTGCAGGATCCTGTCACTGGATGTTTAGGGGCGGGCATTGGAGTCATGTGATCGGGAGTGATGGGAACTAAACGTGCCAGACTGGGAGCCGGCTTCTTACAACTGCGGAGGTTCGTAACCAAGGTAAACATCGGGTATACTTGCTTGGATACCCGATATTTACTTTGGTTACGAGCGTCTGCAGCTGCTAGGAGCCGGGCTCCCTGCACACGTAACCAACGTAAACATCGGGTAACTAAGATAAGTGGTTACCCGATATTTACCTTGGTTACGAGTGTCCGCAGCTCTCAGGTGGAGGAGAGGGAGGGAGAGACAGAGAGGTAGGAGAGAGAGAGAGACTGATCACCCGAGACTGGTTTCTGGGCATGCTCAGTAGAGCAAGCAGGATCCTGTCTATCAGCATGCCAGCGTTCACATGCGTTTGCATGCTGTTTAGTCAGGATCCAGCAATTTGCAGTATTTGGACGCAGCTCAAAAACCCTACATGTAGCGTTTTTGAAAGATGTTAAAAAACTGCAAGTCGCTGGATCCGCACTATAACGCACGCAAACGCAGGTGAACGCATGTTAACGCGAGTCCATTGCAAATGCATTGAAATGAAAACGCATTTGCACTGGATATGTTTTTGCGTTAAAAAAACGTTCAGGACGCATGTTAAAAAGACGTAGTGTGAAAGCCGCCTTAGCAACATCACTAGCAACATCACTGTTACGTCACAAAAGTTGTTCGTTAGCAGCGATGTTACTAGCGATGTTGCTTAGTGTGACGGGGCCTTTGGGAACACAAAGAGAGAGGAAGACCCCCTCCGTGACACTGTAGCAGAAGTTCCTATCTACTTAGCAAGCTTGGAAGTTTCCAGACAGCCAGGCTCCAGTAGAATATGGTTAATATTTCATGAACCGTGCTTCCTATAAATATGGCAGGCAGAAATATGGCATCGGGGCCGGCTGACGAGTTCAGCTCATATTTTATATAGTTGTGGGGCCTTGGGAAGTACCACACACGTGATATAGGCCAGTGGGGAACCAGCAGACCAGCCATGCGTCCTACCAATTTGAAGCTAAAATCATAACTGTCAAAATGAGAGCATTGACGTCCGCCTACGACGTTCCCAGGCAAAGTTATGATTAATAATCACTTTGGATACTATTTTTGACTCAAGACAGGGGAGGGGCAGTGCTCCCTGTGAGGTCACTAAGGTAGGAGGGGACCTTGATTGAGCCAGTTGATAACCTCAGTGCAGCCATTTTTTAGGTGTTCTTTGCTCGGGGGTCTGTGTCTGAACACATGTGAGGAAGTTCCTGGAAACCTGGTCGAACAGCGCCCTCCTGTGGCCAGACGCACAAGGTAACTGCTTGAACTGTATGCCTGTTTGTAATCCATACCTTGCCTGTAAATGTACTCTGACTTATGTATATCCTGTAGATTCCATATTGTATATATTGTAGTTTCTAGTGTGGCTTAGGGCAATTAAATTTATATAATTAATCTTGGGCTGTTCTGTTATCTCGATCTTGAATCCCACGTCTGTGTGTTGGGTTAATAGTTACCGTAAATCAGTTGGTGGCAGCGAGTTTGTGCCAAGGATCATTGTGGGGCGGCCAGTGAGATTTTGAGAGGTTTTTATATATTCCGTCCATGGAGGTCGGGGGAATATATACCCTACTCTCACCGGGAGCTCTTCAAGCATCGGCACAGTAGAATAGCGGCCTCCTTGCTTATTGTCGAGCAATTCCATAATTGGCCTGACTATAGGAGGGGCGCTAGAGAGCGCGTCACATGCTCTGTCTGTCGGTCAGATGGGTGGTAGAAAGGAAGGACGTAATTCCCGCTTCCTATACCCCCCTTTCGTGACATATTCCTGACAGGCTGTATCCCCAGTATAGTCTGTGCCTTTCTGGCCCCTGTATTTCTGTCGGCTGTATCCTCAGTATAGTGTGTGCCTTTCTGGCCCCTGTATTGCTGACGGCTATATCCTCAGTATAGTCTGTGCCTTTCTGGCCCCTGTATTGCTGCTGGCTGTATCCTCAGTATAGTCTGTGCCTTTCTGGCACCTGTATGGCTGCCGGCTGTATCCTCAGTATAGTCTGTGCCTTTCTGGCCCCTGTATTGCTGCCGGCTGTATCCTCAGTATAGTCTGTGCCTTTCTGGCCCCTGTATGGCTGTCGGCTGTATCCCCAGTATAGTGTGTGCCTTTCTGGCACCTGTATGGCTGCCGGCTGTATCCTCAGTATAGTCTGTGCCTTTCTGGCCCCTGTATTGCTGCCGGCTGTATCCTCAGTATAGTCTGTGCCTTTCTGGCCCCTGTATTGCTGCCGGCTGTATCCCCAGTATAGTTTGTGTCTTTCTGGCCCCTGTATTGCTGCCGGCTGTATCCCCAGTATAGTCTGTGCCTTTCTGGCCCCTGTATTGCAACTGGCTGTATCCCCAGTATAGTCTGTGCCTTTCTGGCCCCTGTATTGCTGCCGGCTGTATCCCCAGTATAGTATGTGCCTTTCTGGCACCTGTATTTCTGCCGGCTGTGTCCCCAGTATAGTCTGTGCCTTTCTGGCCCCTGTATTGCTGCCGGCTGTATCCTCAGTATATGCCGTTTCGGGGTATTTGCCCCTCATCAGTGTGGAGTAGGAATCTGGCTAGTGGGGGCAATGCCTAGTATAAGACTACTTAAGCAAGCATTGTTGACCTTAGGGAGATCAACATATCACGTGATGGTGTCTTCGTGGTGTTGGATGTTGGTCTCCCTAAGGTCAACAATGCTTGCTTAAGTAGTCTTATACTAGGCATTGCCCCCACTAGCCAGATTCCTACTCCACACTGATGAGGGGCAAATACCCCGAAACGGCATATACTATTTGCCCCTCATCAGTGTGGAGTAGGAATCTGGCTAGTGGGGGCAATGCCTAGTATAAGACTACTTAAGCAAGCATTGTTGACCTTAGGGAGATCAACATATCCACTGCGGAGACACCATCACGTGTTTCTCAACGCAGTGATTCTAGAGCATTGCCCCCTGGGAAGTATGCAAATAAGAAAGCCGCGGAGACACCATCACGTGTTTCTCAACGCTGGCAGGAAACTAGCCAGGTCTTTCACCGGGAAGGAACAACCACGGGAAGGGCAGTCTCCAGTCAAGGAGACCACCTATACCAAACATGGTATCCATCCACAGACAGCCGTTTCGGGGTATTTGCCCCTCATCAGTGTGGAGTAGGAATCTGGCTAGTGGGGGCAATGCCTAGTATAAGACTACTTAAGCAAGCATTGTTGACCTTAGGGAGATCAACATATCACGTGATGGTGTCTTCGTGGTGTTGGATGTTGGTCTCCCTAAGGTCAACAATGCTTGCTTAAGTAGTCTTATACTAGGCATTGCCCCCACTAGCCAGATTCCTACTCCACACTGATGAGGGGCAAATACCCCGAAACGGCTGTCTGTGGATGGATACCATGTTTGGTATAGGTGGTCTCCTTGACTGGAGACTGCCCTTCCCGTGGTTGTTCCTTCCCGGTGAAAGACCTGGCTAGTTTCCTGCCAGCGTTGAGAAACACGTGATGGTGTCTCCGCGGCTTTCTTATTTGCATACTTCCCAGGGGGCAATGCTCTAGAATCACTGCGTTGAGAAACACGTGATGGTGTCTCCGCGGCTTTCTTATTTGTATCCTCAGTATAGTCTGTGCCTTTCTCGCCCCTGTATTGCTGACGGCTGTATCCTCAGTATAGTCTGTGCCTTTCTGGCCCCTGTATGGCTGCTGGCTGTATCCTCAGTATAGTCTGTGCCTTTCTGGCCCCTGTATTGCTGCCGGCTGTATCCTCAGTATAGTCTGTGCCTTTCTGGCCCCTGTATTGCTGCTGGCTGTATCCCCAGTATAGTCTGTGCCTTTCTGGCCCCTGTATGGCTGTCGGCTGTATCCTCAGTATAGTCTGTGCCTTTCTGGCCCCTGTATGGCTGCTGGCTGTATCCTCAGTATAGTCTGTGCCTTTCTGGCCCCTGTATTGCTGCCGGCTGTATCCTCAGTATAGTCTGTGCCTTTCTGGCCCCTGTATTGCTGTCGGCTGTATCCCCAGTATAGTCTGTGCCTTTCTGGCCCCTGTATGGCTGTCGGCTGTATCCCCAGTATAGTCTGTGCCTTTCTGGCCCCTGTATGGCTGTCGGCTGTATCCCCAGTATAGTCTGTGCCTTTCTGGCCCCTGTATGGCTGTCGGCTGTATCCTCAGTATAGTCTGTGCCTTTCTGGCCCCTGTATGGCTGTCGGCTGTATCCCCAGTATAGTCTGTGCCTTTCAGGCCCCTGTATGGCTGTCGGCTGTATCCCCAGTATAGTCTGTGCCTTTCTGGCACCTGTATGGCTGCTGGCTGTATCCCCAGTATAGTCTGTGCCTTTCTGGCCCCTGTATGGCTGTCGGCTGTATCCCCAGTATAGTCTGTGCCTTTCTGGCCCCTGTATGGCTGTCGGCTGTATCCCCAGTATAGTCTGTGCCTTTCTGGCCCCTGTATGGCTGTCGGCTGTATCCTCAGTATAGTCTTTGCCTTTCTGGCCCCTGTATGGCTGTCGGCTGTATCCGCAGTATAGTCTGTGCCTTTCTGGCCCCTGTATGGCTGTCGGCTGTATCCTCAGTATAGTCTGTGCCTTTCTGGCCCCTGTATGGCTGTCGGCTGTATCCTCAGTATAGTCTGTGCCTTTCTGGCCCCTGTATGGCTGTCGGCTGTATCCTCAGTATAGTCTGTGCCTTTCTGGCCTCTGTATGGCTGCTGGCTGTATCCTCAGTATAGTCTGTGCCTTTCTGGCCCCTGTATTGCTGCCGGCTGTATCCTCAGTATAGTCTGTGCCTTTCTGGCCCCTGTATTGCTGTCGGCTGTATCCCCAGTATAGTCTGTGCCTTTCTGGCCCCTGTATGGCTGTCGGCTGTATCCCCAGTATAGTCTGTGCCTTTCTGGCCCCTGTATGGCTGTCGGCTGTATCCCCAGTATAGTCTGTGCCTTTCTGGCCCCTGTATGGCTGTCGGCTGTATCCCCAGTATAGTCTGTGCCTTTCTGGCCCCTGTATGGCTGTCGGCTGTATCCTCAGTATAGTCTGTGCCTTTCTGGCCCCTGTATGGTTGTCGGCTGTATCCTCAGTATAGTCTGTGCCTTTCTGGCCCCTGTATGGCTGTCGGCTGTATCCCCAGTATAGTCTGTGCCTTTCTGGCCCCTGTATGGCTGTCGGCTGTATCCCCAGTATAGTCTGTGCCTTTCTGGCCCCTGTATGGCTGTCGGCTGTATCCCCAGTATAGTCTGTACCTTTCTGGCCCCTGTATGGCTGTCGGCTGTATCCCCAGTATAGTCTGTGCCTTTCTGGCCCCTGTATGGCTGTCGGCTGTATCCTCAGTATAGTCTGTGCCTTTCTGGCCCCTGTATGGCTGTCGGCTGTATCCCCAGTATAGTCTGTGCCTTTCTGGCCCCTGTATGGTTGTCGGCTGTATCCTCAGTATAGTCTGTGCCTTTCTGGCCCCTGTATGGCTGTCGGCTGTATCCCCAGTATAGTCTGTGCCTTTCTGGCCCCTGTATGGCTGTCGGCTGTATCCCCAGTATAGTCTGTGCCTTTCTGGCCCCTGTATGGCTGTCGGCTGTATCCCCAGTATAGTCTGTGCCTTTCTGGCCCCTGTATGGTTGTCGGCTGTATCCTCAGTATATTCTGTGCCTTTCTGGCCCCTGTATGGCTGCTGGCTGTATCCCCAGTATAGTCTGTGCCTTTCTGGCCCCTGTATGGTTGTCGGCTGTTTCCTCAGTATATTCTGTGCCTTTCTGGCCCCTGTATGGCTGTCGGCTGTATCCTCAGTATAGTCTGTGCCTTTCTGGCCCCTGTATGGCTGCCGGCTGTATCCCCAGTATAGTCTGTGCCTTTCTGGCCCCTGTATGGTTGTCGGCTGTATCCTCAGTATATTCTGTGCCTTTCTGGCCCCTGTATGGCTGTCGGCTGTATCCTCAGTATAGTCTGTGCCTTTCTGGCCCCTGTATGGCTGTCGGCTGTATCCCCAGTATAGTCTGTGCCTTTCTGGCCCCTGTATGGTTGTCGGCTGTATCCTCAGTATAGTCTGTGCCTTTCTGGCCCCTGTATGGCTGTCGGCTGTATCCCCAGTATAGTCTGTGCCTTTCTGGCCCCTGTATGGTTGTCGGCTGTATCCTCAGTATAGTCTGTGCCTTTCTGGCCCCTGTATGGTTGTCGGCTGTATCCTCAGTATAGTCTGTGCCTTTCTGGCCCCTGTATGGCTGTCGGCTGTATCCCCAGTATAGTCTGTGCCTTTCTGGCCCCTGTATGGCTGTCGGCTGTATCCCCAGTATAGTCTGTGCCTTTCTGGCCCCTGTATGGCTGTCGGCTGTATCCCCAGTATAGTCTGTACCTTTCTGGCCCCTGTATGGCTGTCGGCTGTATCCCCAGTATAGTCTGTGCCTTTCTGGCCCCTGTATGGCTGTCGGCTGTATCCTCAGTATAGTCTGTGCCTTTCTGGCCCCTGTATGGCTGTCGGCTGTATCCCCAGTATAGTCTGTGCCTTTCTGGCCCCTGTATGGTTGTCGGCTGTATCCTCAGTATAGTCTGTGCCTTTCTGGCCCCTGTATGGCTGTCGGCTGTATCCCCAGTATAGTCTGTGCCTTTCTGGCCCCTGTATGGCTGTCGGCTGTATCCCCAGTATAGTCTGTGCCTTTCTGGCCCCTGTATGGCTGTCGGCTGTATCCCCAGTATAGTCTGTGCCTTTCTGGCACCTGTATTGCTGTCGGCTGTATCCCCAGTATAGTCTGTGCCTTTCTGGCCCCTGTATGGCTGTCGGCTGTATCCCCAGTATAGTCTGTGCCTTTCTGGCCCCTGTATGGCTGTCGGCTGTATCCCCAGTATAGTCTGTGCCTTTCTTCAGCGCTCTATTGGGAGACCCAGACGATTGGGGTATAGCTACTGCCCTCTGGAGGCCACACAAAGCACTACATTAAAAGTGCAAGGCCCCTCCCCCTCTGGCTATACCCCCCCGTGGTATCACGGGTTCTCCAGTTTTAGCTTTGTGTGCGAAGGAGGTCAGACATTCCATGCATAGCTCCACAGATTTTAGTCAGCAGTAGCTGCTGACTATTTCGGATGGAAGAAAAGAGGACACATATAGTGTCCCCAGCATGCTCCCTTCTCACCCCTGGATGGTGTTGTAAGGTTGAGGTACCTATTGCTGGTACAGGGCTGGAGCCTGACATGCTGTTTTCCTTCCACATCCCCTGGTAGGGCTCTGTGGAAGTGGGATCCTGCCGGCCTCTCAGCTCTGATGCCGGGCTCCATCCACAGACCCATTAGAACCTGATGGAGACGGAGCAGGAGTACGATCAGGGACAGGCCCTGCATCATACAGGTACTCTGTGTCCCCGGCAGGCACAGACACACTCCGGGCTGGCTGGGTGTTGTAGTGCGCCGGGGACCGCAACGTGGAGTTGGTGTCCCTACAGATTACTGGGGGATTGTTTGTGTTTGGGAACGCAGCGCCGACCCCCTCTGGACCGGGCGGCGCTGCTGTGACTTGTGGTGCGCCGGGGATCCGCCGTCCGCGCTTTTACGGCGGCGGCGGTTATAAATTTAGTCCCCGGCTTTTTGGGCCTAGGACGCCGGCAGCTCCGTTTCGTTCCCGCCCCCACCCTGTCATTCAGGGTAGGGGAGAGACGCTGTTCGCTAGCAGCGACGAGGGCTGGAGCCTGTTTTACATGCTCCAGCCCTCTCACTTGGCACAGAGGGAAGCAGGCTTCCCGCTCTTGGCCAGGAACGCCCAGGGCCCGCCCCCCTTCCTCTCTCGAGACGCCGGCAGCCATTACATGCAGTCTGGCTGGAGGAAGGACGCAAGGCTCTGGGAGACCTGGACTAGGGGCTATCTGGCGACCACACACCCGCTTTTTAAGCGGGCAGTAAGCGATTTTTCTGTGCTGGTCCCTCTAGTGCCTCACTGTGTATCAGTGTACTGGGTACAGATATATAGTTATTGTATTACTTGCACTGTGAGGTGCGCTTCTGGCTGCATATCCCAGATCGCTCTGTGGAAGCAGCAACATGCCATCCTCAAAACGCAAGGCGGCCAAGGCAAAAAGGGCTGTGTATACTGCGTGTGCTGCATGTGGGGCTAATCTACCAGCAGGCTCCGATGACCCCCATTGTGTGCAATGCTCCGACCCGGTGCTGCTTCGCCAGCCGGAGTCGGGAGAGGTAGCGACCCAGGCTGAGACGCTTGTAAGTTCTGCCCCGGTGACAGGGACAGACTTTGCAGTTTTTGCAGATAATATGTCTGTATCTATGGCAAAAATCCTTGAGACCTTGCAATCTATGCATGGGGCTCAGTCTCTGGGCACGGCGAGGCCTCTGTCCTCAGGTCCCCCTTACTTGGAATGTATCCAGCCCACAGGGGGGTCCCCGGCTTCACAGGCCGAGGATTATGACTCAGATGATGGCCCCAGCCACCCTAAGCGAGCTCGCTGGGAAAGACCCTCGACGTCTTCACACTGCTCAGGGTCTCAGCGCAATCAGTCTCCCTGTGATGTGTCTGATGAGAGTGATCAGGAATCCACTCCTGGAACCCCTCTCAACCTGGATACCCCGGATGGGGATGCCATGGTAAACGACCTTATCTCAGCCATCAATAGGCTGTTGGATATTTCTCCCCCAGCCCCTTCAGCAGAAGAGGCGGCTGCGGAGCAGGAAAAGTTTCGTTTCCTTTATCCCAAGCGTAAATTGAGTGCTTTGTTAGATCACGCTGACTTCAGAGAATCAATCCAGAAGCACGACGCTCACCCAGAAAGGCGTTTCTCTAAACGATCTAAAGATACGCGTTTCCCTTTCCCCCCTGAGGTGGTCAAGCGCTGGACACAGTGTCCAAAGGTAGACCCCCCGATTTCCAAACTTGCAGCTAGATCCATAGTTGCAGTGGAGGATGGCGCTTCACTTAAAGATGCCAATGACAGACAGATGGACCTTTGGTTAAAATCTGTCTATGAAGCTATAGGCGCGTCGTTTGCTCCGGCATTCGCAGCCGTATGGGCACTCCAGGCTATTTCAGCTGGCTTAGCAAAAGTGGATGCTATCATGCATCCAGCAGTGCCGCAAGTGGCGCACCTTACCACGCAGATGTCGGCGTTTGCGTCTTACGCTATCAATGCGGTCCTAGAATCTACCAGTCGCACCTCAATGGCGTCCGCCAATTCGGTAGTTTTGCGCAGAGCCTTGTGGTTAAAGGACTGGAAAGCAGATGCTGGTTCCAAAAAATGTTTAACCAGTTTGCCTTTGTCTAGAGATAGACTGTTTGGCGAGCCATTGGCTGACATCATTAAGCAGTCCAAGGGTAAAGACTCCTCTTTACCACAACCCAGAACATCCAAACCTCAGCAGAAAAAGTGGCAGCAGAGGTTTCAGTCCTTTCGAGGTTCGGGCAAGACACCATTTACCTCGTCCAAAGGGACTCAGAGGACGCAAAGAAACTCAGATTCGTGGCGGACTCACACACGCCCCAAGAAAGCAAATGGAGGTACCGCTTCCAAAGCGGCTACCTCATGACTTCCAGCCCCCCCCCTCCGCATCACCGGTCGGGGGCAGGCTCTCCCGCTTTTCCGGCATTTGGATGTCACAGGTCAAAGACCGGTGGGTGACGGACATTTTGTCTCGCGGGTACAGAATCGAGTTCAATTCTCGTCCTCCAGCTCGGTTCTTCAGAACCTCCCCACATCCAGACCGAGCAGATGCTCTGCTGCAGGCGGTGGATTCCCTAAAAGCGGAAGGAGTGGTTATCCCAGTCCCTCCTCAGGAACAAGGGCAAGGGTTTTACTCCAATCTCTTTGTGGTTCCAAAAAAGGACGGCTCGTTCCGTCCTGTTCTGGACCTAAAACGGCTCAACAAACATGTGCACGCCAGGAGGTTCCGGATGGAAACCCTCCGCTCTGTCATTGCCTCAATGTCCAGAGGAGACTTCCTTGCCTCAATAGACATCAAAGATGCTTATCTCCACGTGCCAATTGCTACAGAACATCAACGTTTTCTACGTTTTGTGATAGGAGACGACCATTTTCAGTTCGTAGCTCTTCCATTTGGTCTGGCGACAGCCCCACGGGTCTTCACCAAGGTCATGGCGGCGGTGGTAGCAGTCTTGCACTCTCAGGGACACTCGGTGATCCCTTACCTAGACGACTTATTGGTCAAAGCTCCCTCTCAGGAGGCATGTCAGCACAGCCTGAAGGCTACGCTGGAGACTCTACAGTCTTTCGGATGGATCATCAACTTTCCAAAGTCGATCCTATCACCGACTCAGTCACTAACGTATCTTGGCATGGAGTTTCATACTCTAGCAGCGATAGTGAAGCTTCCGCTGGACAAGCAGCGGTCACTACAGACAGGGGTGCAATCTCTTCTGCAGGGCCAGTTGCATCCCTTGCGGCGCCTCATGCATTTCCTAGGGAAGATGGTGGCAGCCATGGAAGCAGTTCCCTTTGCGCAGTTTCATCTGCGCCCACTTCAATGGGACATTCTCCGCCAATGGGACGGGAAGTCAACGTCCCTGGACAGGAAAGTCTCGCTTTCCCAGACGGCCAAGGACTCTCTACAATGGTGGCTCCTTCCCACCTCATTATCTCAGGGAAGATCCTTCCTGCCCCCATCCTGGGCAGTAGTTACGACAGATGCGAGTCTGTCGGGGTGGGGAGCAGTGTTTCTCCACCACAGGGCTCAGGGGACGTGGACTCCGCAGGAGTCCACCCTTCAGATCAATGTTCTGGAAATCAGAGCAGTGTATCTTGCCCTACTAGCCTTCCAGCAGTGGCTGGAAGGAAAGCAGATCCGAATCCAATCGGACAACTCCACAGCGGTGGCATACATCAACCACCAAGGAGGGACGCGCAGTCGGCAAGCCTTCCAAGAAGTCCGGCGCATTCTAATGTGGGTGGAGGACAGAGCATCCACCATATCCGCGGTTCACATCCCAGGCGTAGAAAACTGGGAAGCAGACTTCCTCAGTCGCCAGGGCATGGACGCAGGGGAATGGTCCCTTCACCCGGACGTGTTTCAGGAAATCTGTCGCCGCTGGGGAGTGCCGGACGTCGACCTAATGGCATCCCGGCACAACAACAAGGTCCCGGCATTCATGGCGAGGTCGCGCGATCAAAGAGCTCTGGCGGCAGACGCCTTGGTTCAAGATTGGTCGCAGTTTCAGCTCCCTTACGTGTTTCCGCCTCTGGCACTCTTGCCCAGAGTGCTACGCAAGATCAGATCCGAGTGCAGCCGCATCATACTCGTCGCTCCAAACTGGCCGAGGAGGTCGTGGTATCCGGATCTGTGGCATCTCACGATCGGTCGACCGTGGTCACTGCCAGACCGACCAGACTTACTGTCCCAAGGGCCGTTTTTCCATCAGAATTCTGCGGCCCTGAACCTGACTGTGTGGCCATTGAGTCCTGGATCCTAGCATCTGCAGGATTATCTCAAGGAGTGATTGCCACAATGAGACAAGCTAGAAAGTCGAATTCTGCTAAGATCTACCACAGAACGTGGAAGATTTTCTTATCCTGGTGCTCGGCCCAGGGAGTGTCTCCCTGGCCATTTGCATTACCCAAGTTTCTTTCTTTCCTGCAATCGGGGTTAGAAAAGGGCTTGTCGCTCAGCTCCCTTAAAGGGCAAGTTTCGGCACTATCCGTGTTTTTTCAGAAGCGTCTAGCACGTCTTCCTAAGGTGCGCACGTTCCTGCAGGGGGTCTGTCATATTGTGCCCCCGTACAAGCGACCGTTAGATCCATGGGATCTGAACAAGGTACTAGTTGCTCTCCAGAAGCCGCCCTTCGAGCCTCTGAAGGAAGTTTCCTTTTCTCGGCTGTCGCAGAAAGTGGCGTTTCTTGTTGCCATCACATCGCTTCGGCGAGTGTCTGAGCTGGCAGCTCTGTCATCCAAGGCTCCCTTCCTGGTGTTCCACCAGGACAAGGTTGTGCTGCGCCCCATTCCGGAGTTTCTTCCTAAGGTCGTATCCTCTTTTCATCTTAATCAGGATATTTCCTTGCCTTCTTTTTGCCCTCATCCGGTTCACCGGTATGAAAAGGACTTACGTTTGCTAGATCTGGTGAGAGCACTCAGAATCTACATTTCCCGCACGGCGCCCATACGCCGTTCCGATGCACTTTTTGTCCTTGTCGCTGGTCCGCGCAAGGGGTTGCAGGCTTCTAAAGCCACCCTGGCTCGATGGATCAAAGAACCAATTTTTGAAGCCTACCGTTCTGCGGGGCTTCCGGTTCCATCAGGGCTAAAAGCCCACTCAACCAGAGCCGTGGGTGCGTCCTGGGCATTACGTCACCAGGCTTCGGCTCAACAGGTGTGCCAGGCAGCTACCTGGTCCAGTCTGCACACTTTCACCAAGCATTATCAGGTGCATACCTATGCTTCGGCGGATGCCAGCTTAGGTAGAAGAGTCCTGCAGGCGGCAGTGACACCCCCATAGGGGAGGGCTGTTTTGCAGCTCTAACATGAGGTATTTATTTACCCACCCAGGGACAGCTTTTGGACGTCCCAATCGTCTGGGTCTCCCAATAGAGCGCTGAAGAAGAAGGGAATTTTGTTACTTACCGTAAATTCCTTTTCTTCTAGCTCCTATTGGGAGACCCAGCACCCGCCCTGTTGTCCTTCGGGATGTTTTTTTGTTGTTTGCGGGTACACATGTTGTTCATGTTGAACGGTTTTTCAGTTCTCCGATGTTATTCGGAGTTAATTTGTTTAAACCAGTTATTGGCTTCCTCCTTCTTGCTTTGGCACTAAAACTGGAGAACCCGTGATACCACGGGGGGGTATAGCCAGAGGGGGAGGGGCCTTGCACTTTTAATGTAGTGCTTTGTGTGGCCTCCAGAGGCAGTAGCTATACCCCAATCGTCTGGGTCTCCCAATAAGAGCTAGAAGAAAAGGAATTTACGGTAAGTAACAAAATTCCCTTCTTCTGGCACCTGTATGGCTGTCGGCTGTATCCCCAGTATAGTCTGTGCCTTTCTGGCCCCTGTATGGCTGTCGGCTGTATCCTCAGTATAGTCTGTGCCTTTCTGGCCCCTGTATGGCTGTCGGCTGTATCCTCAGTATAGTCTGTGCCTTTCTGGCCCCTGTATGGCTGTCGGCTGTATCCTCAGTATAGTCTGTGCCTTTCTGGCCCCTGTATGGCTGTCGGCTGTATCCCCAGTATAGTCTGTGCCTTTCTGGCCCCTGTATGGCTGTCGGCTGTATCCCCTGTATAGTCTGTGCCTTTCTGGCCCCTGTATGGCTGTCGGCTGTATCCCCTGTATAGTTTGTGCCTTTCTGGCCCCTGTATGGCTGTCGGCTGTATCCTCAGTATAGTCTGTGCCTTTCTGGCCCCTGTATGGCTGTCGGCTGTATCCTCAGTATAGTCTGTGCCTTTCTGGCCCCTGTATGGCTGTCGGCTGTATCCCCAGTATAGTCTGTGCCTTTCTGGCCCCTGTATGGCTGTCGGCTGTATAAGTATAGTCTTGGCAGAGATTCTGCGTGATGGAGCGCAGCATCCACATCTATTGGGACATTTCGGAAGTCGCCCCGCTTTCATGTATTCTTATGTGCCCCCTGGTGTGATTTAACCCTTCTCTTGCCTGACAATTTTGCCTCCTGAGCCTGGCGACGTCCCTGCCTGTCCAGCTCTGCCCGCTTATGACTACTCTACTGCCAGCTCACTTCTCCAGTCAGTTTCTTCTTTGTGGTTGATACCAGAGAATAGTAGAACACATCCGCCTGTCTTGTGGTCATTGTGCTCATTACACAGAGCTGAGCTTCCAGTGAGCAGCACGGGCGTCATCTGCAGACAACAAAGTCTCCTCCATCTGCACCTCTCAGGAGAGTCAGGTTTCCGGGCCGGTGACATCACGGTGGAGGTTTCGGCACAGCAGGGGGGTCGTCACTATGTCCCAGCCGTATCTATGACTGACTGTCCGAATATGTAACTGCCGGGAACCCATAACACTGACACATCCACCACCAATCCATCACCGACTACTCCACCCAACATGTGCACAACGAGGCTGACAATCAGCCATCATCCTCCAGAGCTGCACTCACTATTCTGCTGTTACATTGTGTATTATCCTCCAGTCACCTCCAGAGCTGCACTCACTATTCTTCTGTTACATCAGGTCTTATCCTCCAGTCACCTCCAGAGCTGCACTCACTATTCTGCTGTTACATCATGTCTTATCCTCCAGAGCTGCACTCACTATTCTGCTGTTACATCATGTCTTATCCTCCAGACACCTCCAGAGCTGCACTCACTATTCTGCTGTTACATCATGTCTTATACTCCAGAGCTGCACTCACTATTCTGCTGTTACATCATGTCTTATTCTCCAGTCACCTCCAGAGCTGCACTCACTATTCTGCTGTACATCTGAGTGCAGTGTATGATGGGTGCAGTAGTGCCCCGTGCATAGCTGTGGATGACTCCGCAGCTTTGGGTGGGATTGTGAGTGCGCTGTGAGTCTGCACTTTACATCTGCCACTTATAAGGGAGGGAGGGAACAGCTGCAGCTCCGCCGCCCCGACCCCAGATGTAACCCGCAGTCACGCTGGTCCAGACAGGAACTCGTACACAGCAGACCTACCAGACGCCCAAAACCGTACCGGAGACCCCAGGGTACAGCGCGGACCCCAACCAGAGCCGTACCGGAGACCCCAGGGTACAGCGTGGACCCCAACCAGAGCCATACCAGAGACCCCAGGGTACAGCGCGGACACCAACCAGAGCCGTACCGGAGACCCCCCAGGGTACAGCGAGGACCCCAGGGTACAGCAAGGACCCCAACCAGAGCCATACCGGAGACCCCAGGGTACAGCGAGGACCCCAGGGTACAGCGAGGACCCCAACCAAAGCCGTGCCGGAGACCCCAGGGTACAGAGCAGACCCCAACCAGAGCCGTACCGGAGACCCCAGGGTACAGCGCGGACCCCAACCAGAGCCGTACCGGAGACCCCAGGGTACAGCGCGGACCCCAACCAGAGCCGTACCGGAGACCCCAGGGTACAGCGTGGACCCCAACCAGAGCCATACCAGAGACCCCAGGGTACAGCGCGGACACCAACCAGAGCCGTACCGGAGACCCCCCAGGGTACAGCGAGGACCCCAGGGTACAGCAAGGACCCCAACCAGAGCCATACCGGAGACCCCAGGGTACAGCGAGGACCCCAGGGTACAGCGAGGACCCCAACCAGAGCCGTGCCGGAGACCCCAGGGTACAGAGCAGACCCCAACCAGAGCCGTACCGGAGACCCCAGGGTACAGCGCGGACCCCAACCAGAGCCGTACCGGAGACCCCAGGGTACAGCGAGGACCCCAACCAGAGCCCAGAGCCGTACCGGAGACCCCAGGGTACAGTGAGGACCCCAGGGTACAGAGAGGACCCCAACCAGAGCAATACCAGAGACCCCAGGGTACAAAGCGGACCCCAAACAGAGCCGTACCGGAGACCCCAGGGTACAGCGAGGACCCCAGGGTACAGAGAGGACCCCAACCAGAGCCATACCGGAGACCCCAGGGTACAGCGAGGACCCCAACCAGAGCCGTACCGAAGACCCCAAGGTACAGCGAGGACCCCAGGGTACAGTGAGGACCCCAACCAGAGCTGTACCGGAGCCCCCAGGGTACAGCAAGGACCCCAACCAGAGCCGTACCGGAGACTCCAGGGTACAGCAAGGACCCCAACCAGAGCCATACCGGAGACCCCAGGGTACAGCGAGGACCCCAACCAGAGCCGTACCGAAGACCCCAAGGTACAGCGAGGACCCCAGGGTACAGCGAGGACCCCAACCAGAGCTGTACCGGAGCCCCCAGGGTACAGCGAGGACCCCAGGGTACAGCAAGGACCCCAACCAGAGCCGTACCGGAGACTCCAGGGTACAGCAAGGACCCCAACCAGAGCCATACCGGAGACCCCAGGGTACAGCAAGGACCCCAACCAGAGCCGTACCGAAGACCCCAAGGTACAGCGAGGACCCCAGGGTACAGCGACGATCCCAACCAGAGCCGTACCGAAGACCCCAAGGTACAGCGAGGACCCCAACCAGAGCCGTACCGGAGATCCCAGGGTACAGCGAGGACCCTGACCAGTGAGTCCACAGAACACAGACCGCTAGCTCTGATAGAAAGCAATGGCTGATAACAGGGAGTAAAACATCACCTGCTCTAAACATGAAAATAGGTGTAGTATCGCCTTAACACCTGAAAGCATGTAGGCTGGCAGTAATGTGGGGCTCAGCTGGACATCTCCTGTATATAATTATATATGTACAGCCGGTATAACCTGGGCATCTCCTGTATATAATTATATATGTACAGCCGGTATAACCTGGACATCTCCTGTATATAATTATATATGTACAGCCGGTATAACCTGGGCATCTCCTGTATATAATTATATATGTACAGCCGGTATAACCTGGGCATCTCCTGTATATAATTATATATGTACAGCCGGTATAACCTGGGCATCTCCTGTATATAATTATATATGTACAGCCGGTATAACCCGGGCATCTCCTGTATATAATTATATATGTACAGCTGGTATAACCTGGGCATCTCCTGTATATAATTATATATGTACAGCCGGTATAACCTGGACATCTCCTGTATATAATTATATATGTACAGCCGGTATACCCTGGGCATCTCCTGTATATAATTATATATGTACAGCCGGTATAACCCGGGCATCTCCTGTATATAATTATATATGTATAGCCGGTATAACCTGGGCATCTCCTGTATATAATTATATATGTACAGCCGGTATAACCTGGACATCTCCTGTATATAATTATATATGTACAGCCGGTATAACCTGGGCATCTCCTGTATATAATTATATATGTACAGCCGGTATAACCTGGGCATCTCCTGTATATAATTATATATGTACAGCCGGTATAACCTGGACATCTCCTGTATATAATTATATATGTACAGCTGGTATAACCTGGGCATCTCCTGTATATAATTATATATGTACAGCTAGTATATCCTGGGCATCTCCTGTATATAATTATATATGTACAGCCGGTATAACCTGGACATCTCCTGTATATAATTATATATGTACAGCCGGTATAACCTGGACATCTCCTGTATATAATTATATATGTACGTCCGGTATAACCCGGGCATCTCCTGTATATAATTATATATGTACAGCCGGTATAACCTGGGCATCTCCTGTATATAATTATATATGTACAGCCGGTATAACCTGGGCATCTCCTGTATATAATTATATATGTACAGCCGGTATAACCTGGGCATCTCCTGTGTATATATGTATAGCCGGTATAACCCGGGCATCTCCTGTATATAATTATATATGTACAGCTGGTATAACCTGGGCATCTCCTGTATATAATTATATATGTACAGCCGGTATAACCTGGGCATCTCCTGTATATAATTATATATGTACAGCTGGTATAACCTGGGCATCTCCTGTATATAATTATATATGTAAAGCCAGTATAACCTGGGCATCTCCTGTATATAATTATATATGTACAGCCGGTATAACCCGGACATCTCCTGTATATAATTATATATGTACAGCCGGTATAACCCGGACATCTCCTGTATATAATTATATATGTACAGCCGGTATAACCCGGGCATCTCCTGTATATAATTATATATATATACAGCCGGTATAACCTGGGCATCTCCTGTATATAATTATATATGTACAGCCGGTATAACCTGGACATCTCCTGTATATAATTATATATGTACAGCCGGTATAACCTGGGCATCTCCTGTATATAATTATATATGTACAGCCGGTATAACCCGGGCATCTCCTGTATATAATTATATATGTACAGCTGGTATAACCTGGGCATCTCCTGTATATAATTATATATGTAAAGCCAGTATAACCTGGACATCTCCTGTTTATAATTATATATGTACAGCCAGTATAACCTGGGCATCTCCTGTATATAATTATATATGTACGGCCGGTATAACCTGGGCATCTCCTGTATATAATTATATATGTACAGCCGGTATAACCTGGACATCTCCTGTATATAATTATATATGTACAGCCGGTATAACCTGGACATTTCCTGTATATAATTATATATGTACAGCCGGTATAACCCGGGCATCTCCTGTATATAATTATATATGTACAGCCGGTATAACCTGGACATCTCCTGTATATAATTATATATGTACAGCCGGTATAACCTGGACATCTCCTGTATATAATTATATATGTACAGCCGGTATAACCCGGGCATCTCCTGTATATAATTATATATGTACAGACAGTATAACCCTAACATCTCCTGTATATAATTATATATGTACAGCTGGTATAACCCGGGTATCTCCTGTATATATAATTATATATGTACAGCCGGTATAACCTGGGCATCTCCTGTATATAATTATATATGTACAGACAGTATAACCCTAACATCTCCTGTATATAATTATATATGTACAGCTGGTATAACCTGGGCATCTCCTGTATATAATTATATATGTACAGCCGGTATAACCCGGGCATCTCCTGTATATAATTATATATGTACAGACAGTATAACCCTAACATCTCCTGTATATAATTATATATGTACAGCTGGTATAACCCGGGTATCTCCTGTATATATAATTATATATGTACAGCCGGTATAACCTGGGCATCTCCTGTATATAATTATATATGTACAGACAGTATAACCCTAACATCTCCTGTATATAATTATATATGTACAGCTGGTATAACCCGGGTATCTCCTGTATATATAATTATATATGTACAGCCGGTATAACCCGGGCATTTCCTGTATATAATTATATATGTACAGCTGGTATAACCTGGGCATCTCCTGTATATAATTATATATGTACAGACAGTATAACCCTAACATCTCCTGTATATAATTATATATGTACAGCTGGTATAACCCGGGTATCTCCTGTATATATAATTATATATGTACAGCCTGTATAACCCGGGCATTTCCTGTATATAATTATATATGTACAGCCGGTATAACCTGGGCATCTCCTGTATATAATTATATATGTACAGACAGTATAACCCTAACATCTCCTGTATATAATTATATATGTACAGCCGGTATAACCTGTGCATCTCCTGTATATAATTATATATGTACAGCCGGTATAACCCTAACATCTCCTGTATATAATTATATATGTACAGCTGGTATAACCTGGGCATCTCCTGTATATAATTATATATGTACAGCTGGTATAACCTGGGCATCTCCTGTATATAATTATATATGTACAGCCGGTATAACCTGGACATCTCCTGTATATAATTATATATGTACAGCTAGTATATCCTGGGCATCTCCTGTATATAATTATATATGTACAGCCGGTATAACCTGGGCATCTCCTGTATATAATTATATATGTACAGCTGGTATAACCTGGGCATCTCCTGTATATAATTATATATGTACAGCCGGTATAACCTGGCATCTCCTGTATATAATTATATATGTACAGCTGGTATAACCTGGGCATCTCCTGTATATAATTATATATGTACAGCCGGTATAACCTGGGCATCTCCTGTATATAATTATATATGTACAGCCGGTATAACCTGGGCATCTCCTGTATATAATTATATATGTACAGCTGGTATAACCTGGGCATCTCCTGTATATAATTATATATGTACAGCTGGTATAACCTGGGCATCTCCTGTATATAATTATATATGTACAGCCGGTATAACCTGGGCATCTCCTGTATATAATTATATATGTACAGCCGGTATAACCTGGACATCTCATGTATATAATTATATATGCACAGCCGGTATAACCCGGGCATCTCCTGTATATAATTATATATGTACAGACGGTATAACCCGGGCATCTCCTGTATATAATTATATATGTACAGCCGGTATAACCTGGGCATCTCCTGTATATAATTATATATGTACAGCCGGTATAACCCGGGCATCTCCTGTATATAATTATATATGTACAGCCGGTATAACCTGGGCATCTCCTGTATATAATTATATATGTACAGCTGGTATAACCCGGGCATCTCCTGTATATAATTATATATGTACAGCCGGTATAACCTGGGCATCTCCTGTATATAATTATATATGTACAGCCGGTATAACCTGGGCATCTCCTGTATATAATTATATATGTACAGCCGGTATAACCTGGACATCTCCTGTATATAATTATATATGTACAGTCGGTATAACCTGGGCATCTCCTGTATATAATTATATATGTACAGCCGGTATAACCTGGGCATCTCCTGTATATAATTATATATGTACAGCCGGTATAACCTGGGCATCTGCTGTATATAATTATATATGTACAGCCGGTATAACCTGGGAATCTCCTGTATATAATTATATATATACAGCCGGTATAACCTGGGCATCTCCTGTATATAATTATATATGTACAGCCGGTATAACCCAGGCATCTCCTGTATATAATTATAGATGTACAGCCGGTATAACCCGGGCATCTCCTGTATATAATTATACATGTACAGCCGGTATAACCTGGGCATCTCCTGTATATAATTATATATGTGCAGCCGGTATAACCTGGGCATCTCCTGTATATAATTATATATGTACAGCCGGTATAACCCGGGCATCTCCTGTATATAATTTATATATGTGCAGCCGGTATAACCTGGGCATCTCCTGTATATAATTATATATGTACAGCCGGTATAACCTGGGCATCTCCTGTATATAATTATATATGTACAGCTGGTATATCCTGGACATCTCCTGTATATTATTATATATGTACAGCTGGTATAACCTGGGCATCTCCTGTATATAATTATATATGTACAGCCGGTATAACCTGGGCATCTCCTGTATATAATTATATATATACAGCCGGTATAACCTGGACATCTCCTGTATATAATTATATATGTACAGCCGGTATAACCTGGATATCTCCTGTATATAATTATATATGTATAGCCGGTATAACCTGGACATCTCCTGTATATAATTATATATGTACAGCCGGTATAACCTGGACATCTCCTGTATATAATTATATATGTACAGCCGGTATAACCTGGACATCTCCTGTATATAATTATATATGTACAGCCGGTATAACCTGGACATCTCCTGTATATAATTATATATGTACAGCCGGTATAACCTGGACATCTCCTGTATATAATTATATATGTACAGCCGGTATAACCTGGATATCTCCTGTATATAATTATATATGTACAGCCGGTATAACCTGGGCATCTACTGTATATAATTATATATGTACAGCCGGTATAACCTGGATATCTCCTGTATATAATTATATATGTACAGCCGGTATAACCTGGGCATCTCCTGTATATAATTATATATATATACAGCCGGTATAACCTGGACATCTCCTGTATATAATTACATATGTACAGCTGGTATAACCTGGGCATCTCCTGTATATAATTATATATGTAAAGTCGGTATAACCCGGGCATCTCCTGTATATAATTATATATGTACAGCCGGTATAACCTGAGCATGTCCTGTATATAATTATATATGTACAGCCGGTATAACCTGGACATCTCCTGTATATAATTATATATGTACAGCCGGTATAACCTGAGCATGTCCTGTATATAATTATATATGTACAGCTGGTATAACCTGGGCATCTCCTGTATATAATTATATATGTACAGCTGGTATAACCTGGACATCTCCTGTATATAATTATATATGTACAGCCGGTATAACCTGGGCATCTCCTGTATATAATTATATATGTACAGCCGGTATAACCTGGGCATCTCCTGTATATAATTATATATGTACAGCTGGTATAACCTGGGCATCTCCTGTATATAATTATATATGTACAGCCGGTATAACCTGGGCATCTCCTGTATATAATTATATATGTACAGCCGGTATAACCTGGGCATCTCCTGTATATAATTATATATGTACAGCTGGTATAACCTGGGCATCTCCTGTATTTAATTATATATGTACAGCCGGTATAACCCGGGCATCTCCTGTATATAATTATATATGTACAGCCGGTATAACCCGGGCATCTCCTGTATATAATTATATATGTACAGCCGGTATAACCCGGGCATCTCCTGTATATAATTATATATGTACAGCCGGTATAACCTGGGCATCTCCTGTATATAATTATATATGTACAGCCGGTATAACCCGGGTATCTCCTGTATATAATTATATATGTACAGCCGGTATAACCTGGGCATCTCCTGTATATAATTATATATGTACAGCTGCTATAACCTGGGCATCTCCTGTATATAATTATATATGTACAGCCGGTATAACCTGGGCATCTCCTGTATATAATTATATATGTACAGCCGGTATAACCTGGGCATCTCCTGTATATAATTATATATGTACAGCCAGTATAACCCGGGCATCTCCTGTATATAATTATATATGTACAGCCGGTATAACCTGGACATCTCCTGTATATAATTATATATGCACAGCCGGTATAACCTGGCATCTCCTGTATATAATTATATATGTACAGCCGGTATAACCTGGGCATCTCCTGTAATTAATTATATATGTACAGCCGGTATAACCTGGGCATCTCCTGTATATAATTATATATGTACAGCCGGTATAACCCGGGCATCTCCTGTATATAATTATATATGTACAGCTGGTATAACCCGGGCATCTCCTGTATATAATTATATATGTACAGCCGGTATAACCTGGGCATCTCCTGTATATAATTATATATGTACAGCCGGTATAACCCGGGTATCTCCTGTATATAATTATATATGTACAGCCGGTATAACCTGGGCATCTCCTGTATATAATTATATATGTACAGCTGCTATAACCTGGGCATCTCCTGTATATAATTATATATGTACAGCCGGTATAACCTGGGCATCTCCTGTATATAATTATATATGTACAGCCGGTATAACCTGGGCATCTCCTGTATATAATTATATATGTACAGCCAGTATAACCCGGGCATCTCCTGTATATAATTATATATGTACAGCCGGTATAACCTGGACATCTCCTGTATATAATTATATATGCACAGCCGGTATAACCTGGCATCTCCTGTATATAATTATATATGTACAGCCGGTATAACCTGGGCATCTCCTGTATATAATTATATATGTACAGCTGGTATATCCTGGACATCTCCTGTATATAATTATATATGTACAGCTGGTATAACCTGGGCATTTCCTGTATATAATTATATATGTACAGCCGGTATAACCTGGGCATCTCCTGTATATAATTATATATATATACAGCCGGTATAACCTGGACATCTCCTGTATATAATTATATATGTACAGCCGGTATAACCTGGATATCTCCTGTATATAATTATATATGTATAGCCGGTATAACCTGGACATCTCCTGTATATAATTATATATGTACAGCCGGTATAACCTGGACATCTCCTGTATATAATTATATATGTACAGCCGGTATAACCTGGACATCTCCTGTATATAATTATATATGTACAGCCGGTATAACCTGGGCATCTCCTGTATATAATTATATATGTACAGCCGGTATAACCTGGGCATCTCCTGTATATAATTATATATGTACAGCCGGTATAACCTGGGCATCTCCTGTATATAATTATATATGTACAGCCGGTATAACCCGGGCATCTCCTGTATATAATTATATATGTACAGCCGGTATAACCCGGGCATCTCCTGTATATAATTATATATGTACAGCTGGTATAACCTGAGCATCGCCTGTATATAATTATATATGTACAGCCGGTATAACCTGGACATCTCCTGTATATAATTATATATGTACAGCCGGTATAACCTGGACATCTCCTTTATATAATTATATATGTACAGCCGGTATAACCTGGGCATCTCCTGTATATAATTATATATGTACAGCCGGTATAACCTGGGCATCTCCTGTATATAATTATATATGTACAGCCGGTATAACCTGGGCATCTCCTGTATATAATTATATATGTACAGCCGGTATAACCTGGGCATCTCCTGTATATAATTATATATGTACAGCTGGTATAACCTGAGCATCGCCTGTATATAATTATATATGTACAGCTGGTATAACCTGGACATCTCCTGTATATAATTATATATGTACAGCCGGTATAACCTGGGCATCTCCTGTATATAATTATATATGTACAGCCGGTATAACCTGGGCATCTCCTGTATATAATTATATATGTACAGCCGGTATAACCTGGGCATCTCCTGTATATAATTATATATGTACAGCCGGTATAACCCGGGCATCTCCTGTATATAATTATATATGTACAGCCGGTATAACCCGGGCATCTCCTGTATATAATTATATATGTACAGCTGGTATAACCTGAGCATCGCCTGTATATAATTATATATGTACAGCCGGTATAACCTGGACATCTCCTGTATATAATTATATATGTACAGCCGGTATAACCTGGACATCTCCTTTATATAATTATATATGTACAGCCGGTATAACCTGGGCATCTCCTGTATATAATTATATATGTACAGCCGGTATAACCTGGGCATCTCCTGTATATAATTATATATGTACAGCCGGTATAACCTGGGCATCTCCTGTATATAATTATATATGTACAGCCGGTATAACCTGGGCATCTCCTGTATATAATTATATATGTACAGCTGGTATAACCTGAGCATCGCCTGTATATAATTATATATGTACAGCTGGTATAACCTGGACATCTCCTGTATATAATTATATATGTACAGCCGGTATAACCTGGACATCTCCTTTATATAATTATATATGTACAGCCGGTATAACCTGGGCATCTCCTGTATATAATTATATATGTACAGCCGGTATAACCTGGATATCTCCTGTATATAATTATATATGTACAGCCGGTATAACCTGGGCATCTCCTGTATATAATTATATATATATACAGCCGGTATAACCTGGACATCTCCTGTATATAATTACATATGTACAGCTGGTATAACCTGGGCATCTCCTGTATATAATTATATATGTACAGTCGGTATAACCTGAGCATGTCCTGTATATAATTATATATGTACAGCCGGTATAACCTGGACATCTCCTGTATATAATTATATATGTACAGCTGGTATAACCTGGGCATCTCCTGTATATAATTATATATGTACAGCCGGTATAACCTGGACATCTCCTGTATATAATTATATATGTACAGCCGGTATAACCTGGGCATCTCCTGTATATAATTATATATGTACAGCTGGTATAACCTGGGCATCTCCTGTATATAATTATATATGTACGTCCGGTATAACCTGGGCATCTCCTGTATATAATTATATATGTACAGCCGGTATAACCTGGGCATCTCCTGTATATAATTATATATGTACAGCCGGTATAACCTGGGCATCTCCTGTATATAATTATATATGTACAGCTGGTATAACCTGGGCATCTCCTGTATATAATTATATATGTACAGCCGGTATAACCTGGGCATCTCCTGTATATAATTATATATGTACAGCTGGTATATCCTGGACATCTCCTGTATATAATTATATATGTACAGCTGGTATAACCTGGGCATCTCCTGTATATAATTATATATGTACAGCCGGTATAACCTGGGCATCTCCTGTATATAATTATATATGTACAGCCGGTATAACCTGGACATCTCCTGTATATAATTATATATGTACAGCCGGTATAACCTGGATATCTCCTGTATATAATTATATATGTATAGCCGGTATAACCTGGACATCTCCTGTATATAATTATATATGTACAGCCGGTATAACCTGGACATCTCCTGTATATAATTATATATGTACAGCCGGTATAACCTGGACATCTCCTGTATATAATTATATATGTACAGCCGGTATAACCTGGGCATCTCCTGTATATAATTATATATGTACAGCCGGTATAACCTGGGCATCTCCTGTATATAATTATATATGTACAGCCGGTATAACCTGGGCATCTCCTGTATATAATTATATATGTACAGCTGGTATAACCTGAGCATCGCCTGTATATAATTATATATGTACAGCTGGTATAACCTGGACATCTCCTGTATATAATTATATATGTACAGCCGGTATAACCTGGACATCTCCTTTATATAATTATATATGTACAGCCGGTATAACCTGGGCATCTCCTGTATATAATTATATATGTACAGCCGGTATAACCTGGATATCTCCTGTATATAATTATATATGTACAGCCGGTATAACCTGGGCATCTCCTGTATATAATTATATATATATACAGCCGGTATAACCTGGACATCTCCTGTATATAATTACATATGTACAGCTGGTATAACCTGGGCATCTCCTGTATATAATTATATATGTACAGTCGGTATAACCTGAGCATGTCCTGTATATAATTATATATGTACAGCCGGTATAACCTGGACATCTCCTGTATATAATTATATATGTACAGCCGGTATAACCTGGACATCTCCTGTATATAATTATATATGTACAGCCGGTATAACCCGGGCATCTCCTGTATATAATTATATATGTACAGCCGGTATAACCTGGGCATCTCCTGTATATAATTATATATGTACAGCTGGTATAACCTGGGCATCTCCTGTATATAATTATATATGTACGTCCGGTATAACCTGGGCATCTCCTGTATATAATTATATATGTACAGCCGGTATAACCTGGGCATCTCCTGTATATAATTATATATGTACAGCTGGTATAACCTGGGCATCTCCTGTATATAATTATATATGTACAGCCGGTATAACCTGGGCATCTCCTGTATATAATTATATATGTACAGCTGGTATATCCTGGACATCTCCTGTATATAATTATATATGTACAGCTGGTATAACCTGGGCATCTCCTGTATATAATTATATATGTACAGCCGGTATAACCTGGGCATCTCCTGTATATAATTATATATATACAGCCGGTATAACCTGGACATCTCCTGTATATAATTATATATGTACAGCCGGTATAACCTGGATATCTCCTGTATATAATTATATATGTATAGCCGGTATAACCTGGACATCTCCTGTATATAATTATATATGTACAGCCGGTATAACCTGGACATCTCCTGTATATAATTATATATGTACAGCCGGTATAACCTGGACATCTCCTGTATATAATTATATATGTACAGCCGGTATAACCTGGGCATCTCCTGTATATAATTATATATGTACAGCCGGTATAACCTGGGCATCTCCTGTATATAATTATATATGTACAGCCGGTATAACCTGGGCATCTGTCACGAACCACCGGGGGGGGTCACTCAGAAATCCCCCGCGCTGGCTACCAGTACGTCACAATCGGGGGGTAACAAGTGGGGGTCACCCCTCCTTTATACCTCCCGACCGACAGACAGAGCACGTGACGCGCTCTCTAGCGCCCCTCTTATAGTCAGGCCAATTATGGAATTGCCCGACAATAAGCAAGGAGGCCGCTATACTACTTATGCCGATTATTGAAGGGTCCCCGGTGAGAGTAGGGTATATATTCCCCCGACCTCCGCGGGCGGAATATATAAAACCTCCCCGAATCTCACTGGCTTCCCCACAATAATCCTTGGCACAACTCGCTGCCACCAACCGCTTCACGGTAACTATTAGCCGAACACACAGACGTGGGATTCAAGATCGAGATAACAGAACAGCCCAAGATTAATTATATAATTTAATCGGCCTAAAGCCACACTAGAAACTACAATATATACAATAGGGAATCTACAGAATATACATATGTCAGAGTACAGTTACAAGCAAAGCATGGGTTACAAACAGGCATACACAGTTCCAGCAGTTACCTTGTGCGTCTGGCCACAGGGGGGCGCTGTAGACCAGGTTTCCAGGAACTCCCTCACAGGTCTTTCCCAACCAGGCCCCCGAGCAAAAGAACACTGGAAAATGGCCGAAGTAGGGTTATCAACCTGGGCAAATCCAGGTCCCCTCCTACCTTAGTGACCTCAGAGGGAGCACTGCTCCACCCCTGGCTGGAGTTATGGACAAAATCCACAACATGGAATATGGCCATAACTTGGCCTGGGAGCGTCGTAGGCGGACGCCAACGCTCTCATTGTGACAGCTATGAATTTAGCTACAGAACGAGAGGACTCATGACTTGTCTACTAGTTCCCCATTGGCTGATATCACGCCTGGGGTATTTCCCCAGGTCCTGCTCCCATAAAAAGGGTGTGCCAGCATCGTCCGCATGCGGAGACACCATTTTTATGGTTGCCATATTTATCGGAAATATGGCTTGCGAGATATGAACCATTTTTTACTGGAGTCGTCCTGTCTGGATACTTCCAAGCTTGCTAACTAGATAGCAGCCCCTACTACAGGGTCACGGCAGGGAGTCATCCTGTGTCCATTGTTCCCACATCACCTAATCTCCATATCACAGGAGATGGCCATGGGATGTGTTGCTGGGATGTGACACCTTCACAGATGCTGGACATCTGAGAACAAGAAGGGAGGGGGCACTGCCATGGAGTGATGAGAGCGATTATGACTGGAAGTCATAATTCATCTTCATATCCCAGGGTTTGCCTCACACCTCCCCCCTTTTGAGGGCGCTAGGGGGCAGCACACTCCGGTGTTCCCCCGTGCGCCCGTCCGCGACCTCTCCTTGTCGGGACAGCCCGTCTGCGTTACCGTGGTCCCGGCCCCTTTTGTGGCGAATGGTGAAGTTGTATTGCTGGAGCGCAAGGCTCCATCGCAACAATCGCCCATTCGTCCCAGAGACGGTGTGCAACCAGCTGAGGGGATTGTGGTCCGTCTCCACGATGAAGTGGCGCCCGTATAGATAGGGTTGCAGACGCTGCAGGGCCCACACTATGGCCAGGCACTCCTTTTCCATCGTGGAATAGGCCACTTCCCGTGGTAACAGCTTCCTGCTCAGGTACAAGACTGGGTGCTCTTGGCTCGCAGAGTCCACCTGGCTGAGCACCGCACCGAGGCCGAAGTCACTGGCGTCGGTCTGTACTACAAACGGCCGCGTGAAGTCGGCTGCCTGTAGCACGGGCGGGCTGGACAGGGCGTCCTTTAGGGCCCGGAAGGCTGTCTCGCAGTCCATTGTCCAATCGACTGCAGAGGGCAGCTTCTTCTTGGTGAGGTCCGTCAAGGGCTTTGCCAGGCTACTATAGCATGGAACAAACCTCCTATAGTACCCAGCGGTCCCCAAGAAGGACATCACCTGCTTCTTGGTCCTGGGGGTGGGCCAGGATGCGATGGCTTCCACTTTCTCAGGCTCGGGCTTCAGTGTTCTCCCGCCTACCCGGTGACCGAGGTACTGGACCTCGCTCATGGCCAGCTGACACTTTCCCGGCTTGATGGTCAAACCTGCCTGGTGGATCCGCCTGAGCACCTGTGCTAGATGCTCTAGGTGATCTTCCCAGGTGGGACTGAAGACGGCAATGTCATCCAGGTACGCGGCCGCGTACCCTTCAAGTCCCTTGAGCAGGGTGTTGACCATCCGCTGGAAAGTGGCAGGGGCATTCCTCATCCCGAATGGCATCACCGTGGACTCGTACAGTCCAAATGGGGTAATAAAGGCAGAGCGTTCCCTGGCCTTGCGAGTCAGGGGGATCTGCCAATATCCCCGGCTCAGATCCATGATGGTCAGGTACTGAGCCCCGGCCAACTGATCGAGCAGGTCATCGATGCGTGGCATTGGGTACGCATCGGCGACCGTGACAGCATTGAGCCCCCTGTAGTCCACGCAGAACCGAGTGGTTCGGTCCTTCTTAGGGACGAGGACTACAGGCGAGGCCCAAGCGCTGTTGGATGCCTGGATCACCCCCAGCTTCAGCATCTCGTCAATCTCCTGGCGCATGTGTTGCTGCACCTCCAGGGAGACCCGATATGCTGAACGCCGGATCGGGGGATGATCCCCAGTGTCCACGTGATGGACAGCCAAGTTAGTCCTTCCGGGCTGGTTGGTAAACAACCCCCGGAAGGGGTGTAGGGTGGCCCACAGCTGGGACCGTTGGTCCTCCAAGAGCTGGTGGCCAACCTCCACATCCTCAATGGATCCGCCTGCCCTAACCTGGGCTAGCATATCCAAGAGGGTCTCCGCTTCTCCCTCCTCGGGCAGGTTGCACACGGAGAGCGCACATGCCTCCCGCTCATGATGTGCCTTCATCATGTTCACATGGAAGGGCTTCCGCCTTCCACGGGCAGGGTCCAGGGTGACCAGGTACGTCACAGGGTTGAGCTGCTGGTACACGAGGTATGGGCCTTCCCAGGCTGCCTGAAGCTTGTCCTGTGGTACGGGGACCAGTACCCACACCTTTTGACCCACTTGGTAGGTCCTCTCACAAGCGTTCTGGTCGTACCAACGCTTCTGATCGGCCTGGGCTTGAGCCATATTGTCGTGTACCAGTTGCGTCAAGGCCTGCATTTTGTCCCGGAAGCGCATGACATACTCGATAACCGACACTCCAGGGGTGGCCAAATCCCCTTCCCAAGCCTCTTTCACCAGAGCCAGGGGGCCCCGCACACGTCGCCCGTACAGGAGCTCAAACGGTGAGAATCCTGTTGAGGCCTGTGGAACCTCCCGGTAAGCAAATAACAGGTGTGGGAGATACCGCTCCCAGTCACGCCCATGGGAGTCGACCAACATCTTAAGCATCTGCTTTAAGGTGCCATTAAACCGCTCGCACAGGCCATTAGTCTGTGGATGGTACGGGCTGGCCACCAGATGTCGCACCTGGACTTGCTTACAGAGGGCCTCCATCAGCTGGGACATGAATTGGGTCCCCCGGTCAGTGAGCATTTCCTGGGGAAAACCCACTCGGGAGAAAATCTCCAGCAATGCGGTGGCCACCTTGTCAGCCCGAATGGACGACAAGGCCACTGCTTCTGGGTACCGGGTGGCATAGTCCACTACCGTCAGTATGAAGCGTTTCCCGGAGCTGCTGGGGATGGCCAGCGGGCTGACCAGATCCACAGCCACCCTCCTGAAAGGCTCATCGATGATTGGCAGAGATACTAGTGGGGCTTTGGGGTGTGGCCCCGCCTTCCCCACTCTCTGACAGGTTTCACACGAACGGCAGTAGGCAGCCACATCGGCCCCCATTTTTGGCCAGTAGAAATGCTGGTTTAACCTGGCCTTGGTCTTAGCGATCCCTAGGTGTCCGGCCATCGGAATCTCATGTGCGATCCGCAACAACTCCGTCCGGAACGGATAGGGTACCACCAACTGTCGGTCCCTGGGCCACGCCTCCGGTGAACCCTGCTGGACCGTGGCCCGGTACAGCCGTCCTTGGTCCCAGACCACTCGCTCCGGGTCCGAGTCCGAGGGAGGCTGTGCCGCCTGCTCCTTAAGAGCTTTCAGGCTGTCGTCAGCTTCTAACGCTGCCTGAAACCCCTGACTAGATGTGGCCAGAATCGACGAGACTGTCACATCTTCAGTCAGTACCCCGGGACCTGTGTCCTGGCCCCCACCTGACTCGGCTGCCACTTGGTCAGAAGGGGAAGAGCTATCGGACCTCCGGGAGGCCCCTTGGCTTCCAGCACTCCCACTGCGGGTGACAGCGGCCACAGCCGCTGCGACCGTGGGTCGTGCCTGCTCCTCCTCCGTTCCTGACCAAGTCGCCGGTTCAGGCAGACCTACCTGGCTTCCTAACACCCCGGTTGTGGGGGAACCCTGCACCGAGATCTTACCTGGGAGCACTTCCGCTCCTGGACCGGCCCCAATCTCACCTGCCTGTTCCCCTCCTGCAGCAACAGAACCCCGCTGTGAAATCTCTGGGGACCCCACATTTGCTGTGGTAGCCCCCACCCCACACACTGGTCCTCCCCCTGCAGCACCCTGCTCTCTGCTTATCCCTGCAGAGGGCAACAGATCCCAGCTCACTGGCTGATCACTTGTAGAGGCATTGTCACACCTTTCTCTGACCCCCTCCCCTGTCACAGCTGCAGCTGAGTGTGTGTCTATGGTGTCTGTGCAAGCAGAAATATCAGAGTTCACTCCCTCCTCCCTTACATCATTCATAGAGAACACATTAACATTGTTAGGAGTCATGTCAGTACGGGCTGAAGGTTCAGCCCTTGGGGGGGGCCCAAACTGGGAGGTTATCTGCCCCAAATCTGTCCCAAGTAGCACGTTTGCAGGGATCCGATCAGTTACCCCCACCTCCCTCACCCCTCGCCCTGCGCCCCAGTCCACATAAATGTCAGCAACAGGCAGCGCCGGGTCAATGCCTCCAATCCCGGAGACAGCGAGGGTTTTTCCCGGGATCAAGTCTTGGGGGGACACCATGTCAGGCCGCACCAGAGTCACCTCCGAGGCGCTGTCTCGCAGTCCTATGGTCACAGACCGGCCGACGGTGACAGGTTGGAAGCTGTCCAGGGACCTACCACCACCCCCACCCACACAATACACCTTGGGCGGCCCTTGGGACGGAGCCGGGGCCTTGGGACGCTGAGGGCACATGGCCTTGAAGTGTCCAGGTAGGTTGCACTGGTGGCACCGTCTTGGTTCTGCCACGGGCCTGGAGAGGGGAGTTGAGGGGGACACCCCCTGCAGTCTAGGGGCAGGTGGGGCAGTCGCAGAGTTCATCTTACCCCCTCTCCAGGTGCTGCTGGTGGCTGCTCTCCTGGCCTCAGGAGCCCGATTGTTGGTGTAGTCATCGGCCAGGGCAGCTGTAGCCGTGGACCCCTTTGGCTTCTGGTCTCGGATGAACTGGCGGAGATCCTCAGGGCAGTTCCACAAGAGTTGCTCCGTGATGAACAAGTCCAGGATCTCCGGTCCGGTGGAAAGCTGCAGGCCTTGGGTCCAGTGGTCGGCAGCTCGGGCAAGTGCCCGCCGGTGGTCAGCCCAGGAGTCCTTTGGTCCCTTTTGCAGGGTCCGGAACTTCTTGCGGTAGGACTCTGGAGTGAGGTTGTACTGTTGGATCAGGGCCCGCTTGATGGTGTCGTAGCCCTGATCTGCCTCAGCAGGCAAGTCCCCAAGGATATCCAGGGCCTTACCCCTTAGACGGGGGGTCAGGTATTTGGCCCACTGATCCTTGTCCAGATGGTGCTGCAAGCAAGTCCGTTCAAAAGCAGTCAGGAAAGAGTCCAAGTCTCCATCCTTCTCCAGCACTGGGAAGTCCTCAACACGGACCTTTGGAAGTTTGGTGTTTTGAAGGTCACATGTGGCTGATGAGGGCCGGAGCTGAGCTAGCTGCAGCTGGTAGTCACGGTCTGCCTGTCGCTCTCGCTCTTCACGCGCTGCCTGCCGTTCCGCAGCCTCAGCGTCACGCGCTGCTTGCCGCTCCGCAGCCTCAGCGTCACGCGCTGCCTGTCGCTCACGCTCGGCCATGAGTATCTCGTAGGTATCCCGGTCTCCAGCCATAAGCCTGGCCAAGGCAGCTTGAAGGAGGGCCTCTGCACCTCTCAGGCCGGAGGGATTGGCAAGTGGTGATCTGCGGCACGCTGCAGAGCCAGGTGATTCACTGTCCATTTCAGAGCTGAGGACTGGCATCTGGCTCGTTGAGGACCCTTGGGCGAGCTCCTCCTCATCTTGTCCAGCAGTGCCAGGTTGTGCAATGTCCTCTGCAGAGCTGTTCTCTGGCGTCGGGCTCTTGGAGGGCTCGTGGACAACCTCCTCATCGTCTCTGGCCTGAGCATCGGCCCTTCCTTTGGCTTTGCTCCTGGTGCCATCAGCCATTCTTGCAGACTTTGGTCACTGACACAGAACTGCCACCTGATGCACCCACACACCTTACAGTATCTGCACTCTGACACTCTAGTGTTGAGCTAGTCTGAAGACCCCAGCAGCCACAGCTGCTGCAGGCAGTCTTTAGTGTCTGGGAGTATGGGTCTCACACTCACACACACTATTATCTCGATCCCACCGCTATGCCACCAATATGTCACGAACCACCGGGGGGGGTCACTCAGAAATCCCCCGCGCTGGCTACCAGTACGTCACAATCGGGGGGTAACAAGTGGGGGTCACCCCTCCTTTATACCTCCCGACCGACAGACAGAGCACGTGACGCGCTCTCTAGCGCCCCTCTTATAGTCAGGCCAATTATGGAATTGCCCGACAATAAGCAAGGAGGCCGCTATACTACTTATGCCGATTATTGAAGGGTCCCCGGTGAGAGTAAGGTATATATTCCCCCGACCTCCGCGGGCGGAATATATAAAATCTCCCCGAATCTCACTGGCCTCCCCACAATAATCCTTGGCACAACTCGCTGCCACCAACCGCTTTACGGTAACTATTAGCCGAACACACAGACGTGGGATTCAAGATCGAGATAACAGAACAGCCCAAGATTAATTATATAATTTAATCAGCCTAAAGCACACTAGAAACTACAATATATACAATAGGGAATCTACAGAATATACATATGTCAGAGTACAGTTACAATCAAAGCATGGGTTACAAACAGGCATACACAGTTCCAGCAGTTACCTTGTGCGTCTGGCCACAGGGGGGCGCTGTAGACCAGGTTTCCAGGAACTCCCTCACAGGTCTTTCCCAACCAGGCCCCCGAGCAAAAGAACCCTGGAAAATGGCCGAAGTAGGGTTATCAACCTGGGCAAATCCAGGTCCCCTCCTACCTTAGTGACCTCAGAGGGAGCACTGCTCCACCCCTGGCTGGAGTTATGGACAAAATCCACAACATGGAATATGGCCATAACTTGGCCTGGGAGCGTCGTAGGCGGACGCCAACGCTCTCATTGTGACAGCTATGAATTTAGCTACAGAACGAGAGGACTCATGACTTGTCTACTAGTTCCCCATTGGCTGATATCACGCCTGGGGTATTTCCCCAGGTCCTGCTCCCATAAAAAGGGTGTGCCAGCATCGTCCGCATGCGGAGACACCATTTTTATGGTTGCCATATTTATCGGAAATATGGCTTGCGAGATATGAACCATTTTTTACTGGAGTCGTTCTGTCTGGATACTTCCAAGCTTGCTAACTAGATAGCAGCCCCTACTACAGGGTCACGGCAGGGAGTCATCCTGTGTCCATTGTTCCCACATCACCTAATCTCCATATCACAGGAGATGGCCATGGGATGTGTTGCTGGGATGTGACACCTTCACAGATGCTGGACATCTGAGAACAAGAAGGGAGGGGGCACTGCCAGGGAGTGATGAGAGCGATTATGACTGGAAGTCATAATTCATCTTCATATCCCAGGGTTTGCCTCACAGCATCTCTTGTATATAATTATATATGTACAGCTGGTATAACCTGAGCATCGCCTGTATATAATTATATATGTACAGCTGGTATAACCTGGACATCTCCTGTATATAATTATATATGTACAGCCGGTATAACCTGGACATCTCCTTTATATAATTATATATGTACAGCCGGTATAACCTGGGCATCTCCTGTATATAATTATATATGTACAGCCGGTATAACCTGGGCATCTCCTGTATATAATTATATATGTACAGCCGGTATAACCTGGGCATCTCCTGTATATAATTATATATGTACAGCCGATATAACCTGGGCATCTCCTGTATATAATTATATATGTACAGCTGGTATAACCTGAGCATCGCCTGTATATAATTATATATGTACAGCTGGTATAACCTGGACATCTCCTGTATATAATTATATATGTACAGCCAGTATAACCTGGACATCTCCTTTATATAATTATATATGTACAGCCGGTATAACCTGGGCATCTCCTGTATATAATTATATATGTACAGCCGGTATAACCTGGATATCTCCTGTATATAATTATATATGTACAGCCGGTATAACCTGGGCATCTCCTGTATATAATTATATATATATACAGCCGGTATAACCTGGACATCTCCTGTATATAATTACATATGTACAGCTGGTATAACCTGGGCATCTCCTGTATATAATTATATATGTACAGTCGGTATAACCTGAGCATGTCCTGTATATAATTATATATGTACAGCCGGTATAACCTGGACATCTCCTGTATATAATTATATATGTACAGCCGGTATAACCTGAGCATGTCCTGTATATAATTATATATGTACAGCTGGTATAACCTGGGCATCTCCTGTATATAATTATATATGTACAGCTGGTATAACCTGGACATCTCCTGTATATAATTATATATGTACAGCCGGTATAACCTGGGCATCTCCTGTATATAATTATATATGTACAGCTGGTATAACCTGGGCATCTCCTGTATATAATTATATATGTACAGCCGGTATAACCTGGGCATCTCCTGTATATAATTATATATGTACAGCCGGTATAACCTGGGCATCTCCTGTATATAATTATATATGTACAGCTGGTATAACCTGGGCATCTCCTGTATATAATTATATATGTACGTCCGGTATAACCTGGGCATCTCCTGTATATAATTATATATGTACAGCCGGTATAACCTGGGAATCTCCTGTATATAATTATATATGTACAGCCGGTATAACCTGGGCATCTCCTGTATATAATTATATATGTACAGCCGGTATAACCTGGGCATCTCCTGTATATAATTATATATGTACAGCCGGTATAACCTGGGCATCTCCTGTATATAATTATATATGTACAGCCGGTATAACCTGGGCATCTCCTGTATATAATTATATATGTACAGCCGGTATAACCTGGGCATCTCCTGTATATAATTATATATGTACAGCCGGTATAACCTGGGCATCTCCTGTATATAATTATATATGTACAGCCGGTATAACCTGGGCATCTCCTGTATATAATTATATATGTACAGCCGGTATAACCTGGGCATCTCCTGTATATAATTATATATGTACAGCTGGTATAACCTGGGCATCTCCTGTATATAATTATATATGTACAGCCGGTATAACCTGGGCATCTCCTGTATATAATTATATATGTACAGCCGGTATAACCCGGGCATCTCCTGTATATAATTATATATGTACAGCTGGTATAACCCGGGCATCTCCTGTATATAATTATATATGTACAGCCGGTATAACCTGGGCATCTCCTGTATATAATTATATATGTACAGCTGCTATAACCTGGGCATCTCCTGTATATAATTATATATGTACAGCCGGTATAACCTGGGCATCTCCTGTATATAATTATATATGTACAGCCGGTATAACCTGGGCATCTCCTGTATATAATTATATATGTACAGCCAGTATAACCCGGGCATCTCCTGTATATAATTATATATGTACAGCCGGTATAACCTGGACATCTCCTGTATATAATTATATATGCACAGCCGGTATAACCTGGCATCTCCTGTATATAATTATATATGTACAGCCGGTATAACCTGGGCATCTCCTGTATATAATTATATATGTACAGCCGGTATAACCTGGGCATCTCCTGTATATAATTATATATGTACAGACGGTATAACCTGGGCATCTCCTGTATATAATTATATATGTACAGCCAGTATAACCCGGGCATCTCCTGTATATAATTATATATGTACAGCCGGTATAACCTGGGCATCTCCTGTATATAATTATATATGTACAGCCGGTATAACCCGGACATCTCCTGTATATAATTATATATGCACAGCCGGTATAACCTGGCATCTCCTGTATATAATTATATATGTACAGCCGGTATAACCTGGGCATCTCCTGTATATAATTATATATGTACAGCCGGTATAACCTGGGCATCTCCTGTATATAATTATATATGTACAGACGGTATAACCTGGGCATCTCCTGTATATAATTATATATGTACAGCCAGTATAACCCGGGCATCTCCTGTATATAATTATATATGTACAGCCGGTATAACCTGGGTATCTCCTGTATATAATTATATATGTACAGCCGGTATAACCCACGCATCTCCTGTATATAATTATATATGTACAGCCGGTATAACCTGGGCATCTCCTGTATATAATTATATACAGGGGGTACGGGAAGTATTCACACCCCTTTACATTTTTCCCTCTTTGTTTCATTGCAGCCATTTGGTAAATTCTCATTATTGTGCACTCTGCACCCCCCATCCCCCATCTTGACAGAAAAAAAAAACATAAATGTAGAAATTTTTGTAAATTTATTAAACAGGAAAATCTGAAATATCACATGGTCATAAGTATTCAGTCCCTTTGCTTAGTATAACACATGGTCATAAGTATTCAGCCCCTTTGCTTAGTATAACACATGGTCATAAGTATTCGGTCCCTTTGCTCAGTATAACACATGGTCATACGTATTCAGCCCCTTTGCTCAGTATAACACATGGTCATACGTATTCAGCCCCTTTGCTCAGTATATCACATGGTCATAAGTATTCAACCCCTTTGCTCAGTATATCACATGGTCATAAGTATTCAACCCCTTTGCACAGTATATCACATGGTCATAAGTATTCAGCCCCTTTGCTCAGTATAACACATGGTCATAAGTATTCAGCCCCTTTGCTCAGTATATCACATGGTCATAAGTATTCAGCCCCTTTGCTCAGTATTGAGTAGACGCCTCCCTTTTGAGCTAGTACAGCCATGAGTTTTCTTGGGATCCTGGATTTGGGGATCCTCGGCCATTCTTCCTTGCAGATCCTCTCCAGTTTCGTCAGGTTGGATGGTGAACATTGGTGGACGCCATTTTCAGGCCTCTCCAGAGATGCTCAGTTGGGTTTAGGTCAGGGCTCTGGCTGGGCCGGTCACAGAGTTGTTCTGAAGCCGCTCCTTTGTTATTTTAGCTGTGTGCTTAGGGTCATTGTCTTGTTGGAAGATGAACCTTCGGCCAAGTCTGAGGTCCAGAGCATCTGGAGGAGGTTTTCTTCCAGGATATCTCTGTACTTGGCCGCATTCATCTTTCCTTCAATTGCAGCCAGTCGTCCTGTCCCTGCCCCCATAGCATGATGCAGCCACCACCATGTCTCACTGTGGGGATGGTATTGGGCAGGTGATGAGCAGTGCCTGGTTTTCTCCACACATATCGCTTATAATTATCACCAGAAAGTTCTATCTTGGTCTCATCAGAGCAGAGAATCTTATTCCTCATAGTCTGGGATCCGTCATGTATTTTTTGCAATCTCTATGCGGCTTTCCTATGTCTTGCATGAGGAGAGGCTTCCGTCGGCCACTCTGCCATAAAGGCCCGACTGGTGGAGGCTGCAGTGATAGGTGACTTTGTGGATCTTTCTCCCATCTCCCTACTGCATTTCTGGAGCTCAGCCGCAGTGATCTTGGGGTTCTTCTTTACCTCTCCCCAAGGCTCTTCTCCCACGATTGCTCAGTTTGGCTGGACGGCCGGGCCTAGGAAGAGTTCTGCTGGTCCCAAACTTCTTCCATGTAAGGATTATGGAGGCCACTGTGCTCTTAGGAACCCTGAAAACTGCAGAAATTCTTCTGTAACCTTGGCCAGATCTGTGCCTTGCCACAATTCTGTCTCTGAGCTCCTTGGACAGTTCCTTTGACCTCATGATTCTCTTTTGGAGTGACCTGCAGTGTGAGCTGTGAGGTATTATATAGACAGGTGTGCGCCTTTCCAAATCATGTCCTATCAGTGTAATTACACACAGCTGGACCCCAATGAAGGAGGAGAACCATCTCAAGGAGGATCACAAGGAAATGGACAGCATGGGACTTACATATGAGCGTCTGAGCAAAGGGGCTGAATACTTATCACCATGTGTTATACTGAGCAAAGGGGCTGAATACTTATCACCATGTGTTATACTGAGCAAAGGGGCTGAATACTTATGAACATGTGAGATTTCAGGTTTTCTTGTTTTAATAAATTTGCAAAAATTTCTACATTTCTCGTTTTTTTTTTCTGTCACGATGGGGGATGGGGGATGGGGGATGGGGGATGGGAGCTGGGAGCAGAGTGCACATTAATGAGGATTTACCAAATGGCTGCAATGAAAGAAAGAGGGAAAAATTAAAAGGGGTGTGAATACTTTCCGTACCCACTGTAACTTTGCATTCGGTGCTGGACTCTGGGGGTGGTGTTGTGTAATTGGTGCTGGACTCTGGCAGGTGGTCTTTACATGACATTGGGTTTTGGGGCTAGTTTGTATTTGGGCTTGGGTGCTGTGCTCAGGGGCATGGTCTTATGGTTGGGGGCTGGGTTCTGGGTTATTTTGTTCTTGGTGCTGGGCTCTGTGGGGTGGTCTGGTCTTGGTGCTGTGCTCTGTGGGGTGCTCTGGTCTTGGTGCTGGCTCTGTGGGGTGGTCTGTACTTGGTGCTGGCTCTGTGGGGTGGTCTGGTCTTGGTGCTGGGCTCTGTGGGGTGGTCTGGTCTTGGTGCTGTGCTCTGTGGGGTGGTCTGGTCTTGGTGCTGGGCTCTGTGGGGTGGTCTGGTTTGGTGTTGGGCTCTGTGGGGTGGTCTTGTCTTGGTGCTGGGCTCTGTGGGGTGGTCTGGTCTTGGTGCTGGCTCTGTGGGGTGGTCTGTACTTGGTGCTGGGCTCTGTGCGGTGGTCTGGTCTTGGTGCTGTGCTCTGTGGGGTGGTCTGGTCTTGGTGCTGTGCTCTGTGGGGTGGTCTGTTCTTGGTGCTGGCTCTGTGGGGTGGTCTGGTCTTGGTGCTGGGCTCTGTGGGGTGGTCTGGTCTTGGTGTTGGGCTCTGTGGGGTGGTCTGGTCTTGGTGTTGGGCTCTGTGGGGTGGTCTGGTCTTGGTGTTGGGCTCTGTGGGGTGGTCTGGTTTGGTGCTGGGCTCTGTGGGGTGGTCTGGTCTTGGGCTCTGTGGGGTGGTCTGTTCTTGGTGCTGGGCTCTGTGGGGTGGTCTGTTGTTGGTGCTGGGCTCTGTGGGGTGGTCTGGTCTTGGTGCTGGGCTTTGTGGGGTGGTCTGGTCTTGGTGCTGGGCTTTGTGGGGTGGTCTGGTCTTGGTGCTGGGCTCTGTGCGGTGGTCTGGTCTTGGTGTTGGGCTCTGTGCGGTGCTCTGGTCTTGGTGCTGTGCTCTGTGGGGTGCTCTGGTCTTGGTGCTGGCTCTGTGGGGTGGTCTGTACTTGGTGCTGGCTCTGTGGGGTGGTCTGGTCTTGGTGCTGGGCTCTGTGGGGTGGTCTGGTCTTGGTGCTGTGCTCTGTGCGGTGCTCTGGTCTTGGTGCTGGGCTCTGTGGGGTGGTCTGGTCTTGGTGCTGTGCTCTGTGCGGTGCTCTGGTCTTGGTGCTGGGCTCTGTGGGGTGGTCTGGTTTGGTGTTGGGCTCTGTGGGGTGGTCTTGTCTTGGTGCTGGGCTCTGTGGGGTGGTCTGGTCTTGGTGCTGGCTCTGTGGGGTGGTCTGTACTTGGTGCTGGGCTCTGTGCGGTGGTCTGGTCTTGGTGCTGTGCTCTGTGGGGTGGTCTGGTCTTGGTGCTGGGCTCTGTGGGGAGGTCTGGTCTTGGTGCTGGGCTCTGTGGGGTGGTCTGGTTTGGTGCTGGGCTCTGTGTGGTGGTCTGGTCTTGGGCTCTGTGGGGTGGTCTGTTCTTGGTGCTGGGCTCTGTGGGGTGGTCTGGTCTTGGTGTTGGGCTCCGTGGGGTGGTCTGGTTTGGTGCTGGGCTCTGTGGGGTGGTCTGGTCTTGGTGTTGGGCTCCGTGGGGTGGTCTGGTTTGGTGCTGGGCTCTGGGCAGTGGTCTATTCTTGGTGTAGGGTGCTGGGCTCCGGTCTGTTCTTGGTGTTTGCTGCTGGGCTCTGTGAGGTGGTCTGTTGTTGGTGCTGGCTCTGTGGGGTGGTCTGGTCTTGGTGCTGGGCTCTGTGGGGTGGTCTGGTCTTGGTGCTGTGCTCTGTGCGGTGCTCTGGTCTTGGTGCTGGGCTCTGTGGGGTGGTCTGTTGTTGGTGCTGGGCTCTGTGGGGTGGTCTGGTCTTGGTGTTGGGCTCTGTGGGGTGGTCTGGTTTGGTGCTGGGCTCTGTGGGATGGCCTGTTGTTGGTGCTGGGCTCTGTGGGGTGGTCTGGTCTTGGTGTTGGGCTCTGTGGGGTGGTCTGGTCTTGGTGTTGGGCTCTGTGGGGTGGTCTGGTCTTGGTGTTGGGCTCTGTGGGGTGGTCTGGTCTTGGTGTTGGGCTCTGTGGGGTGGTCTGGTTTGGTGCTGGGCTCTGTGGGATGGTCTGTTGTTGGTGCTGGGCTCTGTGGGGTGGTCTGGTCTTGGTGTTGGGCTCTGTGGGGTGGTCTGGTCTTGGTGTTGGGCTCTGTGGGGTGGTCTGGTCTTGGTGTTGGGCTCTGTGGGGTGGTCTGGTCTTGGTGTTGGGCTCTGTGGGGTGGTCTGGTCTTGGTGTTGGGCTCTGTGGGATGGTCTGTTGTTGGTGCTGGGCTCTGTGGGATGGTCTGGTCTTGGTGTTGGGCTCTGTGGGGTGGTCTGGTCTTGGTGTTGGGCTCTGTGGGGTGGTCTGGTCTTGGTGTTGGGCTCTGTGGGGTGGTCTGGTTTCGTGCTGGGCTCTGGGCAGTGGTCTGTTCTTGGTGTTTGGTGCTGGGCCCTGGTCTGTTCTTGGTTGATGGTCTTCAGGGGATGATGTTTGGACCTTTTCACGTTTCTCTTCTCTTTCTTCAGACGTTGAGCAGGATGGCCGTGCAGAGAGGAGTCGTCTTCTTCCTCTGTGAGTATTGTGGTCTTGGGACGTCACCCCCCCAGTACACACCTCCCATACCGAGTCCCCCATCCTCCCACCCTCAGATGTCATCTTCCCACAATCTCTCTCTCCACTATGCGGTGGCCTATAGTTGAGTTCATCCTGGGCCTTCTGGTTCATGAACACAATGTTAGGACAGCCGCTACGTCTGGGTTTGGAGGTGACGGCCTTCTGTATTGCAGGGGTTCTGGTTCTGGGGAGGACGGCCGTGATTCAGGACAAGTGTCGGATCGTAGAACTGTTAAGTCGTAAACTACAGTATGAAAACCGCATCCTGTATATGGTGAGTGCGAGGGGGTCACAAAGCCGGGCCCCCCGTGGACATAGAACACGTGCCCATAGGGCACTGCATTAGAATAATAAGCCGCCATCATGGAATATTAAGACCGCAGAGAGCTGCCATGTCTTCTGTGAGATAAGTAAGTGCCCCCCTATATTTACATACCATACATGGGCGTTGCCAGGAGGAACATCAGAGGTGAGAAAGTTTACCCATAATGCACTAGGACACAGCAGAACCTATGGAGCAACAATCTTTGCAGAGACCAGACATGAGCAGAAGGATCTGATAGCTGTAGTGTAAAGCATGGTGGTGGAGGAGATGGCAGCATAAGAACCATAGGTGGCATTTCACTAGAAGCTGATAGCTGCAGTGTAAAGCATGGTGGTAGAGTTCTGCCAATATAAACTCTTCATTGTAACAGGCTTTGTAGAAGGTGTGGCTGATGAGCAGATCCTGATTTGGAGGGGGGCACTTACTTTCTCACGGTCCACCCCTTTTGTGGCTGATGAGCAGATCCTGATCTGGAGGGGGGCACTTACTTTCTCATGGTCCAGCCCTTTTGTGGCTGATGAGCAGATCCTGATCTGGAGGGGGGCACTTACTTTCTCACAGTCCACCCCTTTTGTGGCTGATGAGCAGATCCTGATCTGGAGGGGGGCACTTACTTTCTCATGGTCCAGCTCTTTTGTGGCTGATGAGCAGATCCTGATCTGGAGGGGGGCACTTTTGTGGCTGATGAGCAGATCCTGATCTGGAGGGGGGCACTTACTTTCTCACAGTCCACCCCTTTTGTGGCTGATGAGCAGATACTGATCTGGAGGGGGGCACTTTTGTGGCTGATGAGCAGATCCTGATCTGGAGGGGGCACTTACTTTCTCACAGTCCACCCCTTTTGTGGCTGATGAGCAGATCCTGATCTGGAGGGGGGCACTTACTTTCTCATGGTCCAGCTCTTTTGTGGCTGATGAGCAGATCCTGATCTGGAGGGGGGCACTTACTTTCTCACAGTCCACCCCTTTTGTGGCTGATGAGCAGATCCTGATCTGGAGGGGGGCACTTACTTTCTCATGGTCCAGCTCTTTTGTGGCTGATGAGCAGATACTGATCTGGAGGGGGGCACTTTTGTGGCTGATGAGCAGATCCTGAACTGGAGGGGGGCACTTACTTTCTCATGGTCCACCCCTTTTGTGGCTGATGAGCAGATCCTGATCTGGAGGGGGGCACTTACTTTCTCACGGTCCACCCCTTTTGTGGCTGATGAGCAGATCCTGAACTGGAGGGGGGCACTTACTTTCTCACGGTCCAGCCCTTTTGTGGCTGATGAGCAGATCCTGAACTGGAGGGGGGCACTTACTTTCTCACAGTCCAGCCCTTTTGTGGCTGATGAGCAGATCCTGATCTGGAGGGGGGCACTTACTTTCTCACGGTCCACCCCTTTTGTGGCTGATGAGCAGATCCTGATCTGGAGGGGGGCACTTACTTTCTCACGGTCCACCCCTTTTGTGGCTGATGAGCAGATCCTGATCTGGAGGGGGGCACTTACTTTCTCACGGTCCACCCCTTTTGTGGCTGATGGGCAGATCCTGATTTGGAGGGGGGCATTACTTTTTGAGGATGAGACACAGCAGAGTTTGGGGTGAGGGTGCATCCGCCATGATGTTGCGGGGCTGTATATGGCGCTAGGTCACCTGATCCCACCTCTCTCTTCTTTTTGCAGCATGAGTACTTCCCGACAGATTATCAGCTGCCTGTGAAGCACGAGGAGATCCTGCGCTGCCAGAACATCACCAGCCTGGTATGGGCGCGCCGCGCGTCCGTCCGTCTGTGCTGTGCGTTTTATAGCCTAGGTTTCCCTTCACAATATAGCGCAGTCAGGGTAGCCCCTTTAAGAGCCTGTCACCTCCCGCCATGTGAGCTGCTGTCCCTTTCATAAGATGCGGATTCCTCCGACCTGACAACCTGTGACCATGATCATCGTCTAGTAGGTTGTCTGCTCCGCTCTATGGAGGCGGCGATGGTGCTGGACAGGGCACAGTAGAGGACGGGTCATCGTGTGATAGAGGAGTGGGACATTATGGATAACTGACCTCAGGATCTGGGCACAATATGGACATGAATGTTCTTCCTGTGGATGCAGAAGTCCGGATGCCCCTAAGTGACCGCCATTTCCATGTTCCCTCAGGACCTCCTTCTGTCCATGTTATTTCATTTTGGCAGCTCCCCATCTCCAGGTTTCACACCTTCGAATATCTTCTGTGTGTCCTTCCCTTGGAATCCCCTCTGTGTCTCCTCCCCTCAGGATCTCATCTCCATGTTTCCTTCCCTCGGAATCCACTCTGTATGTCTTCCCCTCGGGATCTACTCTCCATGTTTCCTTCACTTGGAATACCCTCTGTATGTTTCCTAAACTCGGGATCTTCTCTATTTCCTCTCCTCGGGATCTTCTCCATTTGCTTCCTCCCCTCAGGATCTTCTCTATTTGTTTCGTCCCTCAGGATCGCCTCTCTGTGTTTCCTTCCCTCAAGATCTCCTCTGTTGCCTCCCATTGGAATCTCCTTTATATATCTCCTCCCCTCGGGATCTCATCTCCATGTTTCCTCCCCTTGGGATCCCCTCTGTATGTCTCCTACCCTCGGGATCTTCTCTATTTGTTTCCTCTCCTCGGGATCTTCTCTGTTTCCTTCCTCCCCTTGGGATCTTCTCTATTTGTTTCATCCCCTCGAGATCTCCTCTATGTGTCGCCTCCCTTTGGAATTGTCAAGGTCAGAATGACGATGATGATGAGACTCAAAGGATCTCTTGATATCCGGCTGCTGCTTCTAATTAAAATGTCATGTGTGCACACGAGAATGAATAACTGCACAGCAAAGTCAGTTATGTCTATCTCCATGACTGGCTCTTAACCAAGTGTGTTCTTTATTGTTTGAAAGAGACTCTAGACCCAACAGTAAGGGGGTGTGAACAAAAGTTTTAGTCCAATCAAGTATCGTAAGTCAGGGCTTCATGACGTAGAGAGATCTGCATATTCCCCTTGGATTGGTCAGTCTAGGCTCCAGGAATTTCTTTGTCGATCTGTCTTGGGTGTAGAACAGGAAATAGCAGCCATCTTTACAATCACATGTGGTGGTATATACTGTGTTTAAGGAAAATACACTGAATGTGCAATATACATATATACATGTTAGTAAGAAACAAAAGCATTCACAAATATGTGTGTTAGTTCACATCTACTGAACTATATAACTGAGTCTATGAAATGGCTGAATTAAGTATTTTTGGATACTCAATTCTTTATCCTCAACAGAATCTCCTCTGTGTCTCCCCTCAAGATCTCCTCTGTGTCTCCTCCCTTTGGAATCTCCTTTACATCTCTCGGGATCTCCTCTCCATGTTCCACCCCCTTGAAATCTCCTCTGTGTCGCCTCCCCTAAAGATTGCCTCTCTGTTTCCCCTCCTTAGATACTTCTCTATGTGTTTCCTCCTCTCAAGATCTCCTCTCCATGTTTCCCATCCTTGAAATCTACTCTGTCTCCTCCCCTCGGGATCTCCTCTGTGTGTCGCTTCCCCTTGCGATCTGCTTTCTGTGTTGCCTCTTCTCAAGATATCATCCGTGTTTCCTCCCCTCAGGATCTCCTCTCCATGTTTCCTCCCCTCAGGATCTCTTCTCTGTGTCACCTCCCCTCATGATCTCATCTAATTCTCTAACTTTGTTCTTCAGACTTCCCTGTCCTCATTCGTTTACTCCTTCAGGCTCTTCCATCCTCCTTCCCCAGACTAATAATGCTTCTCCAGATTCCTCCATCTTCTTTCTTCTCCTCCACCAGACTTCTCTTTATTCAGATTCCTTCATCCTTCTTCAGACTCCTCCATCCTCATTTTTCTTCTTGCTACTCTTCCATCCTTCTCCTGCAGACACCTCCATCTTTCTTCTTCTTCAGACTCATCCATCCTCCTCCTCCTTCTTCTTCTGCTCCAGACTCCATCTTCTTCTTACTACTCTTCCATCCTTCTCCTCCAGACACTTCCATCCTACTTCTTTTAAAGACTCCTCCTACTACATGAGACTCCTCCATCCTTCTCTTTCTTCTTACTACTCTTCCATCCTTCTTTTCCTCCAGACACCTCCATCTTTCTTCTTCAAACTCCTCCATCCTCCTCCTTCTTCTACTCCAGACTCCATCTTCTTCTTACTACTCTTCCATCCTCCTTCTTCTCCTCCAGACTCATCCATCATACTTCTTCTTCAGACTCCACTTCTTCTTCAGACTCCTCCTTCTGCCTTTTTTTCCATCAGACTCCGCTATCCTTCTTCAAACATTTTCATCCTACTCCTTTAGAATTCTCTAACTTTGTTCTTCAGACTTCCCTGACCTAATTCATCTACTCCTTCAGGCTCTTCCATCCTCCTTCCCCAGACTAATAATGCTTCTCCAGATTCCTCCATCCTCCATCCTCCTTCTTCTCCTCCCCCAGACTTCTCTTTATTCAGATTCCTTCATCCTTCTTCAGACTACTCCACCCTCATCTTTCTTCTTTCTATTCTTCCATCCTTCTTCTCCAGACACCTCCATCTTTCTTATTCAGACTCACTCATCATCCTCCTTCTACTCCAGACTCCATCTTCTTCTTACTACTCTTCCATGCTTCTTCTCCTCCAGACACTTCCATCCTACTTCTTTTTCAGACTCCTACTTCTACATCAGACTCCTCCATCCTCCTCTTTCTTCTTACTACTCTTCCATCCTTCTCCTCCAGACACCTCCATCTTTCTTATTCAAACTCCTCCTTCTACATCAGACTCCTCCATCCCCATCTTTCTTCTTACTACTCTTCCATCCTTCTTCTCCAGACACCTCCATCCTCCTCCTTCTTCTACTCCAGACTCCATCTTCTTATTACTACTCTTCCATCCTTCTCCTCCAGACACCTCCATCTTTCTTCTTCAGACTCCTTCTTCTACATCAGACTCCACTGTCCTCCTTCCCTTCAAGAATCCCTTGTTTCTGTCACTCCTTCCAGACTTGTCTCCTTTAAGAATAAAGGAATAGCCTATGTACAATTGTACCGCCCCCGTGCCAGCAGCCGGGCTGCTCGGATCCGGATCCGCAGTGTGGCTCGAGGGATTCTTCCGGACCCGGTGGTCGCGCGGACACTTCGAATAAAAGGGGACGTATTTGTACGGGATTTGCCGCAAACTGTCTGTGACGCCACCCACGGTGTGTGGTGAAGTGTGGCACCACCGCTGCTGTTGTGGGGCACCCGGGGGCGATGGGATGGCAGCTGGATGTTAACCCCTCCGAGGGTAGGGATGGATGCCCCGGAGCCCAGTGTCTCTGTGCTGAGGATGGTGATTGCAGGGGACGGCGCGCCCGGTCAGACCGGGGGATGTTTGTTTAGTCATTTTTTAATAAATCACACAAGTCCAATGGTAAACCAAGGTGCTGGTGGCCGGCCGCCGCGACCGGGTGTATTCTGGTCCCTCACCCGGGCTGGTGGTCTGTGTCACTTTTCCTCTGCACTTTTCGGTGTGGTGCACTTCCCGGTGTGGAACACGGGAGTCCGCTCCCGGTACTTTGGTGTTGGGAGCCTTGCCCGCTGACGCTAGCCCTTGGGATCTACCGGGCCCTGGCGGATGCCCTATCCCCCGAGGTGGGCTGTTGTCTGCTTTTGGGACTTTGGTTGGAACAGGACCTATAATCCTGCCCTCAATTAGTTAATTAGCTAGGCCGTTGGTTCCGGTCCTGGCTCAGGGTCCAAGTAGCCCCTCTGTGCACGGTTTCCGGGTCGGTTCTCCGGTGTCGGTACCGGCGGGCTACTACCTTGTCCCGGTCCACCTCGGAAGTCCAGCAGCCATCTTCCCGTCTCCTGACAGACACGAACCACCATCTGCCACCTAGCCAGCACGCCGGGACTCCAACCCCGACGCCTTTCCTTTCTGTCTCAGCCTTCACTTTCTCCTCTCAACTACTCCACTCCACTGGACTGTCACCTTTCCACTTGAACTACAACTTTCAACTACTGCTTTTCCCGCCTTGGGCTCTCCAGACCCTTAGGTGGGTGTTCTCCATCGGCCTGGTCCCGCCCGCTGGTGTGCCTTTCCTTCCCTGGGGCGATGACTAGGGTTTTTGTTGGCATGATGTAACCTGGTGAGGGATTGTGTTATGCGGGGGCCTATTCTGTGTCACCACCTGGCGGTGCCAGGGCGTCACACAATCCGCATACTCCATACCTTTTTTTAACAACACACAAGCTGCCAGGTGAAGGATTGTCAAGCTGTTGGTTGGAAGGAGCCGGCACTTGGGGCTCTCACCACTGCACGTCCCCTCCTGCCCCACAACATGAACAACACAAACCGTCCCGAACAAGCGGTGAAAACTCCACATATCCCTCATGTCTCCTCCGCGGTTTATATTGTGCGTCTTTCATGTCATTTCGTGGTGGCGACACTACAATACTAACCAGCTTTTCCCCGCAGGTCAGTAAAGGGGTGTCGGTGGATGAGCTGCGCTTCCTGTGGGGCATTGTCAGTGAGAACGTGCTGCTGAGCATATGGCGCGTGCTGCCGCAGAGACATCCCTCCCGCACCTACGTCAATGACCTGAAGACCATATTCCATGTGCTGCACGTCGGCGATCGGGTAAGAAGCCCTGCGGATGCTCTCTACCAGGGGTAAAGGGGAACTCTACCTGAGACATGAGGGGCGGAACATCATGTAGTCCTGCAATGTCAGGGTCATACACCATGGATGGCCATAGAGGGGTCACTGACCGCTGCTGGTCTGACTGTAGAAAGGAATCCACACACCTAACCCACCAGAGATAACACCGAGGCGGAAGAGTCTACAGACTAGAGGACAGAGGAGTCTGAAAGAGTACAGAGATCGAGCAGGAGGGAGGACAGAGGAGCCTGGGGGAGGAGGGAGGACAGAGGAGCCTGGGGGAGGAGGGAGGACAGAGGAGCCTGGGGGAGGAGGGAGGACAGAGGAGCCTGGGGGAGGAGGGAGGACAGAGGAGCCTGGGGGAGGAGGGAGGACAGAGGAGCCTGGGGGAGGAGGGAGGACAGAGGAGCCTGGGGGAGGAGGGAGGACAGAGGAGCCTGGGGGAGGAGGGAGGACAGAGGAGCCTGGGGGAGGAGGGAGGACAGAGGAGCCTGGGGGAGGAGGGAGGACAGAGGAGCCTGGGGGAGGAGGGAGGACAGAGGAGCCTGGGGGAGGAGGGAGGACAGAGGAGTCTGGAGGAGGAGGGAGGACAGAGGAGTCTGGAGGAGGGAGGACAGAGGAGTCTGGAGGAGGGAGGACAGAGGCGTCTGGAGGAGGAGGGAGGACAGAGGAGTCTGGAGGAGGGAGGACAGAGGAGCCTGGGGGAGGAGGGAGGACACAGGAGCCTGGGGGAGGAGGGAGGACAGAGGGGCCTGGAGGAGGAGGGAGGACAGAGGAGCCTGGGGGAGGAGGGAGGACAGAGGAGCCTGGGGGAGGAGGGAGGACAGAGGAGCCTGGGGGAGGAGGGAGGACAGAGGAGCCTGGGGGAGGAGGGAGGACAGAGGAGCCTGGGGGAGGAGGGAGGACAGAGGAGCCTGGGGGAGGAGGGAGGACAGAGGAGTCTGAAAGAGTACGGAGATAGAGCAGGAGGGAGGACAGAGGAGCCTGGGGGAGGAGGGAGGACAGAGGAGCCTGGGGGAGGAGGGAGGACAGAGGAGCCTGGGGGAGGAGGGAGGACAGAGGAGCCTGGGGGAGGAGGGAGGACAGAGGAGCCTGGGGGAGGAGGGAGGACAGAGGAGCCTGGGGGAGGAGGGAGGACAGAGGAGCCTGGGGGAGGAGGGAGGACAGAGGAGCCTGGGGGAGGAGGGAGGACAGAGGAGCCTGGGGGAGGAGGGAGGACAGAGGAGCCTGGGGGAGGAGGGAGGACAGAGGAGCCTGGGGGAGGAGGGAGGACAGAGGAGCCTGGGGGAGGAGGGAGGACAGAGGAGCCTGGGGGAGGAGGGAGGACAGAGGAGTCTGAAAGAGTACGGAGATAGAGCAGGAGGGAGGACAGAGGAGCCTGGGGGAGGAGGGAGGACAGAGGAGCCTGGGGGAGGAGGGAGGACACAGATGTCTGGAGTAGGAGGAGGGAGGACAGAGGAGCCTGGAGGAGGAGGGAGGACAGAGGAGCCTGGGGGAGGAGGGAGGACAGAGGAGCCTGGGGGAGGAGGGAGGACACAGGAGCCTGGGGAGGAGGGAGGACAGAGGAGCCTGGGGGAGGAGGGAGGACAGAGGAGCCTGGGGGAGGAGGGAGGACAGAGGAGCCTGGGGGAGGAGGGAGGACAGAGGAGTCTGGGGAGGAGGGAGGACAGAGGAGTCTGGGGGAGGAGGGAGGACAGAGGAGCCTGGGGGAGGAGGGAGGACAGAGGAGCCTGGGGGAGGAGGGAGGACAGAGGAGCCTGGGGGAGGAGGGAGGACAGAGGAGTCTGGGGGAGGAGGGAGGACAGAGGAGCCTGGGGGAGGAGGGAGGACAGAGGAAGAGGGAGGACAGACGAGTCTGAAAGAGCATAGGGATAGAGCAGGAGGGAGAACAGAGGAGTCTCAAAGAGCACAGGGATAGAGCAAGAAGGAAAACAGAGGAGGGAGGACAGAGGAGTCTGAAAGAGCACAGGGATAGAGCAGGAAGGAGGACAGATGAGGGAGGACAGAGGAGTCTGAAAAAGCACAGGGATAGAGCAGGAGGGAGGACAGAGAAGGAGAGAGGACAGAGGAGTCTGAAAGAGCATAGGGATAGAGAAGGAGGGAGGAAAGAGGAGTCTGAAAGAGCACGGGGATAGAGCAGGAGAGAGGACAGAGGAGGCTGTAGGAGGGAGTACAGACAATTCTGAAAGAGCATGGTGATAGAGCAGGACAGAGGAGGAGGAAGGAGGACAGAGGAGTCTGAAAGAGCACGGGGATAGAGCAGGACGGAGGACAGAGGTGGAGGGAGGACAGAGGAGCCTGGGGGAGTACGGAGGAGAGAGTAGTCTGGAGGGGGCACATTTTCATACTCCTGAGGGCCAGACGCACGTAACAAACATTTTGGCAAAACAGTATGATGTGCGTAGCCCTCAATAATTAATAACTGGCCACAGGAAGCCGCAGGACTCTCATATTTCCTATCAAAACTGAGATCAATTCACAACGACAAAAATGAGGGACATATCAACCGTGTGAGAAGCTCCGGGGCAGAGTTATGAACAAAAAGTGGAAATCCATACTTTCCCTGGGTAGGTAGAAGACCATCTCGGCGAGGTCACCAGGTGGGGGGGACATGGATTGTAGCCAGTTTGATAAACACAGAACAGACATTTTTGGATGTTCTTCTTCGGGCGGTCTCGTGTGGTGCACGTGGGGGAAGATCCAGGAACCGTGTAGCCACACAGCGCCCCCCCTGTGTCCGCTAGGGAATAAGGTAATTGATACAACTGATATCTGCTTGTGATCCAGAACTTACCTGTAAATGTACTCTGACATATATATATATTGTAAATTCCACCTTGTTTATATTGTAGTTTCTGGTGTGCCCTTAAGGCGATTAAATATATATAATTTAATCTTGGGCTGTTCTGTTATCTCGATCCTGAATTCCACGTCTGTGTGCTCGGCGTAATAGTTATCGTAATCGATTGGTGGCAGCGAGTTTATGCCAAGGATCATTGTGGGGCGACCAGTGAGATATCGGGAAGATTAGATATATTCTGCCTGCAGGAGTCAGGGGAATATATACATTACTCTCACCAGGAACCCTTCAAGCTCGACATAGTAGAATAGCGGTCTCCTTGCTTATTGTTGGGCAATTCCATAATTGGCCTGACTACAAGAGGGGCGCTAGAGAGCGCGTCACGTGCTCTGTCTGTCTGGTGGAAAGGGGGGGTGTAACTTCCACTTCCTCCCCCTTTTCCTGACATATTAGGTGGGAGGCTGCAGGCCTTGGGTCCAGTGGTCGGCAGCTCTGGCAAGTGCCCGCCGGTGGTCAGCCCAGGTGTCCTTTGTTCTCTTCTGCCGGCTCCGGAACTTATTGCGGTAGGACTCCGGAGTGAGGTTGTACTGTTGGATCAGGGCCCGCTTGATGGTGTCATAGCCCTGAACCGCCTCAGCAGGCAAGTCCCCAAGGATATCCAGGGCCTTACCCCTTAAACGGGGGGTCAGGTATTTGGCCCACTGGTCCTTGTCCAGATGGTGCTGCAGGCAAGTCCGTTCAAAAGCAGTCAGGAAAGAGTCCAAGTCTCCATCCTTCTCCAGCACTGGGAAGTCCTCAACACGGACCTTTGGAGGCTTGATTGTCCCGGGTGGATGATGAGGGCTGGAGCTGACCTAGCTGCAGCTGGTGGTCACGCTCTGCCTGTCACTCCGCAGCCTCACGCTCTGCCTGTCACTCTGCAGCCTCACGCTCTGCCTGTCACTCTGCAGCCTCACACTCTGCCTGTCACTCTGCAGCCTCACGCTCTGCCTGTCACTCCGCAGCCTCACGCTCTGCCTGTCACTCCGCAGCCTCACGCTCTGCCTGTCACTCCGCAGCCTCACGCTCTGCCTGTCACTCCGCAGCCTCACGCTCTGCCTGTCACTGCAGCCTCACGCTCTGCCTGTCACTCCGCAGCCTCACGCTCTGCCTGTCACTCCGCAGCCTCACGCTCTGCCTGTCACTCTGCAGCCTCACGCTCTGCCTGTCACTCCGCAGCCTCACGCTCTGCCTGTCACTCAGCAGCCTCACGCTCTGCCTGTCACTCCGCAGCCTCACGCTCTGCCTGTCACTCCGCAGCCTCACGCTCTGCCTGTCACTCCGCAGCCTCACGCTCTGCCTGTCACTCCGCAGCCTCACGCTCTGCCTGTCACTCCGCAGCCTCACGCTCTGCCTGTCACTCCGCAGCCTCACGCTCTGCCTGTCACTCAGCAGCCTCACGCTCTGCCTGTCACTCTGCAGCCTCACGCTCTGCCTGTCACTCCGCAGCCTCACGCTCTGCCTGTCACTCTGCAGCCTCACGCTCTGCCTGTCACTCTGCAGCCTCACGCTCTGCCTGTCACTCCGCAGCCTCACGCTCTGCCTGTCACTCCGCAGCCTCACGCTCTGCCTGTCACTCCGCAGCCTCACGCTCTGCCTGTCACTCCGCAGCCTCACGCTCTGCCTGTCACTCCGCAGCCTCACGCTCTGCCTGTCACTCTGCAGCCTCACGCTCTGCCTGTCACTCAGCAGCCTCACGCTCTGCCCTGCGCTCTGCCGCCTCACGCTCTGCCAGTCACTCCGCAGCCTCACGCTCTGCCTGTCACTCCGCAGCCTCACGCTCTGCCTGTCACTCTGCAGCCTCACGCTCTGCCTGTCACTCTGCAGCCTCACGCTCTGCCTGTCACTCTGCAGCCTCACGCTCTGCCTGTCACTCTGCAGCCTCACGCTCTGCCTGTCACTCAGCAGCCTCACGCTCTGCCCTGCGCTCTGCCGCCTCACGCTCTGCCAGTCACTCCGCAGCCTCACGCTCTGCCTGTCACTCCGCAGCCTCACGCTCTGCCTGTCACTCTGCAGCCTCACGCTCTGCCTGTCACTCTGCAGCCTCACGCTCTGCCTGTCACTCTGCAGCCTCACGCTCTGCCTGTCACTCTGCAGCCTCACGCTCTGCCTGTCACTCTGCAGCCTCACGCTCTGCCTGTCACTCAGCAGCCTCACGCTCTGCCCTGCGCTCTGCCGCCTCACGCTCTGCCAGTCACTCCGCAGCCTCACGCTCTGCCTGTCACTCCGCAGCCTCACGCTCTGCCTGTCACTCTGCAGCCTCACGCTCTGCCTGTCACTCAGCAGCCTCACGCTCTGCCTGTCACTCTGCAGCCTCACGCTCTGCCTGTCACTCCGCAGCCTCACGCTCTGCCTGTCACTCCGCAGCCTCACGCTCTGCCTGTCACTCCGCAGCCTCACGCTCTGCCTGTCGCTCCGCAGCCTCACGCTCTGCCTGTCATTCCGCAGCCTCACGCTCTGCCTGTCACTCCGCAGCCTCACGCTCTGCCTGTCATTCCGCAGCCTCACGCTCTGCCTGTCATTCCGCAGCCTCACGCTCTGCCTGTCGCTCCGCAGCCTCACGCTCTGCCTGTCACTCCGCAGCCTCACGCTCTGCCTGTCATTCCGCAGCCTCACGCTCTGCCTGTCATTCCGCAGCCTCACGCTCTGCCTGTCACTCCGCAGCCTCACGCTCTGCCTGTCACTCAGCAGCCTCACGCTCTGCCTGTCACTCAGCAGCCTCACGCTCTGCCTGTCACTCCGCAGCCTCACGCTCTGCCTGTCACTCCGCAGCCTCACGCTCTTTCAGACGCTCTGCCCTGCGCTCTGCCATGAGTTCCTTGTAGCCCTCCCGGTCTCCAGCCTGTAGTAGGGCCATAGCCATTTGTAGAAGGGCATCCGAGCCTGCCGGGCTCGGTGGATTGGCAAGTGGGGAGCTGCGGCACGCTGCAGAGCCAGGTGATGAGAGACCCGCTGCAGAGCCGGGTGCTGCACGGTCCATTGCATGGCGGAGGACTGGCATCTGGCTTCTTGAGAACCCTTGGGTGGGCTCCTCCTCGCCATGTCCTCTGCAGAGCTGTTCTCTGGCGTCGGGCTCCTGGAGGACTCGTGGACGACCTCCTCATCGCGGTCCACAGCACCGTCCTCCACCTCCTCGCCTCTGGCCAGAGCCTCGGCCAGTTCTTTAGCTTTGCTCCTGGTGCTCTCTGCCATTGTTGCAGACTTTGGTCACTGACACCCGATGCCTCCACACACCTTACAGTATCTGCACTCTGACACTCTAGTGTTGGTCTGGTCTGAAGACCCCAGCAGCCACAGCTGCTGCAGGCAGTCTTTAGTGTCTGGGAGTATGGGTCTCACACTCACACACACTATTATCTCGATCCCACCGCTGGCTACCAATATGTCAGGAAAAGGGGGAGGAAGTGGAAGTTACACCCCCCCCCCTTTCCACCAGAAAGAGCACGTGACTCGCTCTCTAGCGCCCCTCTTATAGTCAGGCCAATTATGGAATTGCCCGACAATAAGCAAGGAGCCCACTATTCTATGCCGATGATTGAAGAGCTCCCGGTGAGAGTAAGGTATATATTCCCCCGACTCCTGCGAGCGGAATATATCTAATCCGCCCCTGATCTCACTGGTTGCCCCACAATGATCCTTGGCATAAACTCGCTGCCACCAATCGATTATGATAACTATTACGCCGAGCTCACAGACGTTGGATTCAGGATCGAGATAACAGAACAGCCCAAAATTAAATTATATATATTTAATCGCCTTAAGGGCTCACTAGATACTACAATATATACAAGGTAGAATTTAGAAAATATATATATATATAATGTCAGAGTACATTTACAGGTAAGTTCTGGATCACAAGCAGATATCAGTTGTATCAATTACCTTATTCCCTAGCGGACACAGGGGGACGCTGTGTGGCTACACGGTTCCTGGATCTTCCCCCACGTGCACCACACGAGACCGCCCGAAGAAGAACATCCAAAAATGTCTGTACTGTGTTTATCAAACTGGCTACAATCCATGTCCCCCCCACCTGGTGACCTCGCTGGGATGGTCTTCTACCTACCCAGGGAAAGTATGGATTTCCACTTTTTGTTCATAACTCTGCCCCGGAGCTTCTCACACGGAAGAAATGACCCTCATTGTTGTTGTTGTGAATTGATCTCCTTTTTGATAGGAAATATGAGAGTCCTGCGGCTTCCTGTGGCCAGTTATTATTGTGGGCTACGCACATGATACAATTTTGCCTAAATGTGTGTTACGTGCGTCTGGCCCCCAGGAATATGAAAATGTGCCTGTCTAATGTGTTTGGGCGACGCACTCCCCAATAATGAAACATTTCTAACAGCACCAAAAGACTGCGGCATTCTGACTGAAGTTAGGTTATAAACCTGGAGCTCCCCTCCCACCTCCTGTGTAGGGCAATTCCCTCCGCAAGGGGGTGCTGGACCAAGGCCTGGCCTAATGGGATTCTGACACCTTGCGTTTTACATTGCTGGGTCTCCAAGCAGCAGGAAGGCAGGGGTGACCTCACCGAGAAGCTGACTGACCTGAATCACTGTCATAAGTCTCATCATCATTTCCGCATAATCCTCACAAGGAGGGAGGACAGAGGAGTCTGAAAGAGCACAGGGATAGAGCAAGAAGGAGGACAGAGGAGGAGGGAGGACAGAGGAGTCTGGAGGAGGAGGGAGGACAGAGGAGGAGGAGGGAGGACAGAGGAGTCTGAAAGAGCACAGGGATAGAGCAGGACGGAGGACAGAGGAGGAGGGAGGACAGAGGAGTCTGGAGGAGGAGGGAGGACAGAGGAGGAGGAGGGAGGACAGAGGAGTCTGGAGGAGGAGGGAGGACAGAGGAGTCTGGAGGAGGAGGGAGGACAGAGGAGTCTGAAAGAGCACAGGGATAGAGCAAGACGGAGGACAGAGGAGGAGGAGGGAGGACAGAGGAGTCTGAAAGAGCACAGGGATAGAGCAGGACGGAGGACAGAGGAGGAGGAGGGAGGACAGAGGAGGAGGAGGGAGGACAGAGGAGTCTGAAAAAGCACAGGGATAGAGCAAGAAGGAGGACAGAGGAGGAGGAGGGAGGACAGAGGAGTCTGAAAGAGCACAGGGATAGAGCAGGACGGAGGACAGAGGAGGAGGAGGGAGGACAGAGGAGGAGGAGGGAGGACAGAGGAGGAGGAGGGAGGACAGAGGAGTCTGGAGGAGGAGGGAGGACAGAGGAGGAGGAGGGAGGACAGAGGAGTCTGGAGGAGGAGGGAGGACAGAGGAGGAGGAGGGAGGACAGAGGAGTCTGAAAGAGCACAGGGATAGAGCAGGACGGAGGACAGAGGAGGAGGAGGGAGGACAGAGGAGTCTGGAGGAGGAGGGAGGACAGAGGAGTCTGAAAGAGCACAGGGATAGAGCAGGAAGGAGGACAGAGGAGGAGGAGGGAGGACAGAGGAGTCTGGAGGAGGAGGGAGGACAGAGGAGTCTGAAAGAGCACAGGGATAGAGCAAGAAGGAGGACAGAGGAGGAGGGAGGACAGAGGAGGAGGAGGGAGGACAGAGGAGTCTGAAAGAGCACAGGGATAGAGCAGGACGGAGGACAGAGGAGGAGGAGGACAGAGGAGGAGGAGGGAGGACAGAGGAGTCTGAAAGAGCACAGGGATAGAGCAAGACGGAGGACAGAGGAGGAGGAGGGAGGACAGAGGAGTCTGGAGGAGGAGGGAGGACAGAGGAGTCTGAAAGAGCACAGGGATAGAGCAAGAAGGAGGACAGAGGAGGAGGGAGGACAGAGGAGGAGGAGGGAGTACAGAGGAGTCTGGAGGAGGAGGGAGGACAGAGGAGTCTGAAAGAGCACAGGGATAGAGCAAGAAGGAGGACAGAGGAGGAGGAGGGAGGACAGAGGAGCCTGGAGGAGGAGGGAGGACAGAGGAGTCTGAAAGAGCACAGGGATAGAGCAGGACGGAGGACAGAGGAGGAGGAGGGAGGACAGAGGAGTCTGAAAGAGCACAGGGATAGAGCAGGACGGAGGACAGAGGAGCAGGAGGGAGGACAGAGGAGTCTGGAGGAGGAGGGAGGACAGAGGAGGAGGAGGGAGGACAGAGGAGCCTGAAAGAGCACAGGGATAGAGCAGGACGGAGGACAGAGGAGGAGGAGGGAGGACAGAGGTGTCTGGAGGAGGAGGGAGGACAGAGGAGGAGGAGGGAGGACAGAGGAGTCTGGAGGAGGAGGGAGGACAGGAGTCTGAAAGAGCATGGGGATAGAGCAGGACAGAGGAGGGAGGACAGAGGAGTCTGGAGGAGGAGGGAGGACAGAGGAGTCTGGAGGAGGAGGGAGCACAGAGGAGTCTGGAGGAGGAGGGAGCACAGAGGAGTCTGGAGGAGGAGGGAGGACAGAGGAGTCTGGAGGAGGAGGGAGCACAGAGGAGTCTGAAAGAGCATGGGGATAGAGCAGGACAGAGGAGGAGGAGGGAGGACAGAGGAGTCTGGAGGAGGAGGGAGCACAGAGGAGTCTGAAAGAGCATGGGGATAGAGCAGGACAGAGGAGGAGGGAGGACAGAGGAGTCTGAAAGAGCATGGGGATAGAGCAGGACGGAGGACAGAGGAGGAGGAGGGAGGACAGAGGAGTCTGGAGGAGGAGGGAGGACAGAGGAGGAGGAGGGAGGACAGAGGAGCCTGAAAGAGCACAGGGATAGAGCAGGACGGAGGACAGAGGAGGAGGAGGGAGGACAGAGGAGTCTGGAGGAGGAGGGAGGACAGAGGAGGAGGAGGGAGGACAGAGGAGCCTGAAAGAGCACAGGGATAGAGCAGGATGGAGGACAGAGGAGGAGGAGGGAGGACAGAGGAGTCTGAAAGAGCACAGGGATAGAGCAGGACGGAGGACAGAGGAGGAGGAGGGAGGACAGAGGAGTTTGGAGGAGGAGGGAGGACAGAGGAGGAGGAGGGAGGACAGAGGAGCCTGAAAGAGCACAGGGATAGAGCAGGATGGAGGACAGAGGAGGAGGAGGGAGGACAGAGGAGTCTGAAAGAGCACAGGGATAGAGCAAGAAGGAGGACAGAGGAGGAGGAGGGAGGACAGAGGAGTCTGGAGGAGGAGGGAGGACAGAGGAGGAGGGAGGACAGAGGAGCCTGAGGAAGTACAGAGGAGTCTGAAAGAGCACAGGGATAGAGCAGGACGGAGGACAGAGGAGGAGGAGGGAGGACAGAGGAGTCTGAAAGAGCACAGGGATAGAGCAGGACGGAGGACAGAGGAGGAGGAGGGAGGACAGAGGAGTCTGAAAGAGCACAGGGATAGAGCAGGACGGAGGACAGAGGAGGAGGAGGGAGGACAGAGGAGTCTGAAAGAGCACAGGGATAGAGCAGGACGGAGGACAGAGGAGGAGGAGGGAGGACAGAGGAGTCTGAAAGAGCACAGGGATAGAGCAGGACGGAGGACAGAGGAGGAGGGAGGACAGAGGAGGAGGAGGGAGGACAGAGGAGCCTGAAAGAGCACAGGGATAGAGCAGGACGGAGGACAGAGGAGGAGGAGGGAGGACAGAGGAGTCTGGAGGAGGAGGGAGGACAGAGGAGTCTGAAAGAGCATGGGGATAGAGCAGGACGGAGGACAGAGGAGGAGGAGGGAGTACAGAGGAGGAGGAGGGAGTACAGAGGAGGAGGGATGACAGAGGAGCCTGAGGGAGTACAGAGGAGTCTGAAAGAGCATGGGGATAGAGCAGGACGGAGGACAGAGGAGGAGGAGGGAGGACAGAGGAGTCTGAAAGAGCACAGGGATAGAGCAGGAAGGAGGACAGAGGAGGAGGAGGGAGGACAGAGGAGCCTGAAAGAGCACAGGGATAGAGCAGGAAGGAGGACAGAGGAGGAGGAGGGAGGACAGAGGAGTCTGGAGGAGGAGGGAGGACAGAGGAGTCTGAAAGAGCACAGGGATAGAGCAAGAAGGAGGACAGAGGAGGAGGAGGGAGTACAGAGGAGTCTGAAAGAGCATGGGGATAGAGCAGGACGGAGGACAAAGGAGGAGGAGGGAGGACAGAGGAGTCTGGAGGAGGAGGGAGGACAGAGGAGTCTGAAAGAGCACAGGGATAGAGCAAGAAGGAGGACAGAGGAGGAGGAGGGAGTACAGAGGAGTCTGAAAGAGCACAGGGATAGAGCAAGAAGGAGGACAGAGGAGGAGGAGGGAGGACAGAGGAGTCTGGAGGAGGAGGGAGGACAGAGGAGCCTGAAAGAGCACAGGGATAGAGCAGGACGGAGGACAGAGGAGGAGGAGGGAGGACAGAGGAGTCTGGAGGAGGAGGGAGGACAGAGGAGTCTGAAAGAGCACAGGGATAGAGCAAGAAGGAGGACAGAGGAGGAGGAGGGAGTACAGAGGAGTCTGAAAGAGCACAGGGATAGAGCAGGACGGAGGACAGAGGAGGAGGAGGGAGGACAGAGGAGTCTGGAGGAGGAGGGAGGACAGAGGAGTCTGAAAGAGCACAGGGATAGAGCAAGAAGGAGGACAGAGGAGGAGGAGGGAGTACAGAGGAGTCTGAAAGAGCACAGGGATAGAGCAGGATGGAGGACAGAGGAGGAGGAGGGAGTACAGAGGAGGAGGAGGGAGTACAGAGGAGGAGGGATGACAGAGGAGCCTGAGGGAGTACAGAGGAGTCTGAAAGAGCACAGGGATAGAGCAGGAAGGAGGACAGAGGAGGAGGAGGGAGGACAGAGGAGTCTGAAAGAGCATGGGGATAGAGCAGGAAGGAGGACAGAGGAGGAGGAGGGAGTACAGAGGAGTCTGAAAGAGCACAGGGATAGAGCAGGATGGAGGACAGAGGAGTCTGGAGGAGGAGGGAGGACAGAGGAGGAGGAGGGAGGACAGAGGAGTCTGAAAGAGCACAGGGATAGAGCAGGACGGAGGACAGAGGAGGAGGAAGGAGGACAGAGGAGGAGGAGGGAGTACAGAGGAGTCTGAAAGAGCATGGGGATAGATCAGGACGGAGGACAAAGGAGGAGGAGGGAGGACAGACGAGTCTGAAAGAGCATGGGGATAGAGCAGGACGGAGGACAGAGGAGGAGGAGGGAGGACAGAGGAGCCTGGAGGAGGAGGGAGGACAGAGGAGTCTGAAAGAGCATGGGGATAGAGCAGGACGGAGGACAGAGGAGGAGGAGGGAGGACAGAGGACTCTGAAAGAGCATGGGGATAGAGGAGGACAGAGGAGGAGGAGGGAGGACAGAGGAGCCTGGGGGAGGAGGGAGGAGAGAGGAGTCTGGAGCAGGAGGGAGGACAGAGGAGTCTGAAAGAGCACAGGGATAGAGCAGGACGGAGGACAGAGGAGGAGGAGGGAGTACAGATGAGTCTGAAAGAGCATGGGGATAGAGCAGGACGGAGGACAAAGGAGGAGGAGGGAGGACAGAGGAGTCTGAAAGAGCACAGGGATAGAGCAAGAAGGAGGACAGAGGAGGAGGAGGGAGTACAGACAAGTCTGAAAGAGCATGGGGATAGAGCAGGACGGAGGACAGAGGAGGAGGAGGGAGGACAGAGGAGTCTGGAGGAGGAGGGAGGACAGAGGAATCTGGAGGAGGAGGGAGGACAGAGGAGTCTGAAAGAGCATGGGGATAGAGCAGGAAGGAGGACAGAGGAGGAGGAGGGAGGACAGAGGAGTCTGAAAGAGCACAGGGATAGAGCAGGAAGGAGGACAGAGGAGGAGGAGGGAGGACAGAGGAGGAGGGAGGACAGAGGAGTCTGAAAGAGCACAGGGATAGAGCAGGAAGGAGGACAGAGGAGGAGGAGGGAGGACAGAGGAGTCTGAAAGAGCATGGGGATAGAGCAGGACGGAGGACAGAGGAGGAGGAGGGAGGACAGAGGAGTCTGAAAGAGCACAGGGATAGAGCAGGAAGGAGGACAGAGGAGGAGGAGGGAGGACAGAGGAGTCTGAAAGAGCATGGGGATAGAGCAGGACGGAGGACAGAGGAGGAGGAGGGAGGACAGAGGAGTCTGGAGGAGGAGGGAGGACAGAGGAGTCTGAAAGAGCATGGGGATAGAGCAGGACAGAGGAGGGAGGACAGAGGAGTCTGGAGGAGGAGGGAGGACAGAGGAGTCTGGAGGAGGAGGGAGCACAGAGGAGTCTGGAGGAGGAGGGAGCACAGAGGAGTCTGGAGGAGGAGGGAGGACAGAGGAGTCTGGAGGAGGAGGGAGGACAGAGGAGTCTGGAGGAGGAGGGAGGACAGAGGAGTCTGGAGGAGGAGGGAGGACAGAGGAGTCTGGAGGAGGAGGGAGGACAGAGGAGTCTGGAGGAGGAGGGAGGACAGAGGAGGAGGGAGGACAGAGGAGTCTGGAGGAGGAGGGAGCACAGAGGAGTCTGGAGGAGGAGGGAGGACAGAGGAGGAGGGAGGACAGAGGAGTCTGGAGGAGGAGGGAGCACAGAGGAGTCTGGAGGAGGAGGGAGAACAGAGGAGTCTGGAGGAGGAGGGAGGACAGAGGAGTCTGGAGGAGGAGGGAGGACAGAGGAGTGTATGCATGGGAGTCATCGTAGAGAAGCAGGTGATGTCCAGGGGTGTTATATGGAGGTCGGTCTCATCGGTGGAGTTCCCCGTTACGATCAGCGGGGGGCGCTCTCAGGCTTTGTCGTCTCACATTACACATATAGAGTTTTGTCTCATTCAGCTTGTTTTGTGCCTCCTGCATGATTCACTAAGCACCGCAGACTCTGCTCAGCCGCCATGCACTCTGCTCAGCCGCCATGTCTGTGCTTATCCGCCATGTACTCTGCTTATCCGCCATGTACTCTGCTTATCCGCCATGTACTCTGCTTATCCGCCATGTACTCTGCTTATCCGCCATGTACTCTGCTTATCCGCCATGTCCTCTGCTCAGCCGCCATGTCCTCTGCTCAGCCGCCATGTACTCTGCTTATCCGCCATGTACTCTGCTTATCCGCCATGTCCTCTGCTTATCCGCCATGTCCTCTGCTTATCCGCCATGTACTCTGCTTATCCGCCATGTACTCTGCTTATCCGCCATGTACTCTGCTTATCCGCCATGTACTCTGCTTATCCGCCATGTACTCTGCTCATCCGCCATGTCCTCTGCTCAGCCGCCATGTCCTCTGCTCAGCCGCCATGTCCTCTGCTCAGCCGCCATGTCCTCTGCTCAACCGCCATGTCCTCTGCTCAGCCGCCATGTCCTCTGCTCAGCCGCCATGTCCTCTGCTCAGCCGCCATGTCCTCTGCTCAGCCGCCATGTACTCTGCTCAGCCGCCATGTCCTCTGCATGATGACTAACAATAAGGTGAGGTTGTCTCATAATTATATTAAGTGGAGTGACTGGACTGTAAGAAATGGCCATATGACTGCCACCACGGTGCTCACTGTGACCCTATATATTATGACTGCAGCTCTGGAGGTGACTAGAGGATAATTCATGATGTAACAGCAGAATAGTGACCGCAGCTCTGGAAGTGACTGGAGGATAAGACATGATGTAACAGCAGAATAGTGAGTGCAGCTCGGGAGGTGGCTGGAGGATAAGACATGATGTAACAGCAGAATAGTGAGTGCAGCTCTGGAGGTGAGTGGAGGATAAGACCTGATGTAATAGCAGAATAGTGAGTGCAGCTCTGGAGGTGACTGGAGGATAAGACCTGATGTAACAGCAGAATAGTGAGTGCAGCTCTGGAGGGGACTGGAGGATAAGACCTGATGTAATAGCAGAATAGTGAGTGCAGCTCTGGAGGGGACTGGAGGATAAGACCTGATGTAACAGCAGAATAGTGACTGCAGCTCTGGAGGTGAGTGGAGGATAAGACCTGATGTAACAGCAGAATAGTGAGTGCAGCTCTGGAGGGGACTGGAGGATAAGACCTGATGTAATAGCAGAATAGTGAGTGCAGCTCTGGAGGGGACTGGATGCTGTAGTCTTTGCATATGTCTTCATCGCTGTGTCCTGCTCTTGCAGTTGGACCTGAGTGACCGTGTGAAGGACATTGTGGGGCGATTGTGGACACCGGGAGGTGCAGTGATCGGCGTCTCTCCGCGGGATCTGCTGGATGACTGCCTGCGAGTGCTGGACGTGTTGTACCAGGAGGCGTGTGCGCTCTGCCTGCCCAGCTCAGCGCTCCAGGACGCACTCTGCCCTCTCGGCACTGTGCCCGGCCCCGATACTGCGCACAGGCCGTCCTGTTAGAGGGAGGACCCCACCGACCCCTGCTTGTGACATCGCATAGTGGGGATGACATCCGTGTGCTTTACACTGCTGCAGCTCTCACGAATGGCGCCAATGGTCTGATAGGATCTCGTTATCCCGCTCACACTGGTGTCATGGCGTCCGGCCATCCTGGATGTGTGGATATGACTGAGCCGAGGCCCAGGGACCGGAAGCGACAGCGCAGGAAAGAGGCGAATCCTGGAAGCATCCTACAACAGCGCCGCGCTCATCACAGACATTTATTTTTCTAATGAGATTATATTGTCAGAATTTTATAGTAAATCCATTCATTTTTTATGTCAGTGTACTCAGGGCCCAATGTATCCACAGCACATACCTTATCCTGCACTGTACTCCAGAGCTGCACTCACTATTCTGCTGGTGCAGTCACTGTGTACATACATTACATTACTGATCCTGAGTTACCTCCTGTATTATACTCCAGAGCTGCACTCACTATTCTGCTGGGGCAGTCACTGTGTACATAACATTACATTACTGATCCTGAGTTACCTTCTGTATTATACTCCAGAGCTGCACTCACTATTCTGCTGGTGCAGTCACTGTGTACATACATTACATTACTGATCCTGAGTTACCTCCTGTATTATACTCCAGAGCTGCACTCACTATTCTGCTGGTGCAGTCACTGTGTACATAACATTACATTACTGATCCTGAGCTACCTCCTGTATTATACTCCAGAGCTGCACTCACTATTCTGCTGGTGCGGTCACTGTGTACATACATTACTGACCCTGAGTTGCCTCCTGTATTATACTCCAGAGCTGCACTCACTATTCTGCTGGTGCAGTCACAGTGTACATACATTACTGATCCTGAGTTACCTCCTGTATTATACTCTAGAGCTGCACTCACTATTCTGCTGGGGCAGTCACTGTGTACATAACATTACATTACTGATCCTGAGTTACCTTCTGTATTATACTCCAGAGCTGCACTCACTATTCTGCTGGTGCAGTCACTGTGTACATACATTACATTACTGATCCTGAGTTACCTTCTGTATTATACTCCAGAGCTGCACTCACTATTCTGCTGGTGCAGTCACTGTGTACATACATTACTGATCCTGAGTTACCTCCTGTATTATACTCCAGAGCTGCACTCACTATTCTGCTGGGGCAGTCACTGTGTACATAACATTACATTACTGATCCTGAGTTACCTTCTGTATTATACTCCAGAGCTGCACTCACTATTCTGCTGGTGCAGTCACTGTGTACATACATTACATTACTGATCCTGAGTTACCTTCTGTATTATACTCCAGAGCTGCACTCACTATTCTGCTGGTGCAGTCACTGTGTACATACATTACTGATCCTGAATTACCTCCTGTATTATACTCCAGAGCTGCACTCACTATTCTGCTGGTGCAGTCACTGTGTACATACATTACATTACTGATCCTGAGTTACCTTCTGTATTATACTCCAGAGCTGCACTCACTATTCTGCTGGTGCAGTCACTGTGTACATACATTACATTACTGATCCTGAGTTACCTTCTGTATTATACTCCAGAGCTGCACTCACTATTCTGCTGGTGCATTCACTGTGTACATACATTACTGATCCTGAGTTACCTCCTGTATTATACTCCAGAGCTGCACTCACTATTCTGCTGGGGCAGTCACTGTGTACATAACATTACATTACTGATCCTGAGTTACCTTCTGTATTATACTCCAGAGCTGCACTCACTATTCTGCTGGTGCAGTCACTGTGTACATACATTACATTACTGATCCTGAGTTACCTTCTGTATTATACTCCAGAGCTGCACTCACTATTCTGCTGGTGCAGTCACTGTGTACATACATTACTGATCCTGAGTTACCTCCTGTATTATACTCCAGAGCTGCACTCACTATTCTGCTGGTGCAGTCACTGTGTACATACATTACTGATCCTGAGTTACCTTCTGTATTATACTCCAGAGCTGCACTCACTATTCTGCTGGTGCAGTCACTGTGTACATATATTACTGATCCTGAGTTACCTCCTGTATTATACTCCAGAGCTGCACTCACTATTCTGCTGGTGCAGTCACTGTGTACATACATTACTGATCCTGAGTTACCTCCTGTATTATACTCCAGAGCTGCACTCACTATTCTGCTGGTGCAGTCACTGTGTACATACATTACTGATCCTGAGTTACCTTCTGTATTATACTCCAGAGCTGCACTCACTATTCTGCTGGTGCAGTCACTGTGTACATACATTACTGATCCTGAGTTACCTCCTGTATTATACTCCAGAGCTGCACTCACTATTCTGCTGGTGCAGTCACTGTGTACATACATTACTGATCCTGAGTTACCTCCTGTATTATACTCCAGAGCTGCACTCACTATTCTGCTGGTGCAGTCACTGTGTACATACATTACTGATCCTGAGTTACCTTCTGTATTATACTCCAGAGCTGCACTCACTATTCTGCTGGTGCAGTCACTGTGTACATACATTACTGATCCTGAGTTACCTCCTGTATTATACTCCAGAGCTGCACTCACTATTCTGCTGGTGCAGTCACTGCGTACATACATTACTGATCCTGAGTTACCTCCTGTATTATACCCCAGAGCTGCACTCACTATTCTGCTGGTGCAGTCACTGTGTACATACATTACATTACTGATCCTGAGTTACCTCCTGTATTATACCCCAGAGCTGCACTCACTATTCTGCTGGTGCAGTCACTGTGTACATACATTACATTACTGATCCTGAGTTACCTCCTGTATTATACTTCAGAGCTGCACTCGTTACATTACTGATCCGGAGTAATCTCATGGATGGAGCGATGCTCTGGCGGTTCCGGTTGTGTTGTCAGTCAGGTGTCGCCCGCTGTGATATCAGTGCAGGTCCCATAATTAGCAGACCCCGTGGTCACATGTGGGCCCCGCAGAGGAGTCTGGAGCGCGGTCCCTACACTCTGCTTCCAGCGTCAGGTGCGGGGGGAGACGTTTTAGTGGTGTATTTATTGTACTCACTGATATAGCGCCATCATATTCCACAGCGCTGTACAGACATCGTCCTGTCTCCATTGGGGCTCACAATCTACTCCTGGCAGAAGATTTTTGGAGGGATTAGAACCCAGGACTCCAGTGCTGCAAGTCAACAGTGCTAACCACTGAGCCACGAGTACAGTGCTAACCACTGAGCCACGAGTACAGTGCTAACCACTGAGCCACGAGTACAGTGCTAACCACTGAGCCACGAGTACAGTGCTAACCACTGAGCCACGAGTACAGTGCTAACCACTGAGCCACGAGTACAGTGCTAACCACTGAGCTAATGGTTTGGGGTAGAGTAATCCTATTAGAGGGTGTGAGGTAAATCCGGAGATATGACGATAAATCATGACATTCAAGTCATGTCAGGAAGCCCTCTCCTGGTGTCACCCCCCCCCCCCTTCCCTTCACACAACTGGTTTAGCAACAAATCCATGGCCATGTCCTGTGATATGGAAATTAGGTGGCTTTAGGACAATGGACACAGGATGACTCCCTGCCGTCACCCTGTAGTAGGAGCTGCTAGCTAGTTAGCAAGGCTATGGAAGTATCCAGACAGAACGACTCCAGTAAAAAATGGTTCATATCTCGCAAGCCATATTTCCGATAAATATGGCAACCATAAAAATGGTGTCTCCGCATGCGGACGATGCCGGCACCCCCTTTTTATGGGAACAGGTCATTGGGAAATGCCCCAGGCGTGATATCAGCCAATGGGGAACTGGCAGACAGGTCATGAGTCCCCTCGTTCTGTAGCTAAATTCATAACTGTCACAATGAGAGCATTGGCGTCCGCCTACGACGCTCCCAGGCAAAGTTATGGCCCATATTCCATGTTGTGGATTGTCCATAACTCAAGCCAGGGGTGGAGCAGTGCTCCCTGTGAGGTCACGAAGGTAGGAGGGGACCTGGATTGCCCAGGTTGATAACCCTACTTCGGCCATTTTCCAGTGTTCTTCTGCTCGGGGGCCTGGTTGGGAAAGACCTGTGAGGGAGTTCCTGGAAACCTGGTCTACAGCGCCCCCCTGTGGCCAGACGCACAAGGTAACTGCTGGAACTGTGTATGCCTGTTTGTAACCCATGCTTTATCTGTAACTGTACTCTGACATAACTGTATATTCTGTAGATTCCCTATTGTATATATTGTAGTTCTAGTGTGCTTTAGGCTGATTAAATTATATAATTAATCTTGGGCTGTTCTGTTATCTCGATCTTGAATCCCACGTCTGTGTGTTCGGCTAATAGTTACCGTGAAGCGGTTGGTGGCAGCGAATTGTGCCAAGGATTATTGTGGGGAGGCCAGTGAGATTCGGGGAGATTTTATATATTCCGCCCGCGGAGGTCGGGGGAATATATACCCTACTCTCACCGGGGACCCTTCAATAATCGGCATAAGTAGTATAGTGGCCTCCTTGCTTATTGTCGGGCAATTCCATAATTGGCCTGACTATAAGAGGGGCGCTAGAGAGCGCGTCACGTGCTCTGTCTGTCGGTCGGGAGGTATAAAGGAGGGGTGACCCCCACTTGTTACCCCCCGATTGTGACGTACTGGTAGCCAGCGCGGGGGATTTCTGAGTGACCCCCCCGGTGGTTTGTGACATATTGGTGGCAAGCGGTGGGATCGAGATAATAGTGTGTGTGAGTGTGAGACCCATACTCCCAGACACTAAAGACTGCCTGCAGCAGCTGTGGCTGCTGGGGTCTTCAGACTAGCTCAACACTAGAGTGTCAGAGTGCAGATACTGTAAGGTGTGTGGAGGCATCAGGTGTCAGTTCTGTGTCAGTGACCAAAAGTCTGCAAGAATGGCTGAGAGCACCAGGAGCAAAGCCAAAGGAATGGCCGATGCTCAGGCCAGAGACGATGAAGAGGTTGTCCACGAGTCCTCCAGGAGCTCGACGCCAGAAAACAGCTCTGCAGAGGACATTGCACAACCGGGCACTGCTGGACAAGATGAGGAGCAGCTCGCCCAAGGGTCCTCAACGAGCCAGATGCCAGCCCTCCGCTCTGCCATGGACAGTGAATCACCAGGCTCCGCAGCGGGCCGCAGATCACCACGTGCCATTCCACCGAGCCTGGGAGGCTCGGATAGCCTTCTTCAAATGGCTATGGCCCTACGCCAGGCTGGAGACCGGGAGGGCTACAAGGAACTCATGGCCGAGCGTGAGCGGCAAGCAGCGCGTGAAGAGCGCCAGGCAGAGCGTAACTACCAGCTGCAGCTAGCTCAGCTCCGGCCCTCATCAGCCACCCGTGACCTTCCAGACACCAAACTTCCAAAGGTCCGTGTTGAGGACTTCCCAGTGCTGGAGAAGGATGGAGACTTGGACTCTTTCTTGACTGCTTTTGAACGGACTTGCTTGCAGCATCATCTGAACAAGGACCAGTGGGCCAAATACCTGACCCCCCGTTTAAGGGGTAAGGCCCTGGATATCCTTGGGGACTTGCCTGCTGAGGCGGATCAGGGCTACGACACCATCAAGCGGGCCCTGATCCAACAGTACAACCTCACCCCGGAGTCCTACCGCAAGAAGTTCCGGACGCTGCAGAAGGGACCAAAGGACTCCTGGGCTGACCACCGGCGGGCACTTGCCCGAGCTGCCGACCACTGGACCCAAGGCCTGCAGCTTTCCACCGGACCGGAGATCCTGGACTTGTTCATCACGGAGCAACTCTTGTGGAACTGCCCTGAGGATCTCCGCCAGTTCATCCGAGACCAGAAGCCAAAGGGATCCACGGCTACAGCTGCCCTGGCAGATGACTACACCAACAATCGGGCTCCTGAAGCCAGGAGAGCAGCCACCAGCAGCACCTGGAGAGGGGGTAAGATGAACTCTGCGACTGCCCCACCTGCCCCTAGACTGCAGGGGGTGTCCCCCTCAACTCCCCTCTCCAGGCCCGTGGCGGAACCAAGACGGTGCCACCAGTGCAACCTACCTGGACACTTCAAGGCCATGTGCCCTCAGCGTCCCAAGGCCCCGGCTCCGTCCCCGTCCCAAGGGCCGCCCAAGGTGTATTGTGTGGGTGGGGGTGGTGGTAGGTCCCTGGACAGCTTCCAACCTGTCACCGTCGGCCGGTCTGTGACCATAGGACTGCGAGACAGCGCCTCGGAGGTGACTCTGGTGCGGCCTGAGATGGTGTCCCCCCAAGACTTGATCCCTGGAAAAACCCTCGCTGTCTCCGGGATTGGAGGCATTGACCCGGCGCTGCCTGTTGCTGACATTTATGTGGACTGGGGCGCAGGGCGAGGGGTGAGGGAGGTGGGGGTAACTGATCGGATCCCTGCAAACGTGCTACTTGGGACAGATTTGGGGCAAATAACCTCCCAGTTTGGCCCCGCCCCAAAGGCTGAACCTTCAGCCAGTGCTGACGTGCCTCCGGACAATGTTAATGTGTTATCTATGAATGATGTAAGGGAGGAGGGAGTGAACTCTGATATTTCTGCTTGCACAGACACCATAGACACACACACAGCTGCAGCTGTGACAGGGGAGGGGGTCAGAGAAAGGTGTGACAATGCCTCTACAAGTAACCAGCCTGTGAGCTGGGATCTGTTGCCCTCTGCAGGGATAAGCAGAGAGCAGGGTGCTGCAGGGGGAGGACCAGTGTGTGGGGTGGGGGCTACCACAGCAAATGTGGGGTCCCCAGAGATTTCACAGCGGGGTTCTGTTGCTGCAGGAGGGGAACAGGCAGGTGAGATTGGGGCCGGTCCAGGAGCGGAAGTGCTCCCAGGTAAGATCTCGGTGCATGGTTCCCCCACAACCGGGGTGTCAGGAAGCCAGGTAGGTCTGCCTGAACCGGCGACTTGGTCAGGAACGGAGGAGGAGCAGGCACGACCCACGGTCGCAGCGGCTGTGGCCGCTGTCACCCGCAGTGGGAGTGCTGGAAGCCAAGGGGCCTCCCGGAGGTCCGATAGCTCTTCCCCTTCTGACCAAGTGGCAGCCGAGTCAGGTGGAGGCCAGGACACAGGTCCCGGGGTACTGACTGAAGATGTGACAGTCTCGTCGATTCTGGCCACATCTAGTCAGGGGTTTCAGGCAGCGTTAGAAGCTGACGACAGCCTGAAAGCTCTAAAGGAGCAGGCGGCACAGCCTCCCTCGGACTCGGGCCCGGAGCGAGTGGTCTGGGACCAAGGACGGCTGTACCGGGCCACGGTCCAGCAGGGTTCACCGGAGGCGTGGCCCAGGGACCGACAGTTGGTGGTACCCTATCCGTTCCGGACGGAGTTGTTGCGGATCGCACATGAGATTCCGATGGCCGGACACCTAGGGATCGCTAAGACCAAGGCCAGGTTAAACCAGCATTTCTACTGGCCAAAAATGGGGGCCGATGTGGCTGCCTACTGCCGTTCGTGTGAAACCTGTCAGAGAGTGGGGAAGGCGGGGCCACGCCCCAAAGCCCCACTGGTATCTCTGCCCATCATCGATGAGCCTTTCAGGAGGGTGGCTGTGGATCTGGTCGGCCCGCTGGCCATCCCCAGCAGCTCCGGGAAACGCTTCATACTGACGGTAGTGGACTATGCCACCCGGTACCCAGAAGCAGTGGCCTTGTCGTCCATTCGGGCTGACAAGGTGGCCACCGCATTGCTGGAGATTTTCTCCCGAGTGGGTTTTCCCCAGGAAATGCTCACTGACCGGGGGACCCAATTCATGTCCCAGCTGATGGAGGCCCTCTGTAAGCAAGTCCAGGTGCGACATCTGGTGGCCAGCCCGTACCATCCACAGACTAATGGCCTGTGCGAGCGGTTCAATGGCACCTTAAAGCAGATGCTTAAGATGTTGGTCGACTCCCATGGGCGTGACTGGGAGCGGTATCTCCCACACCTGTTATTTGCTTACCGGGAGGTTCCACAGGCCTCAACAGGATTCTCACCGTTTGAGCTCCTGTACGGGCGACGTGTGCGGGGCCCCCTGGCTCTGGTGAAAGAGGCTTGGGAAGGGGATTTGGCCACCCCTGGAGTGTCGGTTATCGAGTATGTCATGCGCTTCCGGGACAAAATGCAGGCCTTGACGCAACTGGTACACGACAATATGGCTCAAGCCCAGGCCGATCAGAAGCGTTGGTACGACCAGAACGCTTGTGAGAGGACCTACCAAGTGGGTCAAGAGGTGTGGGTACTGGTCCCCGTACCACAGGACAAGCTTCAGGCAGCCTGGGAAGGCCCATACCTCGTGTACCAGCAGCTCAACCCTGTGACGTACCTGGTCACCCTGGACCCTGCCCGTGGAAGGCGGAAGCCCTTCCATGTGAACATGATGAAGGCACATCATGAGCGGGAGGCATGTGCGCTCCCCGTGTGCAACCTGCCCGAGGAGGGAGAAGCGGAAACCCTCTTGGATATGCTAGCCCAGGTTAGGGCAGGCGGATCCATTGAGGATGTGGAGGTTGGCCACCAGCTCTTGGAGGACCAACGGTCCCAGCTGTGGGCCACCCTACACCCCTTCCGGGGGTTGTTTACCAACCAGCCCGGAAGGACTGACTTGGCTGTCCATCACGTGGACACTGGGGATCATCCCCCGATCCGGCGTTCAGCATATCGGGTCTCCCTGGAGGTGCAGCAACACATGCGCCAGGAGATTGACGAGATGCTGGAGCTGGGGGTGATCCAGGCATCCAACAGCGCTTGGGCCTCGCCTGTAGTCCTCGTCCCTAAGAAGGACCGAACCACTCGGTTCTGCGTGGACTACAGGGGGCTCAATGCTGTCACGGTCGCCGATGCGTACCCAATGCCACGCATCGATGACCTGCTCGATCAGTTGGCCGGGGCTCAGTACCTGACCATCATGGACCTGAGCCGGGGATATTGGCAGATCCCCCTGACTCGCAAGGCCAGGGAACGCTCTGCCTTTATTACCCCATTTGGACTGTACGAGTCCACGGTGATGCCATTCGGGATGAGGAATGCCCCTGCCACTTTCCAGCGGATGGTCAACACCCTGCTCAAGGGACTTGAAGGGTACGCGGCCGCGTACCTGGATGACATTGCCGTCTTCAGTCCCACCTGGGAGGACCACCTAGAGCATCTAGCACAGGTGCTCAGGCGGATCCACCGGGCAGGTTTGACCATCAAGCCGGGAAAGTGTCAGCTGGCCATGAGCGAGGTCCAGTACCTCGGTCACCGGGTAGGTGGGGGAACGCTGAAGCCCGAGCCTGAGAAGGTGGAGGCCATCGCATCCTGGCCCACCCCCAGGACCAAGAAGCAGGTGATGTCCTTCTTGGGGACCGCTGGGTACTATAGGAGGTTTGTTCCATGCTATAGTAGCCTGGCAAAGCCCTTGACGGACCTCACCAAGAAGAAGCTGCCCTCTGCAGTCGATTGGACAGTGGACTGCGAGACAGCCTTCCGGGCCCTAAAGGACGCCCTGTCCAGCCCGCCCGTGCTACAGGCAGCCGACTTCACGCGGCCGTTTGTAGTACAGACCGACGCCAGTGACTTCGGCCTCGGTGCGGTGCTCAGCCAGGTGGACTCTGCGAGCCAAGAGCACCCAGTCTTGTACCTGAGCAGGAAGCTGTTACCAAGGGAAGTTGCCTATTCCACGATGGAGAAGGAGTGCCTGGCCATAGTGTGGGCCCTGCAGCGTCTGCAACCCTATCTATACGGGCGCCACTTCATCGTGGAGACGGACCACAATCCCCTCAGCTGGTTGCACACCGTCTCTGGGACGAATGGGCGATTGTTGCGATGGAGCCTTGCGCTCCAGCAATACAACTTCACCATTCGCCACAAAAGGGGCCGTGACCACGGTAACGCAGACGGGCTGTCCCGACAAGGAGAGGTCGCGGACGGGCGCACGGGGGAACACCGGAGTGTGCTGCCCCCTAGCGCCCTCAAAAGGGGGGAGGTGTGAGGTAAATCCGGAGATATGACGATAAATCATGACATTCAAGTCATGTCAGGAAGCCCTCTCCTGGTGTCACCCCCCCCCCCCTTCCCTTCACACAACTGGTTTAGCAACAAATCCATGGCCATGTCCTGTGATATGGAAATGAGGTGGCTTAGGGACAATGGACACAGGATGACTCCCTGCCGTCACCCTGTAGTAGGAGCTGCTAGCTAGTTAGCAAGGCTATGGAAATAGCCAGACAGAACGACTCCAGTAAAAAATGGTTCATATCTCGCAAGCCATATTTCCGATAAATATGGCAACCATAAAAATGGTGTCTCCGCATGTGGACGATGCCGGCACCCCCTTTTTATGGGAACAGGACATTGGGAAATGCCCCAGGCGTGATATCAGCCAATGGGGAACTGGCAGACAGGTCATGAGTCCCCTCGTTCTGTAGCTAAATTCATAACTGTCACAATGAGAGCATTGGCGTCTGCCTACGACGCTCCCAGGCAAAGTTATAGCCAAAATCCCCTTTGCTGGATAATTCTGATCCATGCAGGGGGAGTGGCAGTGCTTCCCTGTGAGGTCACTAAGGTAGGAGGGGACCTGGATCTGCCCAGGTTGATAACCCTACTTCGGCCATTTTCCAGCGTTCTTCTCGCTGGGGGCACGTGTAGGAAACATCTGTGGGAGTTCCTGGAAACCTGGTCTACAGCGCCCCCCTGTGGCCAGACGCAACAAGGTAACTGCTGGAACTGTGTATGCCTGTTTGTAACCCATGCTTTGCTTGTAACTGTACTCTGACATATGTATATTCTGTAGATTCCCTATTGTATATATTGTAGTTTCTAGTGTGGCTTTAGGCTGATTAAATTATATAATTAATCTTGGGCTGTTCTGTTATCTCGATCTTGAATCCCACGTCTGTGTGTTCGGCTAATAGTTACCGTGAAGCGGTTGGTGGCAGCGAGTTTGTGCCAAGGATTATTGTGGGGAGGCCAGTGAGATTCGGGGAGATTTTATATATTCCGCCCGCGGAGGTCGGGGGAAGATATACCCTACTCTCACCGGGGACCCTTCAATAATCGGCATAAGTAGTATAGCGGCCTCCTTGCTTATTGTCGGGCAATTCCATAATTGGCCTGACTATAAGAGGGGCGCTAGAGAGCGCGTCACGTGCTCTGTCTGTCGGTCGGGAGGTATAAAGTAGGGGTGACCCCCACTTGTTACCCCCCGATTGTGACGTACTGGTAGCCAGCGCGGGGGATTTCTGAGTGACCCCCCCGGTGGTTTGTGACAGAGGGGTAGGAGGGAACATAGTGCTGTGGACAGCGGGGGAGGGTCGGGAAGGGGCACAGCTCTGTGGACAGCGGGGGAGGGTCGGGAAGGGGCACAGCTCTGTGGACAGCGGGGGAGGGTCGGGAAGGGGCACAGCTCTGTGGACAGCGGGGGAGGGTCGGGAAGGAGGGTCACAGCTCTGTGGACAGCGGGGGAGGGTCGGGAAGGAGGGTCACAGCTCTGTGGACAGCGGGGGAGGGTCGGGAAGGAGGGGCACAGCTCTGTGGACAGCAGGGGAGGGTCGGGAAGGGGCACAGCTCTGTGGACAGCGGGGGAGGGTCGGGAAGGGGCACAGCTCTGTGGACAGCGGGGGAGGGTCGGGAAGGGGCACAGCTCTGTGGACAGCGGGGGAGGGTCGGGAAGGGGCACAGCTCTGTGGACAGCGGGGGAGGGTCGGGAAGGGGCACAGCTCTGTGGACAGCGGGGGAGGGTCTGTTTTGTTTATTGAATACAAATATCAGAGAGCATAGACAGATCTAGTGTCGCTATTACACTAATTTGCATTGAACCGCCTTCCAGGTCTGATGTCGTCTGTGGGGTGGCGTCTCAAGTCGATTGATAGTCATTATATCAGGCGAGGGATGGAAGGCGAGCGAGACCATACCTTGCCCTCGAAATATTATAAAAAACAGTTTCTTCGGCGCTCCATTGGGAGACCCAGACGATTGGGTGTATAGCACTGCCTCCGGAGGCCACACAAAGCATTACACTAAAAAGTGTAAGGCCCCTCCCCTTCTGGCTATACACCCCCAGTGGGATCACTGGCTCACCAGTTTTCTGCTTTGTGTGAAGGAGGTCAGACATCCACGCATAGCTCCACTGTTTAGTCAGCAGCAGCTGCTGACTATGTCGGATGGAAGAAAAGAGGGCCCATATGGGGTCCCCAGCATGCTCCCTTCTCACCCCACTTGCGGTTTGTAAGGTTGAGGTACCCATTGCGGGTACGGAGGCGGGAGCCCACATGCTGTTTTCCTTCCCCATCCCCCCTCAGGGCTCTGGGTGAAGTGGGATCTTACCGGCCCCCAAACCCTGAGGCCGAGCTCCATCCACAGACCCAGAGACCCTGCTGGAGGAGCTGAGTACAGTCAGGGACAAGGCCCTGCAACGTTCAGGTACTCTGTGTCCCCGCACAGACAGGCCACGCACACTCCAGGCTTGCTGGGTGTGCTAGTGCGCCGGGGGCACTAGCGCTGCGCGCTCGGGTTAGAGTCACTGCAGCTTAGCTGAGTGATTTTATGTCTTGGGAACTACCGCGCCGGCCGCTCCGGGAGCGGCGGCGCCGCTGGGACTTGTAGTGCGCCGGGGACTCGCGCTGCCCGCGCTTTTACGGCGGCAGCGCTCATAAATCTAGTCCCCGGCTTTTGCGGCCTAGTTACGGTTCGTTCCCGCCCCCACCCTGTCAATCAGGGAAAGGGAGAGACGCTGTTCTATAGCCAGCGCCGAGGGCTGGAGTCTTATTTACATACTCCAGCCCTCTCACTGGGCACAGTGGGGACGCAAGTTTCCCGCTCTTGGTCTCAACACGCCCAGGGCCCGCCCCTCTCCACAGGACGCCGGCAGCCATTCCTACATGCAGTCTGGCTGGAGAACGGACACAGGCTCTGGGGGACTCAGACAAGGGACTCTGGCGACCACACACCCGCGTTTATGCGGGCGGTAAGCTGCACATAAGTGCTGGCCCCACTAGTGCCACAGTGTTATTTGGTGCATTTTTTCCCTGTACCATATATATATATATTGCACTGTACAGTCGCTTCTTGGCTTATACCCTCATTGCTCTGAGGAGACAACAACATGTCATCCGCAAAACGCAAGGGTGCCAAGGCACAGGCGGTACGCACTGCTTGTGCCGCATGTGGGGCTGATCTACCGGCAGGTTCCAATGACCCCCATTGTGTGCAATGTTCAATCCCTGTGCCACTTCGGCAGCCAGAGTCTATGGTAGTAGTGGCCCAGGCAGAGACGCCTGTGAACCCTGCCCCGGTGACGGGGACAGACTTTGCAGTTTTTGCTGATAAGATGTCTGTGACTATGACAAAAATCCTGGAAACCTTGCAATCCAGGCCAGTTTCTCAGACCATGGACACTGCTGTGTCTATGCTCCCCGGTCCCCCTCAGTTGGAACTAATCCGTACTTCAAGGGGGTCCCAGGCATCTCAGGCTGAAGACTCTGACTCGGATGACAGTCCCAGGCAGCCTAAGCGAGCTCGCTGGGAAAGACCCTCGCCGTCATCACACTGGTCAGGGTCTCAGCGAGACGAGGCTCTGTATGAGGAGACAGAGGTGGGTGATCAGGAATCTAATCCTGACACCGCTCTCAATCTGGATACTCCTGATGGTGACGCCATGGTAAATAACCTTATAGCGGCCATCAATAGACTGTTGGATATTTCTCCCCCAGCCCCTTCTGCAGAAGAGGCAGCTGCACAGCAGGAGAAGTTCCATTTCAGGTATCCCAAGCGTAAATTGAGTACTTTTCTGGACCACGCTGACTTCAGAGAATCAGTCCAGAAACACCATGCTTATCCAGATAAGCGTTTCTCCAAACGTCTTAAGGATACACGTTATCCCTTTCCCCCTGACGTGGTCAAACGCTGGACCCAGTGTCCAAAGGTGGATCCCCCAATCTCCAGGCTTGCGGCTAGATCCATAGTTGCAGTGGAAGATGGGGCTTCACTTAAAGATGCCAATGACAGACAGATGGACCTTTGGTTAAAGTCTGTCTATGAAGCTATCGGCGCGTCGTTTGCTCCAGCATTCGCGGCCGTGTGGGCACTCCAAGCTATTTCAGCTGGCCTGGCACAGGTGGACTCTATCATACGTCCAGCAGTGCCGCAAGTGGAGTCCCTAACCTCGCAAATGTCTGCGTTTGCGACTTACGCTATCAACGCTGTCCTGGACTCTACGAGCCGTACCTCAATGGCGTCTGCCAACTCTGTGGTTTTGCGCAGAGCCTTGTGGTTAAAGGAATGGAAAGCAGATTCTGCTTCCAAGAAATGTTTAACCAGCTTGCCACTATCTGGAGACAGACTGTTTGGTGAGCAATTGGCTGAGATCATTAAACAGTCCAAGGGTAAGGACTCCTCCTTACCCCAGCCCAGATCGAGCAAACCTCAACAGAGGAAGTGGCAGTCGAGGTTTCGGTCCTTTCGAGGCTCCAGCAAGACCCAATTCTCCTCGTCCAAAGGGACTCAGAAGGAGCAAAGGAGCTCAGATTCCTGGCGGGCTCATTCACGCCCCAAGAAAACAACCGGAGGAACCGCTTCCAAGGCGGCTGCCTCATGACTTTCGGCCTCATCCCTCCGCATCCTCGGTCGGTGGCAGGCTCTCCCGCTTTTGCGACATTTGGCTGCCACAGGTCAAAGACCGGTGGGTAGCAGACATTTTGTCTCACGGGTACAGGATAGAATTCAGTTCTCATCCTCCGCCTCGGTTCTTCAGAACCTCCCCACATCCCGACCGAGCAAATGCCCTTCTGCAGGCGGTGTGCTCACTAAGAGCAGAAGGAGTGGTGATCCCTGTTCCTCTGCAGGAACAAGGGCAAGGTTTTTACTCCAATCTCTTCGTGGTTCCAAAAAAGGACGGCTCGTTCCGTCCTGTTCTGGACCTAAAGCTGCTCAACAAGCATGTGAACGCCAGGCGGTTCCGGATGGAATCCCTCCGCTCTGTCATTGCCTCAATGTCTCAAGGAGATTTCCTTGCATCAATAGACATCAAAGATGCTTATCTCCACGTGCCGATTGCTACAGAGCACCAACGTTTTCTACGTTTCGTGATAGGAGACGACCATCTCCAGTTCGTAGCTCTGCCATTTGGTCTGGCGACAGCCCCACGGGTTTTCACCAAGGTCATGGCGGCAGTGGTAGCAGTCTTGCACTCTCAGGGACACTCGGTGATCCCTTACTTGGACGATCTACTTGTCAAAGCACCCTCTCAAGAGGCATGCCAACACAGCCTGAATGTTGCGCTGGAGACTCTCCAGACTTTCGGGTGGATCATCAACTTTTCAAAGTCAAATCTGTCACCGACCCAATCACTAACGTATCTTGGCATGGAGTTTCATACTCTCTCAGCGATAGTGAAGCTTCCGCTGGACAAGCAGCGGTCTCTACAGACAGGGGTGCAGTCTCTCCTTCAGGGTCAGTCGCACCCCTTAAGGCGCCTCATGCACTTCCTAGGGAAGATGGTGGCGGCAATGGAGGCAGTCCCGTTCGCGCAGTTTCATCTGCGTCCACTTCAATGGGACATTCTCCGCCAATGGGACGGGAAGACAACTTCCCTAGACAGGAAAGTCTCCCTTTCCCAGACGGCCAAGGACTCTCTGCAATGGTGGCTTCTTCCCACCTCATTATCGCAGGGAAGATCATTCCTGCCCCCATCCTGGGCAGTGGTCACGACAGACGCGAGTCTGTCAGGGTGGGGAGCAGTTTTTCTCCACCACAGGGCTCAAGGGACGTGGACTCAGCAGGAGTCCACCCTTCAGATCAATGTTCTGGAGATCAGGGCAGTGTATCTTGCCCTATTAGCCTTCCAGCAGTGGCTGGAAGGAAAACAGATCCGAATTCAGTCGGACAACTCCACAGCGGTGGCATACATCAACCACCAAGGAGGGACACGCAGTCGGCAAGCCTTCCAGGAAGTCAGGCGGATTCTGATGTGGGTAGAGGAAAGAGCATCCACCATATCAGAAGTCCACATCCCGGGCGTAGAAAACTGGGAAGCAGACTTCCTCAGTCGCCAGGGCATGGACGCAGGGGAATGGTCCCTTCACCCGGACGTGTTTCAGGAAATCTGCCGCCGCTGGGGGGTGCCGGACGTCGACCTAATGGCGTCTCGGCACAACAACAAGGTCCCGACCTTCATAGCGCGGTCTCGCGATCAAAGAGCTCTGGCGGCAGACGCCTTAGTGCAAGATTGGTCGCAGTTCCGGCTCCCTTATGTGTTTCCACCTCTGGCACTTTTGCCCAGAGTGTTACGCAAGATCAGATCCGATTGCGGCCGCGTCATACTCGTCGCCCCAGACTGGCCGAGGAGGTCGTGGTACCCGGATCTGTGGCATCTCACGGTCGGCCAACCGTGGGCACTACCAGACCGTCCAGACTTACTGTCCCAAGGGCCGTTTTTCCATCAGAATTCTGCGGCCCTGAACCTGACTGTGTGGCCATTGAGTCCTGGATCCTAGCGTCTTCAGGATTATCCCAAGGGGTCGTGGCCACCATGAGACAGGCTAGGAAGTCCACTTCAGCTAAGATCTACCACAGAACGTGGAAGATTTTCTTATCCTGGTGCTCTGCACAAGGAGTATCCCCCTGGCCATTCGCGTTACCTGTCTTTCTTTCCTTCCCGCAATCTGGGTTGGAAAAGGGCTTGTCGCTCGGCTCCCTTAAAGGGCAAGTCTCGGCACTATCCGTGTTTTTTCAGAAGCGTCTAGCACGACTTTCTCAGGTGCGCACGTTCCTGCAGGGGGTTTGTCATATCGTACCTCCGTACAGGCGGCCGTTAGATCCGTGGGATCTAAACAAGGTCCTTGTTGCTCTCCAGAAGCCGCCCTTCGAGCCTCTGAGGGATGTGTCACTTTCTCGACTCTCACAGAAAGTGGCCTTTCTGGTAGCGGTCACGTCTCTTCGGAGAGTGTCCGAACTAGCAGCGCTGTCATCCAAGGCTCCTTTCCTGGTGTTCCACCAGGACAAGGTAGTGCTGCGCCCCATTCAGGAGTTTCTCCCGAAGGTGGTATCCTCTTTTCATCTTAATCAGGATATCTCTTTGCCTTCGTTTTGTCCTCATGCAGTTCATCGGTATGAAAAGGATTTACATTTGTTGGATCTGGTGAGAGCACTCAGAATCTACATTTCCCGCACGGCGCCCCTGCGCCGCTCGGATGCACTCTTTGTCCTTGTCGCTGGTAAGCGCAAAGGGTCGCAGGCTTCCAAAGCCACCCTGGCTCGATGGATCAAAGAACCAATTCTTGAAGCCTACCGTTCTGCTGGGCTTCCGGTTCCATCAGGGCTGAAGGCCCATTCTACCAGAGCCGTGGGTGCGTCCTGGGCATTACGACACCAGGCTACGGCTCAACAGGTGTGCCAGGCAGCTACCTGGTCGAGTCTGCACACTTTCACCAAACATTATCAGGTGCATACCTATGCTTCGGCGGACGCCAGCCTAGGTAGAAGAGTCCTGCAGGCGGCAGTTGCCTCCCCGTAGGGGAGGGCTGTCGTTGCAGCTCTAACATGAGGTATTTCTTTACCCACCCAGGGACAGCTTTTGGACGTCCCAATCGTCTGGGTCTCCCAATGGAGCGCCGAAGAAGAAGGGAATTTTGTTACTTACCGTAAATTCCTTTTCTTCTAGCTCCTATTGGGAGACCCAGCACCCGCCCTGTTGTCCTTCGGGATTTTTGGTTGTTTTTCGGGTACACATGTTGTTCATGTTGAATGGTTTTCAGTTCTCCGACGTTACTTCGGAGTGAATTTGTTTAAACCAGTTATTGGCTTTCCTCCTTCTTGCTTTTGCACTAAAACTGGTGAGCCAGTGATCCCACTGGGGGTGTATAGCCAGAAGGGGAGGGGCCTTACACTTTTTAGTGTAATTGCTTTGTGTGGCCTCCGGAGGCAGTGCTATACACCCAATCGTCTGGGTCTCCCAATAGGAGCTAGAAGAAAAGGAATTTACGGTAAGTAACAAAATTCCCTTCTTTATCCTTTTACTTATTCAAAAAAAAAAAAACAAATAAGAGAAACTAGAAAATAGAAAAAGGGGGGGGGTGTCACTGAGATTCCTGAGAGAAGCCTTTTAACACTTGAAACTCAGTTTTAGTAAGAGAGATAGGGGGTGCAAGAGATTGGAGAAAGGGGGAAGAGACGGGGGGAGGTGGAGTAGGAAGAGGGTGTTGGTCTAGGGTCCACTCATCATATGTCCATATAATCGGTGCTAAGTCATCAGCTCGTTCAGTCCCCTAATGGGGGGGAGGAGATGACTTAGAGTCCTTTATGGCATCCTCTGCGCAATAGCTGCCAGAAAAGGGGGTTTGGACTTGTAGTCCTTCCAGGCATTCCAAACTTGCATAAAGGAGAACATATTCTGTCGTGAGAGGGCTGAGAGCTCTTCCGCGTAGTATAATTGGTCAATTTTCAGTAGTAGCTGCGAGATGGTGGGTATCATAGTTGTGCGCCACAGTTGGGCAATCAGCAGTTTACAGGCTGAGCTCACAAATGACACTAGTCTCGAGTTAGCCTTATCATTAGGCCACAGTGGGAAATTTAGTAGCAGATGCATGGGTTCTGGGTCCCCCTGTTTGCTTGTAAGGTCAGAGATCAGCTGGGTTGCTGTCTTCCAGAATATCTGGAGGCGAGGGCACGTCCACCATATGTGGAGATACGTCCCTTGTCCCCCTCGCATCTCCAGCAGAGATCCGAAGAGGCGGGGTTCCATGTGCCAACCGTGGTAGGGACTATGTACCATCTCGCAACTACTTTGAAAGAATTCTCTTGGACCCTCACACAACATGATGGTCCGTGCGAGGCCCCGTAGATTTGGCTCGTTTGAGCGTCGGTAAATGTGGTGCTCAGATCTTTTTCCCATTTCAGTATGTATGCTCTCTTTACTGCTAATTCTTTTGTAAGTAGAGTGTTATATAGGCGAGATAGGATTTTTTTGGGAGACCTTGTTTGCGAGCAATAGGATTCAAATGTGGTTAGGGGTCTGGCGAGGTTGGAATGTGACAGTAGTGGTTGGATTGTATGTTTTATTTTCATGTAATGGAGAAATGTGAGTTTAGAGAGGAGGGGGATCTCACCCATCTCCTGCCTCGAGACCAGAGAGCCGTCCTCCAAGAGATCCGTTGCTGGGATCTTAGCATTACTCAGGTGCGTGGATTTCGCGGTGTTGGCAAGATTCAGGCTGGAGTCTAGAATATCGGAGATTAGGGTTAGTGGGGAGAGAGGGGGGGCCAGGAGCTCCACGTTATGGCTCCAATTGTCCAGAAGTGTTCTAGTCAGTTCGTTGGTAAAGGTTCTTTTATTTCCCTGACAGGAGGGAGCGAGTAAGAGGGTGGGGGCCAGGTGTTCCTCTATTGTCGTCCATAACTTATTCGGAGGGCGTCTGACCCAGTCTACTGCTCTAGAGATGACGGCGGCTTTATAGCATGTGGATATATTGGGGAGTCCCATACCCCCTTTGTCCTTTGGGAGGCTCAGAGTGTGAAAATTGATTCTTGGTTTTTGTTTGTTCCAGATGTAATTGGAAATTAAAGAATTACATTGAGAAAGGAATGATTTGGGGACTGGTATAGGTAACATTTGAAAGAGGTATATGAGTTTTGGGACTATGATGCTTTTGATTAGATTTTTCCGGCCTATCCAAGAGATAAAAGGTGCTTTCCAAGAGGCTATTTGCGTGGTAAGTTTGGGAAGGAGAGGCTTGTAATTCAGGTCAAAAAGGGATTTGGGGGCTTTCCCTATTTTGATGCCGAGATAGGTAATGTGGCTTTTTGGCCACCTGAATGGGAACGACTGCTGAAGAAGTTTAGTGACATTGCCCGGGATGTTTAGACTCAGCGCTTCAGATTTGGAGAGATTGATTTTGAAGTTGGACCATTGGCTGTATTCTTCTAGTGTGTTCATGAAGGCAGGGAAGCCCCTTTCCGGTCTGGACATTACTACCAACAAGTCATCAGCAAAGGCGGCGGACTTGTGGTGAGTCCCCTGTAGGTTAATCCCCTCAATTTCCTGGTTTCGTTGGATGGAGCATATTAATGGCTCCATTACCATGACAAAGAGTAGGGGGGACAAGGGGCAACTCTGCCTGGTTCCATTCCTAATATCGAAGGGGTCGGTCAGCGTGTTGTTTATTTTGATTCTGGCTGTAGGGGATGTGTACATCTGTAGTATTGCATGTATGACAGTCGGAGGAAAGTGAAAAGCTTCCAATGTGCCCCGCAAGAAGGTCCAGTCCACCCTATCGAATGCCTTCTCAGCATCCGTTCCCAAAAGCACAAGGGGCAAGTTCTGGGCCCTAGCATATTGCATTAGATGAAGTAAGCGTAGCGCATTATCTTTCCCTTCTCTTCCCCGTATAAATCCGGATTGCTCCGGAGATATGAGGTCAGGGAGGATTTCCACAACCCGGTTAGTGATTAAGCTAGCGTAGATTTTTAGGTCCACATTCAGAAGTGAGATGGGCCTATAGCTTCCACAGCTTTCCGGGTCTTTCCCCTCCTTATGTATTAATGATATGTGGGCTTCCAGGGCTTGTTTGGGAATAGGATCACCGAGAAGTAAAGCATTGCATGTTGCCAGGATGTGATCCCCCAAGATATCAAATTTTTTTTTATAATAAATGGTTGGTAGGCCGTCCGGGCCTGGTGCTCTTCCCAGGGGGCATTTGGACAGGGTGGACTGAACCTCAGCACGAGAAAACGGTTTTGTCAGGGATTCTTGTTGTGTTTTGGAGAGTGTCGGGAGGTGTAATTTGGCTAGATAGTTATGTATGCCGCATTTTCTCCTGTCTCTTTCTGTTGCTGACTCTTCTGGCCGAGATTGGTATAAGGTCTTATAAAATTGTAGAAATTCGTTTGAGATTTGGGAATAGTCCTGGGTGCGATGGCCCTGTGGTGTTTTAAGTGTATGTATAAACGTGCGAGCCTGCCTTGTTTTTATTAGTGACATCATAAGTTTGGAGGCTTTGTCCCCATGTAAAAATATGCGTTTTTTCCAGCTCAGGTGTAATTTGGCTGACTGTTTGTTGAGTATGTCTCTCAGTGCCACCCGTTTGGCAGTCAATAGTTCTAAAGTCTGTTGGGACAGGGATTTTTTGTGTTGGGTTTCCAAAGTAGCTATATCTTCATATAGGTTTTGCAGAATTAGTTTCCTTTGTTTATTAAGGTGCGAGGATATGGAGATCAGTTCTCCCCTTATGACCGCTTTAGGCGCTTCCCATAAAATTGGTGCATTGATGTCTTGTGTCTTATTCTCCGCAAAGTAATTGAGGAGACTATCAGAAATACGTTTCCTATTGTCTTCTGAGGAGAGGACTGATTCATTTAACCTCCATGTGCGGTGGATCAGATATGGCCTCTGCAGTGTGAAACTTGCCGTGACATAAGCGTGATCAGAGTGTGGCGTAGATTGGATTGTTGTGTCAGTGACGTTAGGTAATAGATGCCTAGGTAAAAAATGTAATCTAGCCTGTGGTATGATTTATGGGGATGGGAGAAGAAGGTGAAATCTTTGGTTGTCGGGTGTTGTAATCGCCAGATATCGATCAGGGAAAGAGAGAGGAGAGAGGTTTTGATCCGGGAGAGGTCCCTGAGTGAGATGTGGCTCTTTTTTGAGGTTGAGTCTAATTTTGGTTCCAGGGCTACATTAAAGTCTCCACAGAGTATTGGAGTGCCTTCCGAAAAGGTCCTGAATTTTTTGAGTGTGGAAAGTAGCCATCGAATCTGTTTGACATTTGGAGCATAAATATTTCCCATAGTTACCATTGAGCCCGCTAATAGGCCTTTAAGAAATATGAACCGGCCTTCAGGGTCAATGACTTCATGTTGGGGTAAAAAGGGTATGTCTTTGGCGAGTGCTATCGACACTCCTTTAGTGCGTTTATTTGGGGAGGGGGCATGAAACCACGTGTTATAGTATGCTTTTTCAAAGCTTGGAATTTTGCCTTTGCAGAAGTGTGTTTCCTGTAAAAAGATTATGTCAATATGTTTCTTATGACAGTTAGATAGAGTTTGTGCCCTTGGTATGGGGGAGTTCAAGCCATGCGCGTTAAGACTTATCACATTAAATACCTTATGATGTGTCGGCATAGTGACAATTGCGGGTGGATGTCTCTTTTTCCGGTGGGATGAATGGACCAGACCCACGACCATGCTGGGAAAGGAAAGAGCAGATGGGATGGAGGGTGGAGAAAAGATCAGATAGGGAACAAGGTGTTAAATTCAACAATAACAACATTTTCAACATCGTAATAAGAATGGGTATGCATCGAGAGGGAGCAGAAAGTGCAGTACCCCTAAAGTGACTTCAAGCTTTTAGCATGCATAAGCAATGGCGGGCAATAGTAGGCCTGAGCCTAGGCCCTCTCATGGGGCTCGCTTTCTGAGTTCGTCTGGAGCTTCTGTGCCGCATTGCGCCTGGGCCTTTGGGTCTTCGGAATGACGCTGTGCCAAGGTGACGGCTCCGGAAGTTGCTGTAACGTGGATGTCGAACTGTGGATTTCCAATTCAGGGTATTTCTCCAAAGTAATCCCCAGGTCTTCACAGATTCGTCTAATTTCAGCTGATGTTTTGCCTTGGTAGTGTTTCCCTTTTGCTGTTATTGCAATGCCAAATGGGTATAGCCAGCGATATGGGAATTGGCGTTGGCGTAGCTCTTCTGTGAAGGGTTTTAGTATTCGCCTTTTGGTCAGAGTGGTGGCTGCAAGGTCTTGAAATATCCGGATTTCGGAGTCTTCATATCTTATGGTGCCAGCTTCCCTTGCTTTTTTAAGAATGAGCTCCTTAATTCGGTAGTCAATGAAGCGGCAGATGACATCTCTTGATGGTTCCCCCTGTCTGGGACGGGGTCTCAATGATCTATGGGCTCTGACCAGCTCTATCGGTGGTGTAGGATCAGCGTCTATCAGGTCGGAGAAGATGCTTTGAAGAGCCGGGATCAGGGCTTCGTTTGCTACCGTTTCTGGGAGGCCTTTTAATCTGAGGTTGTTCCGCCTCTCCCTATTTTCATGATCCTCCAGAATAGCATGTATTTGATTGACACTATCTTCTTATTGGTGGAGACAAGAGATGATGGCATTGGAGGTTGTGTGATAGTGGCCTGGGAAGCTTCTAGTGTTTCCACTCTGTGGCCCTATCTGGCCAATATCCTGTTTGATGTGAGAGAGTTCCTTCACTACCGGTTCTAAGGCTTTGTGAGAATCCGTTTGATAAAGGACCTGGAGATTGGAAGGCTCTTGCTGGAATCCATGTCCTCTGCATCACTTGCGTCATCTTCCATTTCTCGTGTGGTATTAGCAGATGAGTTTTGAAGACTGTCAGCCCCCGCCTCTGCTGGCAAGAGATGTTTTGAGGAACTTATCGACGTCTGCCTGAGTCGTGTTCACCGCTGGTTTGGGCAGAGCGCTGGCCATTTTATTGCCGAATTTGACCATGTCGAAGTCAGTTCTTATGGTATTATGTTATAATGAGTAGAGTGGGGGTCTGGTCCCTCTGCTCCCTCTGAGCAGTGTGGAGTTCACCGCTTTACATGCCCTGTGGGGGGGGGTCGGATAGACTGTGCCTTTATATAGAATGTGGGACCGCGTGGACGTTCTCTGTGCCCACTCCTCTGTGTGTTCCCGTCGGCAGCCCTGGGTCTAGGAAGATATATGGCTCAGGATCTTAGAATATTGCCAAAGTGCCCTTCTTGCGACCCTAAATGTGAGGTCTCATCCCTGGCAGGGCCTCAGGTAGTGGAGAGAGGAGCGGGGTGTCCCTTGAGATGTTGTGGACGCAGCCCTTAGGCTATGAGGGGGGGGCCTCTTTGCTTAGGGCTCCCTCAGGCTCTCCTGTCTGGTACCTGAGTGTGGCCTCTCTGCGGACGCGGGCCTGGCAGCCCCCCGACTCCTGGATTGGCGTGCGTCGTTCAGCTGTGGGAGAGGGGGGGGGTGGAGGACGCCGTCCGGTGAATGGGGGTCGCGGCGGGGTATGTCCCGGACTCTCCTGGGTCTCACGGGGTGGACGCGGGGATGTGGGAGGGCGTCCGGAGGTGTTCACTTACCGCCCGAACTCCTCTCCAGTCCCGGCAGGGTCTCCCAAAGCGCACCCGCAGCTGTCGCGAGGCTTCCGGCCGGAACTTCGGATCTCCCGGCGGCCCGCCCAAAGGCCCGACGCGTCCCACCGCCTTCCCTGCTCCGGCTCTGTCTGGCTGGTGACCGGGTAAGTAGCAGCGTCCTCTCCACTCCTTGTCGGCCGTCTGGTTTGTGACCTGCGACTATGTGTTTGCCGCGCTTGCCTCTGGCCTGCGGAATCGGGGGGGGGGGTGTTCAGGTCTCCAAGATGGCGGCGGTCCCCTCTCCTCTTCTCCCTGATCGCCGGACTCGCTGGTTTGTGAGGCCGAGTCTGGGGGGGGGGGGGGGGGGGCGGCTCTGTGCGATCTCGGTCAGCTCTGCCCGGGCCCCTTGCCGTTGTCCGGGTCGCCCCAGCACGAGTGCTCCACGTCACCAGGGGTCCCGCTGCTCGGGCTCTGCGGCCTACTGTGTGCTTCCGACCTCAGTCTTCGAGAGCCTCCCAGGGTCCCAGCACTAGTGTAGCTAGCCAATTCAGGGTCGCCTTCTTTCCGCCAGGTCTTTGTGGCTCAGGTGGAGGGTCCCGGTCTGAGTATTGATGGCGGGGGGAGCAGGATGTTGTCAGATGGTCTGGAGCTCCCTCATGTACGTCTGTCTCCGACCGCGGCCATTTTGGATCCCGCGGGAGGGGTCGGAAGGGACACAGTCTGTGGACAGCGGGGGAGGGTCTGGAAGGGGCACAGCTCTGTGGACAGCGGGGGAGGGTCGGGAAGGGGCACAGCTCTGTGGACAGCGGGGGAGGGTCGGCAGGGGCAGAGCTCTGGACGAGTGGGGAGGGTCGGAAGAAGGGGCACAGCTCTGTTGACAGCGGGGGAGGGTCGGAAGGGGCACTCTTTGGCGCAGCAGTAGGGTACGTGTGATTCGCTGGTCTGGGGATAGTGTCTGCTGCCCCCCAGTACTTTGTGCTGCTGAGGAGACACACTTTCAGAGCTCTGTACCGCACCCGTGCAGCGGTACCTCTCCTCTGTCATTGTGTGTGGCATTAGGTGGGATGTCAGGACCCCAGAGGTGGATACAGTTTCCACTCCTGAATCCAGGACTTAACATTTTTTTCGCATCTGTCTCTAGTCCATAAACGTGTAACCTCTGGCTGAGATCTTGAACGTCTGCGCCGGGGTCCGGGGTCTCTGTGTGTGTGTGTGCTGGGTCTGGGGGCTCTGTGTATGTGTGTGTGCGCCGGGGTCCGGGGGCTCTGTGTGTGTGTGCGCCGGGGTCCGGGGGCTCTGTGTGTGTGTGCGCGCCGGGGTCCGGGGGCTCTGTGTATGTGTGTGCGCGCGCGCCGGGGTCCCGGGGGCTCTGTGTGTGTGCGCGTCGGGGTCCGGGGGCTCTGTGTGTGTGTGTGTGTGTGTGTGCGCGCGCGCGTCGGGGTCCGGGGGCTCTGTGTGTGTGTGTGCGTGTGCGTCGGGGTCTGGGGGCTCTGTGTGTGTGCGCGGTCCGGGGGCTCCGTGTGTGTGTTTTTGCGCGCGCGCCAGGGTTTGGGGGCTCTTGTGTGCGCGCGCCGGGGTCCGGGGGCTCTGTGTGTGTGTGTGTGCGCGTGCGCGCCGGGGTTCGGGGGCTCTGTGTGTGTGTCGGGTTCGGGGGGGCTGTGAGTGTGCGCGCCGGGGTCCCGGGGGGGCTCTGTGTGTGTGTGTGTGTGTGTGTGTGTGTGTGTGTGTGACGGGGTCCAGCCCTGATTATACTCCAGGAACACATATTTAGATTCACTGACAGTAAGCAGAGATCTGGTAGATGGGGAGGCGGTGATGTGCCCAGTGGTGGTCCAGCTTCCTGGCTCCTGCTCTTCAGCTCCCCCGGGCCCAGCTCTCTGACTCTCCCCCCCGGGCCCAGCTCTCTGACTCTCCCCCCGGGCCCAGCTCTCTGACTCTCCCCCCCGGGCCCAGCTCTCTGACTCTCCCCCCCGGGCCCAGCTCTCTGACTCTCCCCCCGGGCCCAGCTCTCTGACTCTCCCCCCCCGGGCCCAGCTTGCCAGCTCCCTCGGACCCAACTCTTAGACTCCCCCGGGCCCAGCTTCCTGGCTCCAGCTGTTCGGCTCCACTGGGCCCAGCTCTCCGACTCTAAGGCCCCCCCCCCCCCGGGCCCAGCTCTCTGTGACTCCTCCCCCCCGGGCCCAGCTCTCTGTGACTCCTCCCCCCCCCCCCGGGCCCCAGCTCTCTGACTCTCTCCCCCCGGGCCCAGCTCTCTGACTCTCCCCCCCCCCGGGCCCAGCTCTCTGACTCTCCCCCTCCCCCCCGGGCCCAGCTCTCTGACTCTCCCCCTCCCCCCCCCAGGCCCGGGCTCTCTGACTCTCTCCCCCCCGGGCCAGGCTCTCTGACTCTCTCCCCCCCGGGCCCAGCTCTCTGACTCCTTCCCCCGGGCCCAGCTCTCCGGCTCCCTCTAGGCCAGCAGGACTCGTGACGGCGGTGGTTTTGTACAGTACAAGTTTATTAATACTGGATGGTCACAGTGCGGAGTTACTGGTCAGCGCAATTCTCAGTGAAAAAGATGAACTAGAAAAAGAATAAAGTGGTGAGGAGGCGACAGAAGCAGAAGACGCGGCACGTTAGAGGACACAGTGTCGGGGGGGCTGCCCCTCCCCCATAACTAACATCAAACAGAGTGGGGAGAAAAGCGGGGGTCCGGCGCCCGGATACAGATACACATACAAACAGACACAGAAATCCAGTGTAAGGGGGTCTCTGTACAACGACGTGTTATACACACACGGGGGCTTCATATATAAAGGGCTGACCAGGCGGTCCCACGCGGGGGGAGGGGAGCGTTGTGCTTGCATTTGCCGATCCTTGGTCGTCTCTCGATCCTTCATGAGATGCATAGCTGCTGGGAGAGGCTACAACACCGCCACATGGGGCAAAAAACAACCCCGACCCCATTCACCCGCCCCAGCTCCAGTACACGAGCTCATCTTCACCATAGAGGTCACTGGGAGCCGGACTGGTAAAAAGATCAGGTCACTGCCTGCCATCATCCCCCACCCAATGGCCGTACTCCCAGGAAGGG